>NW_020950062.1:4625347-4760441 GCF_900497805.2 Vombatus ursinus | reverse complement strand
AAGGAAGGAAGGAAGGAAGGAAGGAAGGAAGGAAGGAAGGAAGGAAGAAAGAAAGAAAAAGAAAGAAAAGAAAGAAAAGAAAGAAAGAAAGAATAACCTGTGGTTGGACTCCGGGTGAGGGGAAAAAGAGGGTTATGAGAGTAGAAGCAAAATGTTTTAACCCAGACCCAGGGCTGAGCACTCTCTCACTACTGTTTTCTTTACAAATAAAGAGATCAATAAACAAGAAGGAAAAATATAAAAGAGTAGGATGCGGGAAAATACAGAATTAGTGATCATAATTGTGAGTGTGAGTAGGATTATCTAAAAATGGAAGAGGATAGCAGAATGGATTAGAGAGCAGAATAGATAGTTCACAACACACTTGAAAAATAAAGACTCGTAAAAAGAGTTGGGGGGGTGGCTAGAACAAAATCTATCATGTTTCACAGAAAATAAAAAAAAAGGCAGAAGTAGCAAATACGATGTCAGACAAGGCAACAGCAAAAATAGATTTGAGATAAATGATCAATTAATCAACATTTATTAAGCATCTACTATGTGCCAGGAGAACTATGTTATGCTGAAATATATCAGAGACAGTGAATTAATATCAATACCAAACATATATGTACCAAAAGGTATAGCATTTAAATACTTAAAAATCCGTCAGTCAACAAGCATTTAATAAACACCTAGTAGTTTCCAGGCACTGTGCTAAGTGCTGGGGATACAAAGAAAGACAAAAGACAGTCCTTGCCCTCAGAGAGCTAATAATCTAATGGAGACAACATGCAAACAACTACATGCAAAAATTATATATACAGGATAAATTGAAGATTATCAACACGTGGAAGGCAGTAGTATTTAGTGGGATAAGGAAAGGCTTATAGAAAGTGAGATTTTAGTTGGTCATTAAAGGAGGCCAGAGAAATCAGGAGGTAGAGATGCAGAAAGAGAGAATTTCAGGCATGGAGGACAGCGAGGGGAAATGTTCAGAGTTAAGAAATGGATTGTCTTGTGCAAGGAACATTAAGGAAGCCAGTGTCACTAGATTGCCAAGTATGTGTGGCTGACTAAGGTGTAAGAAGATTGCAAGGGAAGTGTGTGGCCAGGTTATGATGGACTTTGAATGCTAAAAATAGGATTTTATATATTATCCTGGAAGTGATAAGGAACCATTGGCTTTTACTGAATGGGGTGACATGGTCAGACCTGTACTTTAGGAAAGTTAATTTAACAGTTAAGTGGAGGATGGACTGGATTGGGGGAAGACTTGAGTTATGGAGGTCAACCAAGAGTGTATTGTAGTAGTTCAGAGAGCACAGTACAAGGAATGGAAGGTAGTTTTAGAATAAGTTTAAGTAGGTTATCAACAACTTTGGAGGTTTGGATTCAGGATGGAATTATCTCAGGGCATTAGGTAGCTCAGGCAAGGGGACCAGTTGGGGGAACCTGTGGGACGGTGTTTCTCTACTTTCCATGCCAGCCAGCTAGATAGGCCAGGAGACCAGCAGAGAGAACATAACAAAATGGCACCTTTCTCTATCTCCTACAATCAGGAAGAGGCCAGGTGAGGAGACTGGTGTGCAGTGCAAGGATATCTCAGTATCTTTCTGATAGGAAAGGACCCCAGCAATCAGGCAAAGAGAACAGCATGGGAGCAATGGTGGCTTGTGATTCAATGACTGTCTCCTTCAGGTAGGAACAGTCTGCTGCAGGTAGGAAGAAGACAGGCAAGGATAGTGACTCTAGGCCTACTGCTTTTTCTGCTTCATCAAAATTCAGTAAAGAAATACATTTCACTCAACAGGTAAACAGAGGGGAAAGAAAAGAGAATGATTAGAGGAATAAGAGAGAGGAAAAGTTAAAATAGTTGCTGGGAGAAAACAGTAAAGCTATAATAGTAAGGGAAACTCAATTTACCCCTTTTCAGACCTAGACAAATCTAACTAAAAAAAAAGTGAACAAGAAAGAAGTTAAGGACCTGATAAAAGTTCAGGAAAGTTAAATATAAAAGACCTCTAGTGATTTTTTAATGGGAATAGAAAAGGGCACATATTATTCTTAGCTATGCATAGTACCTTTACAAAAAAAAAAGTGACCATGTACTTACGGCATAAAAATTAATCACAAATTAATTCAGAAAAGCAAAAATATTAAACACAGCTTTTATAGACCCCAATGCAATAAAAATTATATTCAATAAAAAGCCACTGAAGAAATTATTGCAATTAATTGGAGCCTAAATAAATTAGTCCTAAAGAATCAGGTCAAAGAACAAATTATAGAAATAATTTTTTAAAAATCTTAAATAAGATTAATGAGACATTTCAAAATTTTTGGAATACAGCCAAAGCAGTCCTTAGGTTAAATTTTATTTTTCTAAACATTGTTATTAAACAATGTTCTCACATTTTAGGAATACCTACTCTTAATTCAATGCTTACAGATGGCCTAAAAACTATAATTCTAAGTATTTGTTGTTGCTATACACCACTCCAACCTTAAATACTGTGGTCTTGGAAGGGGACCCACACAGAACTGATGACCATTATTTATATTTGTTTCATGTATGTCCATGGTGAAGAAGTCATCAAAGAACTAGAAGCTAAAAAACAAAACAAAACCAAACAAACAAACAACAAAAACAAACAAAAAACTAATGCTGAACCTTGGACAAAAGACCCAGTCTGTCATTGAGACCAAGTTTGAAGTATGGCAGAAATCATCAACAAAAATTTATTAAGAACCTACTCTTCTTATGTCCAGCATTATGGCTTACATTCTGTTTTCAAAGCCTTCAAGATCCCAGGGTCACCTTCATGTCATAAAAATGCATTCAAGTAGGATTTGTATAGGAACTAAAGCATTTTGATTTTTTTATTTCCTTTTTTATTATTATGAATTTGACAAATATCAACAAACATTTCTTTATATAAACAAGAGCAGAAAAAGATGATTGTATATAAGACTATTAATATCTATTGTGTGCTACTTGGGTTTTTTAAAAAAATATATTTACATTACATTTAATATGGTGGTTCCAATACTGCCCTTATTGTTCCCTAGGCTTCTGTAATTCCTTTCGATCTCTTTTATTTTAAAAAATGGTTCATCAATGCTCTTATTTTCATTCTTTTTTGGTATCAATATCACGACCTCCTTTCCTCTCTCCCTTCCCTTGCTCTCATAATCCCCTTCCCCCTGCCCTTTCAAATAATAAAAACCTTCTTTGGAATAAATAATTATACTTCAGCAATATAAACCACATATGGTGAAAATTCATTCCATTCAGTACTTTCACTCCATCACCTCTCTGCCAAGAGGTGGGAAGAACTATCCATTAATTAGTCTGTTAGAATTGTGATTAACCATTTCATTGATCATGGGCCTTAAGCCTTCCAATTTTTTCCTATACTGTATAGTGTTAATCACTGTATGAATTGTTCTCCTGGTTCTGTTCACTTCACTCTGCATCAATTAATACAAGTCCTAGGATTCTATAACGAGATGGATTCATTTGGAGTTTATTGTGGTATATGATGTAAGATATTAGTCTAAAGCTAGACTAGGTTTAGTCTAAACCTGCCAGACTGCTTTCTGGCTCTCCTGGCAGTTTTTGTTGAACACTGAGTCCTTATCCCAGTATTTGAAGTCCCTTGGTTTAATTAACACTATTCTATGTTCAGTTGCTCCTGGCTCTGTTTCCCTGATCGACTTTTCTATTTTTAATCAGTACCAAATTGTTTTGATGTAATATGTGTTACTAATAGGATTCCTTCCTCTCTTATTTTTTCCAATATTTTTCTTGAGATTTTTGGTCTTCTGTTTCTCCAGATGGTATGTTATTTTTCCAGTTCTACAAAGCAAGATTTTGGTAGCTTGATTGGTATTGCATTTAATCTGCAAATTAATTTGTTTATTCTTATTATATTGGCATAGTCACACCAAAACAATTGATATCTCCCCAATTATTCAAGTCCATCTTTATTTCTGTAAAGTGTTTTGTAGTAGTATTCCTAGGATTCTTGTGTCTTTATATACATATATGTATGTATGTATATATGTAGTTTTTTTTTAAAGCAATGTGTTTTTCTATCTCTTCCTGACGGATTTTCTTAGTAATATACAGAAAGGCTAATGATTTGTGTGGGTTTCATATCCTGTTATTTTACTGATTTTTAAAAATTAATTTTTAATTGAATCTTTGGGGTCCTCTAAGCAAGCCATCATATCATCTTCAAGAAGCTATACTTTATTTCCTCTTCGCCTATGTTTGTTCCCTCAATTCCTTTTGCTTATTCTATTGTTACAGCTGGCATTTTTAGAACTATATCAAACAACAGTGGTGACAATGGACATCCTTGCTTCGCTTTTAATCTTACTGGAAAGGTGTCTATTGCTTCTCCTCTGCAGATAATACTGGCTCTTGGTTTCAGATATATACTATATTCCATTTTAAGAAAGTCTATTTATTTCTATGCTTTTAACTGTTTTAATTTTTATATTTTACAAAGCTTTTTCAGCATCTATTTATAAAAATTTATTTTTGTTTTGTTTTTAATAGTATGATGACTAGTTTCCTAATCTTGAAACATCTGTGAATTTCTGGTACACAGCTAACCTCAGAATAGTAGGTATTTTTATATATAGTCTTTTTGCTAATATTTTTTTTATCACTATTCATAAGATATTGTTTTATAGTTTTCTTTCCTTTATCTCTTCCTAGTTTGGGTATCAAGATCATATTTATCTCAAATAACGTATTTAGTAGGATTATACATGTCCCTATTTTTTTAATTTATATAATGTTGGAATTGTTCTATCAATATTTGATTAAATTGATTTTTAATTCCAGCTCGTGCTAGGGGCTATCGTAAAGCAGAGGCATGGGGTGGGGTGGAGAGTTTGTTTATTGCTTGTTCAATATATTTCTCTAATATTAAGATAATCCAGTAGCAGTTAATTTCTGGTCTTCAGATATTTGACTGACTAGAAGAGGAATTAGAAAAAATTGCTCGGCTTCACATCAGAAATGAGGGCCAAATCAAATGGATGGTAGTTTCAAGGCACAAGTTTGCATTCAATGAAATAAATAACTTCCAAACGACGAAAGATGTCCAAAAATACAACAGCTTGCCTTGGAAGGCAGTGTATTCCCTGATACTGGCAATTTTCAAAGCAGTAGGCTTTGATTTACATGATGAGGATGTTAGAGATGGATTTATGCTTCAGGCAGTTTATTGGTTAAACTGATCTTTGAAGTCACACTTTGAACTGTAAAGGTTTCTAAGATTCTAGAACCACTCTGTCCTTTAATCCCAGCATTCCAGTGAGCTAAGTTTTTCATTCTTTTAGTACCTTCGGTATTGTTTAAAAAAAGAGAGTTACTACACAAAGTTCATAAAAAAGTATTTATTAACATTTTTCAAACACAACTAAATGGAACTAAAAGTTCTATTGTAAAAAGTACATTATTGGGTCCCCTTTGAAAAATCTTTACTGTGAAGAAGCATTTTTAAATTGCTTTTATTTTTCACTTCTCTACCAAGAGGGAGAAAATGTTAAAAAATAAAAACACTGCTGTTTGAACTAAAAGGTAAAGGAAGTGTAAAAGAAAAAGAGTAGTAAAGTAGCTAATGAAAACAAAGGCAAACCCATAACAATATAAAGATTAAATTATATCAACAAAATGTTTCACATGTATTTTAAAAATGGAAATATTACAACAGACAGTATCTGTGGTGTGTGCTCACCTAAGTGCCAAATTGTGGATGACATCATTAATAGGTGAATTTACGTTTTAAAAGTTCCAAACCGCTGTTAACTCAGGGATAATTTTGCACTATAGAAAAAGCACAGACAATCTGAAATATCTATCAACAAAAGCATGTGTTGGGTATTTATCTATTTCAAGACTGTCGATGTTTAGCAAAGAATATTTTATACATATACATATATATATACATATATACTTATATTTAATGAGGAGAAAAGCTACCTCACCAAAAAAAAAATAAAGGCAAACTTTATTGTAATTATAAAATATTGATTTAGGGGCTCATCAAGTGTTAGGTTATTTCTCATAAAATTACAACAACATAATTGCAAATTTTAAAATGTAGGTATTCATAATAAAAATCTGCATCCTAAGAATTTGGTTAAGGGAGAAAGAAAATACTGTTTATTCTCTCTCATAAATTCTGATGCTCAATTTCAGATGTTAACACAAAGACACTGAAATGGAAAAAACAGCTATAGGGAAAGCCTTTGTCTTCTCAGTAAGTCCAAATGCTGTTATACAATACTGTACTAGAAACAGTGGTTTCACCACAGATCTGGCAGCAGCTTCTGTTTAAAACATAACTTTGCTTCACAACATCCATCAAAAGCTATAAAACATAACTGATTCTGACAGTACACATGAAAAGCATGATATGTAGGGGGGCAGCCTATGCACGTGGGGGCCTTTATGAAGACAGAGTTGTCTAAATTTTTCTAAAGAGAGAAAGGGAATGAAATTGTTTACTTGGAACCAAAAAAATACCTTTTCCTAATAACATTTCAATTACATAACTAAAAGTAATGTATATCAAATGTTTAGAATTTGATTCTGAAATTTCAGGTGAGGTGCCACTCCTTTTGGGGCAATTCTACGTGCTCCAGACAAGTCCTCTTTGTCACAACCTTCAATCAGACAGAGATGGCGAACGAACTGACCGGCCACTGGCTGGACTATTAGAAAAAGTGAAAGGTTCCTTTTCTTTTTCTTTGCTGTCATGCTTATGCTTGTGTTTATGCTTGTGTTTGTGCTTTTTCTTCTTTTTCTTATGTTCATGGTGATGGTGGTGATGATGGTCACTGTGTTTGGATGAGCTTGGCTCCTTAGTGAACACTGAGAGTGGTGCGGCTGGTACTGACAGCACATTCATCTCCAAAGATTGTTCTTTACCTACAAGGCAAAGGTGCAAACAGAATTCACGATTAATAAGGGAAATGACATTAACAAAAAGTGAGAGGCTGCATATAGGGACAAATTGGCTCCAGCAAATTTATCATTCCAACACAGCCATGTAACAAGAGTTAAGAGGTCCTCTTCTTGATAAGAGATGCTACTACCAAGAATATAATGATTAACAGGCTGTTTTGAGCACTGCGATCAGGCAGCTACAAATTGAACATCTCACATCTAACAAATGTTTTACATAAGTAAGCATCAGGAGATATCAGGGTTCAACAAAATATGACTAACATATGTAAGTTATCTTAAAAGTATCATATAATAATTAATGACCTACAGATGCTTATGTGTATACAACCATGTAGAAGAGACAATATTTCTTCCTAGATACTTTGGGATGGTAGCATTCCACTAACACCACTTGGAGAACTAACTATTCATAAAATAGAACATCAATGAATACTAGTTGCTAGCAATGATACTTCAGTTTGAAACTGAGAGATCTTTCTCCTCCTTAAGAAAGGCTTCAGCATTTGCTAAAGTGAAAGCATTTTACTCATTATAGTGATTCACAGGGTGAAAGCAGATCATATTCTAATAGGCCCAGGGGGAAAAAGCACATTTGTGGTAACCTCCAAAATGGAGATGATCACCACTAACATGCCAGAAGTTGTTTGTTTGGGGAAAGGGACCCTAACAAAAGATGCACAGTGAGTGGAATTCAGTATGTTATTAATGCTGACTTGCACACCAGAAGTAGCAAAAATATATGATTAAAGAAATCTATCTGGGGAAAAAAAAAGATAGTCAGTAACATGCTGTGAAAGAGGTAACAGATGGAAAGTCCAAATGCTGCACTTGTATTAAAAAAATAATAAAAGAATAAAGAAGGCGCTTGCCATAACAGGCAGATCACCTATGGATTATGAGCAGAAAGACAGAAAAGAATTACACAGGACAAAAAGGCATGGATAATATGATCTACACTAGAGGAAGTCTTTGGTCACTGATGAGATCAAGGACCTATTAAAGTATTAACAAATCAACTTCCCCCTGACTGCCTCTCAAATCAACACCTCTAAGCTAAGAAGACGGTGCATTTTAGTAGCTATTTCAGATTAGGTTTTTTAAGACTAGGGCATATAACAATTATTTTTGGTATGGTGATACTGAACAGAACTAAAGTAAGTTCGTGTTACTGCTTTGTAAGAGCCACAGCTTAGCTAAAATTGTAGGTATGATGACCATAATTAAGGTATAAAAAGAAATCTTTGTGGCAACTTAAGTGATGTACATAACTGGATTTCATCTTTACTTCTTACTAAGGGATTCCAGTCTTTATCACTGAGCATTATATAGAATTTGTCAAACATGGAAAATGTTGTTCAAGAAGTGGGTAACAGTTCCAATGTAGGGAATCCAAAAAAAGGACCAAGGAAAGAAATGTATCTTCCTTTTCAGTTCTTGAAATGCAATTGGCACTTCCAATCTATAATTCTCTCATTCACCCTAAAAAATGCTGATGTTGGAATAAACTCTTGTAGTAAGATATCAGGTTCCAAGGACCAGCTAGCAATAGGTGCCCCTGACTCTCAGTTCTTTATATTGTATCATCTACCCATTTTTGGTGACTACTTGAGTCCTGAAAAGTCAAAGAAAAATCTATTTTTAAACACAAACTACTGAACTAAGTAATTGAACATATTTAATATAAAAGTCAAAGTCACTTAATAGCAAGGTGACTTTCTTAATAGAAAATTAATTCCATAAGATTAATTAAATTAATTAAATTAATCCCATAATTCCACATAAGGGATGTCAGATGAATTTTTTTCAAAATTTAATGTCATTTGAACTCACTATTTTTTGGCTCAAGAACATTAATTATATGAAATTTTTTTCCAGTTTTTTTTAAACGTGCTTTTAGTTGCATAATTGCTTTGTCAGTTATTATCCAAGATAGTGAAAATGCAAACTGAGAAGGTGACTTCGTTTGGATAATGAAGCACATTTTGGTAATATTCTTTTAAGATTTCAAAAAAAACTTCAGAAGGGAGAAATCTTAAGTAGTCCTTTAGCCTGTACTTCTACTTTTGGCTATATATCTAAGCATAAATTTTGTAATAACCTAGCATGAAGGATGCCTTTGGTTTTTCATCTATAATATGGGAAAACTGGCATAACTACTAAGAGTCATAGGATCACATATTTAATTCTGGGAGAGGACCTCAGAGTCATTTTACCAATTAAGAAACTGAGGCCAAAAGGTTAAATAATTTTTTTCAGGGCCAAAGTCTATTAAGTTTCTAAGTAAGAGTTTGAATTCAGGACTTCCTGACTCCAAGATTAGCAATCTATTTATTGTGCCACTACATGATAAGAAGTTTAACTGGTTTGATCAGGAAGTTTAGTTACAAAGGTCCAGAAATAACTATTTAAAAAAATTCCTTTGGGTTACCTTTTCATTAAGTCATCTTAACATATATTATAGATCTTTCTGCTTCCTAGTTGGCTAGCTTCATGCTCTAAGAATCTCTGCTCTTCTACAGTTAGAATTGTCTAACATCATCTAATTCTAAACACCTGTCTAGCTAGTTTGATGACACAAAAGCTAATAATTATGTTAGAACCCACACATTCAAAGCAGAGGATTATGCTAAATGGGTAGATGAGTGCAACGGTGTGTATTCTGTTCTAAACAATGGTCGTAACCACTTCAAAACTCAATTCCACACTCAATGGCCTTATACTTTTTACAAGGATTTAGAAAACCATGATAAAATCTGTAGTGATTCTAAACTAATACGAAATAAGTGTATAGAGAATTCCATGTATCAGCTCCTGGGACAAACTAGTCTATCATGTTTCCATACTTCAGTCTCTCTGGCTACCTGGGAGCCAATATTAATATACAAAGAGACATCTTACTCAAAATGTTATTGCGGAGCAGGGCCTCAGATTTCAATTTCTAAGGTATTATTTTATGTAATCTTTTAAAATAACATGGTGTTATTGCAAAAAGCTCCATAATAAAATAACAGGATGTAATTATGGAGAGAAGTGAAATCCTTATTGCATGACACAGGTATAAAAATATCCCAATTCACTCCATAACTGGAAAGAAGTCTAAATGGTCAAATGATATGAAGTGGCAATTTTCAGAAGAAAAAAATCAAAGCTATCAGTAATAATGTGAAAAAATGCTCTAAATCACTACTGATTAGAGAAATGTAAATTAAAACGACTCTGAGACAGCATCCCACATCTATCAGATTCATGACAGAAAAGGAAAATGACAAATGCTGGAGGGGATGTGGAAAAATTGGGACCCTAATGCACTGTTGGTAGAGTGGTAAACTAGTTCAACCATTCTGAAGAACAATTTACACCTATGCCCAAAGGGCACCCTCGTTGACCCAGGAATATCACTACCAGGTCTATATTCCCAAAGAGAGCAAAGAAAAGGGAAAAGGACATATTTGTACAAAACCATTTATAACAGCTCTTTCTACGGTGACAAAGAATTGAAAACTAAGAGAATGTCCATAAATGGCTGAACTAATTGTGGTATATGATTGTGATAGAATACTACTGTGCTATAAGAAATAATAAGCAGGGTAGTTTCAGTAAAATCTGTGAAGATTTCTATAAACTGATACAAAATAAAGTGAGTACAACCAGGAGAACATTGTACACAGTAACAGCAATACTGTAATGATAATCAACTGTGAAAGACTGAGCTACTCTAATCAATAAAATGATCCAGGACAATTCCAAAGGACTCATGACGAAAAGTGCTATCCACCTCCGGAACAGATGAACTCTGAGTGTAGATGGAAGTATGTTTTTTCCCCCCCACTTTATTTTCCTTGCAATATGGTTAATAGGTATTGTGTTTCTTGACTTCTTGATGGGTGGGGAAGAGGATAGAGGAAGGGAGAGAATTTGGAACTGAAAATAAAAATTTTAAATAAATTTTAAAATAAGAAAACAGAATCTTTGTTCCTTAAGAGTTCATTAGTTTCTGTTTATTCTGTATTTGAACTATAATCCTCTCTGCAATCAACAGGGGATCAGAATAAACACAACATATCTTAAAACAGGCACCCATTCCTGCTCCCCCATTTTTGTAGCAAAAGTCTGTAAAAATAAAGAAATACTTCTGATTATCATTCTCTCTTGTGTAAGCTCACAAGATAAAATCAATAACTTCTATGCTCTAAACCTAATATAGTGCTTGAACTACAATATCACAAAATGAAATCAACGGTAAAAGAAATGTTTTTAATTTTAACATGTGCAGCCTTTGGCCCTATTACTATGTAATCACTGTGTGCTTTTTAAGGAACAAACAATCCTCAAATGGTGATGAGTAACAATAGAATTGACTCCAGTTTATATTCCTCAAAGGGATAAAAGGGAAGGTCTAACCATTTCAGTTGGCATGCAGCACTATTACATCATCCAAGATAACTTGGAGTTAGAAAAACATATATAGCTGATTCTTTAAAAGAGTTTGTAAAACACTCAAGTTTTTAAGATTCTTTATTTTTTGCATTTAATAATATTGCTAAGTTCAAAGGTGTAGCTATAATTTCAAAGGTATAGATTTATTGTTCTAATGAGATAATGTATGTGAATAATTTGCAAACCTTAAAATGCTAAATAAATATGAGCTATTATATTTGTGAGTAAGAAAGTGAATCTTACCTATTCCTTTGCGAGACATATCCACACCCCACTGAGGTTTTGCAGAAGCTGTGACATCACAGCCTGGTGAATGTTGAGGCATCAAAGCAGAGCGGGAGCTAGCTGGCCTCAATTTTGAAAGACCTAAAAAGGCCAAACAAACAAAAAATCCAACCATGGATTGACTTATTTTTAAGATAGCAATGAACACATTGATTTTATTTTGTGATGCTGTAGTTCAAGCAGTATATTACATTTAAGAGTACAGAAGTTATTGATTTTATCTGGTGAGCTTATACAAAGAAGAATATTCATCAGAAGTATTTCTTAATTTCTTTGTTTTGAGAGACTTCTGCTAATAAAAAGGGTGGGGGGAATGGGTGCCTCTTTTAAGTTATGGTGCTTTTTTCTACTCCCCTGTTGATTACAAAGAGATGAGTATAGTCCAAATGAAGAATAAAGAGAAACTACAAACTCTCAAGAAACAAAGACTGTTTTCTTTTTAAAATTTATTTAAAATTTTTATTTTCACTTCCAATTTCTGTCCCTCCCTCCAGCCTCTCCCCAACCTGTCAAGAAGGTAAGAAATACAATACCCATTAACCATGCTGGGAGAAAAAAGCAAGAAAAATAAAGTGAAAAAATGTATGCATAAAATTTATGCTAAATTTAAAAAATAAATAAAAGGGAAAAGAACCTATTTGTACAAAAACAATTTATGGCAGCTATTTTTGTGATGACAAAGAATTGGAAACTGAAGGGATGTCCATAAATTAGGAAACAACTGAACAAGTTGTGGCATATGACTGTGACAGAATACAATTGTACTGTAAGAAATGATGGGCAGAGTGGTTTCAGAAAAATCTGGGAAGATTTGTATCAACTGATACAAAGTAAAATGAGCAGAACCAGGAGAACACTGTACACAGTTAATAGCAATATTGTATGATGATCAATTGTGAATAACTTAGCTCTTCTCAGCAATACATTTATCTGAGACAATTCCGAAGGACTTATGATGAAAAATGCTATCCACCTCCAGAACTGATGAACTCTGAGTGCAGATGAAAGCATATTTCTTTTATGATAGTTGGTGGGAAGAGCTAGCCCCCACATTCCAGGAGATGATTTCCAGGATGATGGCTATAAGGTCTGGTCTGGAAGGGGCATGCTATAAGGCTCTGGTGATTCCCTACCTGTTTGATGGCAGTTAGCCAGCAATAGTTGCTGGTGGTGAAAAAGGCAGGAGCCCCACCGATCTCCTTCACCAAACATACTTACAAGCAAATCACTTAACTTGTAAGTGCCCAGGCAGCTCTCTGAGACAATAAAGTTGTAAAGAAGTTTCTATCCAAAGAGTTCCCTACTCAAATGAAATAAAAAGTCCAGACCAAAACAATCTTGTTTTTAAAAAATCTATGAATACTTAAGAAGATCTAATAATTTTCATTGCTCACTTTTAAACTTATTATGCCCCCAAATTTTAAAAAACATCCACCATCCCTCTGCATGGTGCAAACTCATTGTACCTGGAGTTGACGGCCTTTCCAGCATGTTCAAATGATGATAAATAAAAGCCTGACTATCATGAACAGTGTCCATGTCAACCTCCTCCTCTTCTTGAGAATTTGAGAACTGCAATATAACAACAGAATAGAGGAAGGGGGAAAAACAATGAATTATTTTAATAATCTCTTCAATTCCTAGGAAAGGGAACACAGGGCATGGCCCCAAATTACCACAAAGACAGTCTTCTTACCTCAGGAAAGCATTAGAATGAGAAAGGATTAGGTGTATTATTAGGGGGGAGAAAAAGGAAATCTGATTGAAAATTTACAAGTAATTAATCTGTTTTTCTACTGTGAGAAGTAGTGAGATTTTTAAAAGAATTTCACAAATAAGACAGCTACATGATAATTTAAATTAAAGAATTGCCTAGATCGCCCAAGTTTCACTTGCTTGATCTTTGACAGTGTGATTTGTCCCAGACAGCTTGGAAGAAAAAGAACATTATAATTAAGTGAAAAGATTTTCCAAGAAGGTGAATATCCTATATTTTTTAGTTTAGTTTTAACCTATGTTCCTTACTCTGATTTTGAGTTTCACTTTACTGTTATCGTCATTCTTCTCCAATATTTGACCAGGTTCTAGTGGGGACCCCAGTGGTGTGTCAGATTTCCTCTTCACTCCCTGCTGATGAGCTGATAAATTAGCTGAGGCTTCCTTGGCAAGGTGATCTTCTTCCTGAGGCACCATTCAAGGTCAAAATTAGATTTTTTTTTGAAGACAAATAGTATTGAATAGTATTTGAAGACAAATAGCCCATAGTATACCTAAAATTAATATAATGGCTAAAGCTACCATGCAAATCAGAGTAGCTCAGTATCTAAAAGTTACTAGGCAGTGGGCTTAAAAGGAATTAATCTCCTAAAATCATTTTGATTTTTAATTTTTGGGGATAGAATTGCATATCATTGAATTTTCAGTGCATGAATCCATAAGAGTATGTTTTTTACTTAGTAGCTGAGAGTTATGGGAAGCATAAAAGGGGGAAATATGAATAATAAGAGATAAATTAGTAAATATGGACTGGTGTTGGAATAGATTGTTAATTGATGAAATTATTATGAAGTCCATATATTTAAAAACACATAGAGGAGGTATGAGATATCATTAACAAATATCTTATCCAAAAGTATTTTTTCTTAAAATTTTATATTCTATGCACATTTCATAAGGAAAAGTTTAGCTAAAAAAATCTATGTAGACATGTGAAATTTAAAATTTTAGTTAGAATATCAGTTTTAACGTGTTTTAAAGTTTTAGAAATACCATTAGAAACAGTAGGTGGAAAAGTTACTTAGTCTGCATTTTGGGATAAATAAAGTCTGCAGAGCTTAAGATAAAATTCTTGTTTGTAAAATTTCTAGATACTCTCATAAATCAATTTGGGATTATGCAAGAAAATATCTGTAAAATGTTCCTATCTTTTGACTAAATGATCCCACTGCTGGATAAATTACCACTCTTTCCCCTGTCAAGGAGGCCAAAGACAGAAACAAAGGTTCCAGATACACCAAATATGCATAGCTGCTTTTTTGACAGCAAAAAAAATAGAAACACAGTATGTGGCCTTCAATAGGGGAATTCCTGAATGTACTGGCCAAAACAATCAACGAATATGAGGAATTGGAAGAAACATGGGAAGACATACGAACTGATGCAGGACAGAGAATGAAACCAATACATAAAATGGCAATAATATCTTTAAAAAATACTAAAAATGCAGCAAAAAATTAATTACAATGTCCACCTAGAAAAGTGAGGATGATAAACACTCTTGATCTCAATAAAGAAGGAACTATAGATATGTTATCAGACACTGTCAATGTGTCAGTTCAGTCCAGTTCACTTTTTTTCTTTTCCTTTTCTTACAGGAAGCATGTTAAATGGAAAGATTGTGAAGTAAAAACAAAAGGCAGTAAGGCAACTTTTTAAAAAATGCCCCCCATATTATAATGAAATAGTTACCTTTAAGTTATGTTTCATAAACAATTCTTTACAAATGCTAATAAGTTTGTAAATAGAATCACAGAATTTCCCAGGAGGAAGGAACCTCAGAGGTCATCTATTCAACACACCCTGCAAGTGGTTACTCAGCTTTTGCTTGAAGATTTCTAGAGAGAGTATATACACCCTTTATCTCAAGGTAGCCCAAGAGAGAGCTCCAATTGCAAGATGTTTTCCCTTACATGAAGCTCAAATTTGCTTTTTGTACAAGTTTGTAACAAGATGAAGTCTAATAATCCTTTTCTTGTGGTTTAAAGAGAATTTATTAAGCACTCACTATATTTACATTGTGACAATCCTTCAAATATGTGTACACAGACCATCTTTCCACTAAGTATTTTCTTCTCCAGGTTAGACACCTCCAATTTCTTCAAATACTCATTAGGCCTAGAGACTCAAGGGCCTTCACCATCCTAGCTTAGTGTCTCTGAACACTTTCCAGCTCAACAACATCCTCCCTAAATTGTGGTGCAAAGAACTGACCACAATACTCCAGATGTAGTCTGAGCAGAGCAGAGTTCAGTGGGACTTTTCATTTCCTTAGTTCTAGATTTGTTGTTTCTTTCTGTAGCCTAAGACTGCATTAGTTTTCCTGGCTGTCATATCCCTCTACTCAGTCATGCAAAGTTTGTGGGACACTAAAACTGTAGGTTCTTTTTTAGATTAACTGCTATATGTCTCTCAGTTTATTATCTGTGAGGTAGATTTTTTTTAACTCAGAGTAAAACTTTATCCTTATTAAATTTCATCTTATTAGGTATGGTTCAATATTCCCAGCCTTCAACATCTTTTCTAATCCTATCATCCAGGGTGATATTGTCCCTACTGGCTTTCTGTCAATTGCAAATTAAGCATGCTGTCTTGTGTTCTTCTCTGTCTTGTTACCTAAATCCTGAGTAGCAGTCCTGTCCTTCCTTTGACCCATTTCTTTCCTTCAACTAGAGCTATTTTTTAAAAAGCCTTTTTATTTCCCTTAGTGTCAGTTCATCCTGCACTTTAGCATTCCTGATACTATTCCTACAGAATTTGGTCGATCTTTTGTATTCATCCTCCTATCTGCTCTCGCATTCATCTCTATTTAAAATCTAAGTTTAAAATTAGAGGACTATGTAAAGATAATAAAAATTGTGAATATAAATACCAAACATTGGCTGGTTATGATACAGATCTGTTTGAAGCTCTGAGAATTACTCATTCAGTTAACCATTCATTCATCCAATAAGCATTTATAAAGATACAACAGCAAAACCAAGGTGTGCCAAATATAATGGGAGATATCAAATTTTTAAAAAGCCTCTTCTTTCAAAAAGTGTACAACCTAGTTAGAAGTGAATCTTGTAATAAGTTAACATTCAGTCAAATTCTCTTCCACCTACCCCAATATACAAGCTTTATGACCAAATGCAATGGTCCTGGTAGGGGATGCAAAGTAGTAAAAAGCAAGATATCTGTATATATAGTATAGTAGTATATAGAACAAGATATTTGACTGATTGTGCGGTGGTCAGTATACTTCCCCTAAAACCTCTTTCTTATGGTTTTTAGATGGTAAAAAAAAAAAAATTCATTACCAGTAATTATAGTTCCAGGGATACAATTTTGTGCTATAATTAATATAATTAATTCAACTTTTTAAAATAATAAAAGTGGTTCTTACAGCATTCTGAAATCCAATCAACTGTGTGTGACTATTTAGGCTGCTCACAGGCTCTTGACTGCCTGCTACTGCCTCAGGGATGATGGTAGGATTCAGCACAGCCTTTTTCTCTTTCAAATTAAGAACCAACCCAAGCTCCGGTAATGGCAAACAAGAAGGTCTGCTGAGGCCAAAGAGAGTGAAGTACAGATCTACAGCACCACATCTTAGTCTCCAATCATGTGAAGTACCTAGTACAGAAAAAGAAAGAAGTTAACATGTAACATTTAACTGTGTAATTTTTCTATTTTAATTCTGTTGTTCATGTTAATATAACTAATCCAGATTCCTAGGACATAAGCAATCCTGCCTTTATGTTCATTACACATGAATGGAATTGTTCTATCTCTGAATAATCTCTGGTGGATAGACACCTAACTGAAAGATCTAATTAACTTGGCTAAACTGCAATGTTTAAAAAGGTACAGGAAAATAGCAAAAGACAAAGTAGGAGAGCAGCTTCTTTAGCAGTGGCATGCCTTACGCTACACTTAGCATAAAGGAAATACTTGTTTTGAAAACTGTAAGAACTTTTGATAAAGGCTTTCACTATCCAATGAAAACTGTTTACAAAGACTTCAGAAACCATATGACAGAAAAACCTGCTTATGAGGGAGCAAAATCCAATATTTCTTGAGGCAATCCAATTCCACTTCTAGACAGCTCTAGTTGTTAAGAAACATGTCTTTGTACTGAGTCTATATCTGCCTCAGAAAATTCCTTCAGTTCTGTCTTCTGCGGCCAAATGGAACAAGTATAATCCTTCTTCCACATGATGGTCACAGGATCAGATTTAGAGCTACAAAGAACCTGTGACTTCTTTCAGTCCGCCCCTCTCATTTTGCAGACAATGAAACTGAGACCCATAGAGGTTGCATTAAGCGTTAGGCCTAAGGTTAAAGGAATCTGAACTAGAATTCAAGCTCTTTACCTTCAGATTCAGGGAGTTTTCTGCTAAACCTTACAGCCAAATACTCAAATAAAAATATTTATTAAGTATCCTCATTCTGATAACATTGAGCCTTAATTATACAGAAATAACATTAAAATATCTGAAATGAGATAGCTTAGTTAAAAATTTCTAAGAATTTGAGGACTTGGCAGTAATCTTGACAAGGAGAGCAAAACAGGCACAAAAATTAACAAAATTTGGCCTGATAAAGGTAATATGGCAGAACAGAAAGAGGACTTACATTGAAATTAGAAGAACTGGGACTACAGAGAATATATCTAATCTCTCTTCCACATACAGCCTTTCAAATATTTTAATCGCTCAACAAACATTTATTAAGCACCTACTATATACATTGTGCTAAGCACTAGGGATACAAAAGAGAGTCAAAAGACAGTTCTTGCCCTCAAGAAGCTTACAGTTTAATAGAGGAGACAATATGCAAACAAATACATACAAAGGAATACAGGATAAATGGGAAATAAATAATGGAGGGATACATTTCTTAAATACTTAACAAAAGCCATCATTTCTGATACTTCCCTCCCCTCTTCAGTCTACTCTACGCAAAAGTGCAATGGATCTTCATAGCAAGTACCAACATCACTGAAGGTGTATGAGAAGCTGGATAACTGATCATGTCAGGAAATCTACCGAGTGGATCCTTATTTAAGTCTACAATAGACTAGATAAGCTCTGCGATCCTTTTCTACCGTGAGGTTCTATGATTATAAAAGAATTAATGCCAAAGTGGCATGCCCTACTTTTTTAAGCCTCATCCACTCTATACTCTAGTTCAACTGGACTAAAGTGGTATCTGTCCACTAAATATGTCCTATATTTTCTTTTTCAAATAAATTTTATTAATGTTTTCCATTTTTAAACATCAAAATTTCACCCAGCATAGTTCTCCCTCCCAGAAAGTCATCCCACATAACAAATATTTTTTAAAGAAAAAGAGAAAAACAAATCAGCAAAACAGATATGTGCACCATGCCACATCTGTGGAGCATCTATCTCTGCAATGGAGTAGAATAGGGAAGACTTCTCATAATTTCTTCTTTGGAACCATACTTGTTCTTTGTAACTTTGAAGCATTCATTTTTTTGTTTGTGGTTATTTCCATTTATGTTGTTATAGTCATTGTGTATATTTTCTTGGTTCAAGTTACTTATCTGTGACTCAGTTCATGTAGACCTTTCCATGCTTCCCTATGTTCATATTCACAACTTCTTAGTTACAGTAATATTCCATTTTATCCATGTACCATAATTTATTTAGCCATTTCCTAATTGATATCTGCTTTGGTTTGAATTCTTTGATATCATAAAGAGTGCTTCTATAACTATTTTGGCATATATGGGGAATTTATTCTTATCAGTGGCCCAGTAATGGAATCTTTGGGTCAAAGGTTATGGATATTTTAATCACTTTATAGCTTTCCAAAATGGTTGTACAGATTCACAACCCCATCAACGTGTACCTCTCTTTCAATATCCCTTTCAACACTTGACTAGTCCTATTTTTTTCTTATCTTTGCCAATCTGCAGGTTGTGATGTTAAACGCAGGATTGTTTTTATTTTTTCTTATTACTGGTGATTTGGAGCATCCATTCATATGGATATTAAGAATTTGCAATTCTTTTGATAACTGTTTCTTCATTATCCTTTAACCACTTAATCTATTGAGAAATGATTTTTGGTTATATATAATGTGTGTATATATACATAAATATGTACATATGTATACTGTTTATATATCTTGGATACCAGACCCTCTTTAGAGAAATGTGATACAAAGATTTTTTTCCCCAATACAAAGATTGCTTCCTTTCTTATCCCAGATGCATTCATTCTGTTTGTGTAGAAGTTTTCTAGTTGCATGTGATTCAAGTTGTCTATTTTATCTTTTATAATTGCCTTTATCCCTTATTTGGTTAAGAACACACCTACCTACCTACAGTTGTGAAAGATATATTATCTACCTAGCTTTAAGTATTTGTGTGGTATGCTCTTTACTATTAAGGGTCAGGAATCCATTTAGAAAAGATTGAAGAATATGGCATAAAGTGCTAATCTAAGCCTAATTTCTGCCAGATTGCTTTCCAGTTTTCCCAGCAGTTTTTAATTAAATATGAGGTTCTTTCCTAAGTAATCTATGTCTTCTGGTTTATCAAACACAGTTACTGAGTTCTATTATTTCTGATTCTTCCTTATCTAGTTCCATTGATCTACCTCTTTAAATACCAAATGATTTTGATGACCTTTTTAATTTACCTCTTTTCATTACTTCCCTCGATATTTCAGACCTTTGATATTTCCAAATGAATTTTGTTAGTATTTCATCCAGTTCTGTAAAGTGTCCCTTTGTTAATCTGATTGGTATAACATGAAAATGTAAATTAACTTTGGTAGCACTACATTTTTATGATGTTGGCATGGCCAACCATAAGCACTAACTCTTCCTCCAGCCATTTAAGTTGTTCTTTATTTCTTTAAGGAACACTTTGTAATTTAATCTATAGAAGTATTTTGTGTAATGTGATAAAGTGATAACCCAAATATTTCATGCATGTATAATTATTTAGAATGTAATTTCCTTTCCAGTCTCTTAGGTTATCATTATTATATAGAAATGCTGTTGATTTTTGAGGGTTTATTTTGTAGCCAACCACTGTGCTGAAGCTATTAACTTTCTCAATTAACAATTGTTGATGCCCTAGGGATTTTCTAAGTAAATAATTACATCAAGAGCAAACAGCTGTTGTTTTATTTCCATTATGCCTCTCTTTAGGCCTTTTTTTTCTCTCTCCTGTCTTATTGCTATTATTAGGATTTGTAGAACTATGTCAAATAACAAAATAAGTTCATATTTGCAAAGTATTCTGCAAACCTTCAAGCAGTAAATAAATGCTAGTTACTATTATTATTAATTGCAGGGAGAGTAGACATCCTTGCTTTACTCCTATATTTGTTAGGAAAGGTTCTAATGTATTCCCACTGTGGATTATGCTTGCTATTGGTTTTAAATATTTTTATAATATTAAAAAAAGGTTCCTGCATGCCTATATTTTGTAGTTTTTCCACATAAATGAGTGTTGTATTTTGTCAAAGGCTTCTTCTGCATCTATTGAGATAATCACATGGTTTAGGAAGTTTTGTTTTTAATTTTGTTGTTTTCCTAATATTGAATCATATTTGCAACCCTAGTATAAATCCAAGTTGGTCATGATGGGTGATCTCTTGGCTCAATCACTGTAGTCTGTGACAGGATTTTATCTAAAATTTCTCAATCAGTAATCATTAATGATATTGATCTACAGTGTTTTCCTTTTGTGATTTATCCCTACCTGCCTTAGGCATTAGGACATTTGTCTAATAAAAGGAATTTGGTAGGATACTTTCTCAAATTTTTGAGAATTTGTGTAGTACAAGTACTAAATTTTCTTTAAGAGTTTGATAGAATTCTCTTATGAATTGAACAGAACCAGGAGTTCCCTCCTCCCAACTTTGGTAGTTCCTTTACATCTAATCCTATTTCTTTTTTTCTGAAACTGGATCATTTAAGATCATTATTAGGTCTTATGTTTGTTTGGGTATTGTATATTTTTGAATTTTTTTATTCTGTTTCTTTTATTCTGTTTTGTCAGCACTTAATTGTGCATAGTAGGTTGTGATCATTTTTTTTTTGTTTCTTCTAGTTTTGTTATGATTTTTCCTTGATGGTTCACCATTGTATTAATTCAATTTTCTACTCTTCTTTTTTTAATCAAGTTGAGGATTACCAATTATTCTTTTCTAAGAATAAGCCTTTACTTTAATTATTTCTGTAGTTTTTGTTTCCAATTTACCTATTTTCACCTCTTTTGTGCTTATTTTAGATTTGCTGACTTTCTACTTTTTAAAATGTACTTACAATCCAATAATCCTTTCCTTTTCTATTTTTTTCATTTATAGTTTTAGGAACATCATTTTCCCCCTCAGGACTGTGTTAGCTGCTTCCCAGAAATTTTACTATGTTGTTTCATCATTCTCATTTTCTTTAACATAATTATTAGTTGTTTCAATGACTTGGTCTTTCACCCACTCATTAGGCTAAGATTTTATTGTTAAGCATCCATTTGAGTCTATATCTTTTGTTTGTATTCTGTGAACTGATTACTATTTTTATTGAGTTATGCTATGTAAACAATGTATTTTGCTATTTTTGCCATTTTCCATTTATTTTTGGTATCTTTGTACCCTAATAAATGGTTAATTTTTATAAAAAGTTCCATGTGGTACTGAGAATAGGTATATTTTTTAGCAGCCTTGTTTACAAGACACTGTAAACTTTTAAGATCTAGCTTCTCCAGCAATTTCTCAACTCTCTATTTTCCTTTATCTTTCTGTGAAGACTCAGCCACAATGAAACGACAATAAAATCTCTTGTCACTATTGTACTATGTCTTCCTGTAAGTCAATTCATTTTTCATTTATGAATTTAGATGCTATGGCATTTGGAGCATATGTTTAGTGTTGGATACTACCTGTGGGAACATGCTTTGGTGGGAACCCTCTCCCACCACTGAAACAAGATTTCTTTTCTTCTTTCCTTTACCCCTATTTTAATCCCTCTCTTTGTTATTTCACCTCTTCTCCTGTAGGCCCTCTTCAACCAGGGGAAAGACCATAGGAGTTTATTTTCCTTTCAATGTTACTACTGACTTGATTAGGCTACAATACATTTGCCTTTATCTTCTTCCTCTCTCTCCCTTTGTATGCATGTGTCCTTCCATTCTGAAGTTTAGCCCTCCCTCCACAAAAAAAAAAAAAAAAAAAAAAAAAAGGTCTTGTAAGGTTTAGTCCATGGTATCTCAGGCCTATTTCTCCATCTTCTATTTGATTTCTGCTTTCACCATTGTCTCACTGCATATTTTTAGAAAGAAATCTCTTAATGATCCCTCTGCTGTTGTTGTTAACCCATACATAGAAGTCTTTTAATAGTTTTTTTCTTTCCCTTTTTCCTGGAATAATTTAGTTTATTACTTATACCTTCCTTGGTAGTTCTATTTATTTACCTCATATTTTTGTTTTCTGGGGTGTTTACAAAGCAAATAATGATAGCTAGCATTTATATAGCACTTTAAGGTTTGCAAAATGCTTTGCAAATAATCTCATGTGATCCTCAAAACAATCCTGGGATGTAGGTACTATTATTAACCCCACTTCACAGAAGTGGAAATAAAGCAAACAAAGGTTAAAGTGACTTGCAGAGGGCCACACACCTATGAAATGCCTGAGGCTGGATCTGAATTCAGGTCTTTCTGACACCAGCATTCTACCCACCTTATGACTTACTCTGTTCAACTCTGGTTTTCTTTGTAGAAATGGTTCAAATGCTTTTTTTATTTAAATAAAATTTAGGTTCAGGCTTACAGGGTATGTCATGTTGAGCTGCATCATGGGTGCTTTTGCTCTTCACAACACATCACTCCATTCATTCTTGTAGTTTATGGTGGGTACAAAAGTCTTGTGTTATCTGGTTTTCCTTTTCTTTATATTTGAAGGTCTTTATTCTGGTTGTTTGCAATATTTATTGTTTGTCAGAGGAATTATTAAATTTAACCACTCTATGTCTTGGAGTTTGCAACATAGGGTTTTTGTGTCTTCTGTGTTTAGGAGCTCTGGGCAATTTCCTTGTATTATTTCTTGCATTATATTATTCAGATTATTTTGACCTGTCATGTCGTCAGACTTAGGTTCTTTTAAGTTATCTCAGGGCATCCTGTCTTTGATCTTTTTACTTGTATAGAGATCATGTTTTCTTTTAACATTATTGCTTTTTGCTTCTCTTCTCCTAGATTGTTCTTCACTTCTGTATATTTGCATTCCTAATCAGTTCTGTTTCTTTAGTGAGATATGCCATCATAGATTTAAGTTCTATTCTGCTGATTATGTATGTTATACAGATGATAAATTCTGCTTTGACAATTATTTCTCTCTTAAACCTTTCAGGATTATTTGGCTGTGGTTCCATGTTCACTTAGGAATCCACAGGGTCCTACATCATTAGATATTGATTGATTTTCCTTTTTATTAAAATATTTATTCATAGATGTCTGGACTCATTTAGATGATCTGGAGGCCATATTCACTTCTGTTATTAATATCTTCCCTACTGGTTTATCTGATTGTCTTCAAGTTCTTTAACTGAGATTTTTTTTTCCTCCTGAGAACTGGTAATTTGTCTCCCCACCCCATCACTCACTTCGTGACAAGATCTTTGCCTATCATTACCTAAGACCAAAGAACCTTGCTGTATATAACCCAAGTGCAAACAGTTAAGACACCTGTTGGAACAGGGAGACCAAGTCACGGCAACTGCTTGTGAAAAATAACAGCTCTTTAGCAACCCAAGCTGGCTGCTTTTGTATATCGGTGAACCAAGGGCACCCATTAGAGTGGTGTTTATGTATTTATATGTAGCCACAAAGCTTTAATGCCTAAAGGAGACTGGACTTGTTTGAAGTACCTTTGCACCACTAGAATTTGAACAGTTTTTGGTTTTTTAAATTTCTGTTACAAAAAACAACAAACTTCATGACTCAAAATCTTGAAATGATATTGGCATGACCAAAATAAAATTAAAGCAGCATTCTACATAGTAGAAAGAACACTGGGATAGAATTTAAGAAGTCCGAGTATTAGGTCTAGCTCTTCAACTAACTAGTTCTGTGACCTTAGTAAAGTTTAAGTCTCAGATTTCCTTATTCTAAAACAAGATTTTTTAAAGATTCCTTCTAGCTTTAAAATTTTATCTTTCTAAATTAACTGAATTCCAACCCCTAAGAAACTCATTAATCTTTCCACTCATGGCATTCTTTAAAGATTCAATTCAGCTCAAATGAACAAACACTTATTAAGCACCTACAATGTCCAAGGCATGATAGTAGGTACTATTTGTTCATTCACGTCCAATCATAATGTGCCAAGCCCTTCTATTCTCCACTATCTCCCAAAGTCTGTCCAAGCTTATGGTAATTGCTTCCATGATACTATCTACCCATCTCATCCTCTACCATCCCCTTCTCCTTTTGCCATGAATCTTTACCAACATCAGGGTCTCTTCCAATGAGTCCTGTTTTCTCATTATGTGGCCAAAGTATTTAAACTTCAGCTTCAGTATTTGTCATTCCAATGAGTAGTTTTAATTAATTTCTTTTAAGTATTGACTGATTTGATTTCCTTGCTCCCCAAGGGATTTTCAATAGGTTTCTCAAGCATCACTATTCAAAAACATTGATTTTGTGGTGCTCAGCTTTCCTTATAGCAAACATTCTTTTTCAATAGGTACTAGGACAAACAAAGAAAAATCAAACTCTGCCCTGGAGTTTATATTCTACTGGAAGATCTATGTAAACAAACAAGTAAAGATAATTTGAGAAGGAGAATACATGATGTCTACAGGTAGATGAAAGACCTCCCATAGGAAGTAGCATCTGGGCTAAATAACCCTTGGAGGAAGCTAAGTATTCAAAGAGATGGAAAGGAAGAAGGAGTACTTTCTAGGCATGGCACATGTCATCTTATTTTGTCTGAGAGGATAGCGACCATGGGAATAGAGAAAAGATGCTGTGAAGGCAGAATTAACAAGCCTTCACAACTGATTGAATACAAGGGAAAGGGAAGAACTAAGGTTGACTCTGGGAGATAAACCTGAGAGACTGACAGGATGGTTTCCTGTCATCATTCAGATTTCTCATTCCATTTTCCACCTAAGTGGCCTGGAATATCCTCTCTTCACCTCTACCTCATTAAATCCTTAAGTTTCTTTTACAGCATAATTTGAACACCATCTCCTTTACAAAGCCTTTCCTAATGCCCTAGTTATTAGCATTCTACCTCTCAAAATTACTTAGTAGTACATTGTACATACCTTGTGCTTACTTAAGTAATACTCTTTTGCCCTGTCCTTGAGGACAGGGTCCATTTCTTTTCTTTTTTTTTTTCTTCCCGAGGCAATAGGGTTAAGTGATTTGCCCATGGTCACGCTGCCCCAAAAGGTATCAATGATTTGATTTTTTGGGGGGCGTGAGGCAATTGGGGTTAAGTGACTTGCCCAGAGTCACACAGCTGGTAAGTGTTATGTATCTGAGGCCAAATTTGAACTCAGGTCCTCCTGATTCCAGGGCTGGTGCTCTATCCACCACACCACCTAGCTGCCCCAGTGCATTTATTTTTGTCTTTGTAATCTTTGCATCTACCACAGTGCCTTTCACCTAACTGGTGCTTAATAAATATTTGATGAATAGAAATGCTAAGTTGGATAAGGTTTGGGGAAATAGGGAATAATTGGTTCTATTTGACACATGTAAAGTTGGAGATACTGATAGGACACACAGAAAAAATGCCTAGCAAGCAGCTGGCAAGGCTGAATTAAAATCTCAGGAAAGAAATTATATTTCTGGATACAGAAGTCGAAGAATACTCACTGAGTCTATGAAAGGTCATAACATAATCATGAGAAATGAGTAAAGAAGGAAAATATGAGGCCAAAAAATTGGGAGGGCAGGACGCAGAAGGATGACGATCAAGCCAAGTAAATTCAGAAAGAATACAATCATACCAGAGACAACCAGAAAAAAAAAAAAAACAAAACAAAACCAGTATCTCAAAAGTCAATGGAGGAAAAATCTCTATAATTTTCTAGTCAGGCACATGAACTGATGGAAATGGCAAGGTACATTTTTAAATAAATGAGAGGGAAAAAAAAACATGCCCACCATCCTTTCACTCTACTTTTTTCTCCAGCAAGACTATTGTATAATATAAACCAATTAATATCTAATTGGCATTACTTTGCTGAACCAAAAATTTTTGGGAAAAAAAGTTTAATGAAAACTAGTATTCATGCAATTTTCTCTACTGGGACAATTGCTGAAGAGAGAAGCCTGTAAAGTAAACAGACTGATTTACTACAAATATACTCTTTCCCTTTCCTGGAGTAGTAACTTATTGACAGAGTAACATAAATTGCTACCAAGAAGAAAACTGGGTCTGTTTTTAAGACATAGTTGTGGAACCCAGAACTCCCATGATAACCAATGGAGTCTGAAGTTTTTAGGGAGATGAATCAGACAAACATCACAAACTGGCTTTCAGCAGTGACCATGTTACTTCTTTAAGTTAAATGCAAATCTGAACAATCCATATTTTTTTGCAATAGGTACCTAAATTCACAGCTTTCCAAAGCATGAATTGGCATGATTCTATTATACTTTACAAACTTTATTCCTAAGGGATAAAAAAGAGCTCTGAAACTTTTTAATGTTAACATTAAAACTGTTTATTTCCTGATACCGACATCTGGCAAATCTGACCAAACTGAATCAGAAGAAGTCACTTATTCCAACCCCTAGAGTGTAGCTATAAACTTTTAAAAAACAAATAATGATGTAAATAGAACAGTGAGCCTTCAATGTTCTGAATGATTTCATAGCTGTTTATATGTAATTCTTGTAGTAATGTGCCAAATGTTATTAAAATATAACTTGAGAGCAAAGGATAAAATTACCTTTATAATGAAAAACAGGTAAAGATACATAGACATTCTACTATATAGAAAAAGGCACTCAGTTGTGAATGAGATTTTAATTTATTTCAATCAATCAACAATTATTTATTAAGTACTTACCATGTGCCAGGTACTCCATTATGTACCAATGGATAGGAGTACGAAACAATCTAAGGATTTAAAGTCTCTACTAGCAAGAGACTTAAATTCTAAGCAGGGTGGCAAAAGATTAAAGTAAAAAAATACAAAAGTACACAAAATAGTTAAATACAAGATAGGGAAAGAAGGGAATATCTTTAAGAGTCTATGGTAATGAGGAAGTGCACTGAAGGTATGGAGTATCTTGTGTGAGAAACAGAAAGAAGGCCAGTTTGGCTGGATTAGAGAATATGGAAGGAGGAGTAACGTCCAGTGAAGCTGGAAAGATAGGTTGAGGCCAGGCTGTGTAGGGTTTTATTTTTTTTCTACCTGTTCATTAATGTTTATTTTTCCTTCTCAAACTAGTTATGACTGTTCTTTTTTATTAATTCAATTTTTATTTTATTTTCAGTCCTGAATTCTCTCCCTTCCTTATGCCCTACCAGTTGAAAAGGCAAGAAAAACAGAATCCATTTCAAGTACATACAGTGATGCAAAACAATTTCCTGCATTAGTCGTGACAACTCCCTTCTCCCAGCGCCCCCAAAAAGAAAGAGAAGAAAATATGCTTTAATTTATACTGAGCTCATCAGCTCTCTATCTGGAAGTGGATAACATGTTTCATCATAAGTTCTTTGGAACTGTAGTTGGTCATTGTGGGAATCAGAGTTACTAAGTCTTTCAGAGCTGATTAACTTTACAAGATTGTTCTTATTATATAAACTGTCTCCAGGTTCTGCTCATTCACTTTGCATATCAGATCATATAAGTCTTCCCAAGTTTTTCTGAAACCATCCCCTTCATCATTTCTTACAGCATAGTATTTCATCACATGTATAAACCACAACTTGTTCAGCAATTCCTGAATTGATGAACATCCCCTCAGTTTTCAATTCCTTGTCATCATGAAAAGAGCCACTATAAATATTTTTTTACTTCTAAGTCATTTTCCTGTTCTTTGATCTCCTTGGCATATGGTATAGATCTCTATGGTATTGCTGGGTCAAAGGGTATGGACAGTTTAATAGCTCTTTGGGTGCAGTTCCAAATTACTTTTCAAAATGTTAGGCTAGTTCACAGCTCCACCAACAGTGTACTAGCATACTGGTTTTGTCATCTTAGCCAATGTGATGGGGTTGATATGGTACTTCAGGGTTGTTTTAATGGACATTCTTCTAATATTTAGTGATTTGGAGCATTTTTCCATATGGCTATAGATAGCTTAGATTTCTTCCTCTCAACACAGCCTTATTCATATATTTGTACCATTAATCTATCGAGGAAAGGATCTCGTTCTTGTAAATTTGACTCAGCTACCTATATATTTAGAAATGAGACCTTTATCAGATAAACCTTATACAAAATTTTTTCTTGTTTTTTGCTTCTATTTTGACTGCACTTGCTTTTTGTGAAAAAACTTTGTAATTTTATATAATCACAATTATCCATTCCTGTGAACCCCTCTCTTTCTTATCAAGATCTCTGACAGCTAATATCTTTCATGTTCCACCAATTTGCTTATGCATCACTCTTTATGTCTAAATAATGTACTCATTTTAAGCTTATCTTGGTATACAGTGTGAGATGGTGGTCTACACGTAGTTTCTTTCAAACTACTTTTCAGTTTTCTCAACAGATTTTGTCAAATAGCAAGTTCTTTCTCCAATACGTGGGATCTATGGATTTGTCAAACAATAGGTTACTGTGCTCATCTGCTTCTATATATTGTATGCTATCTCTATTTATTCTATATATTGTGTGACCTCTCTATTTCCAACCCAGTACCAAATTGCGTTTTAATGATTACTGCTTTGTTGTATAGTTTGAAATTTGATATTTCTAAACCCTTTTTTTTTCCATTGATTCCCTTGACATTCTTGGCTTTTTATTCCTCTAGATGAATTCTGTGATTATTTTTTCTAGCTTTATCAAGTAATTCTTTGGTAGTTACTGGTATACCATGGAATAAGAAAATAAATTTAGGTAGTATTAGTATTGTCTTTTGTATTATACTAGCTCAGCACACTCATAAGCAATGAAATTTCTCCAATTGTTTAGAAGTCTTTATTTGTGTGAAGCTTTTTGTAACTATGTTCATATAATTCTTCTATGTAGGATTTTAAAAACTAAACAGAGAAGTTTACACTTTATCCTAGAGGCAACAGGAAGTCACCAGATTTGACTGAGTATAGCAATCACATGGTCAGATCTTTACTTAGGGAAAATTACTTTGGCAGCAGGGTGGAAGATGGACTTGAGTGGGGAAACTTGATTAGGAAGTTATAAAAGTGAGAGGTGATTATGACCTGAACAAACAAGGTAGCTGTGAGTGAAAAGTCCAGATTCGAGAGATGTTATAAAGAGAGAAAATGGAAAGATTTAATAACTGATTATGTGGGACAAGGGAAAGTTAAGGAGTCCAGGATAATGCCAAGGTTTTGAACCTGGGAGACTAGAAGGATGGTAATGACTTCGACAGAAATAGGGAAATTTGGAAGACAGCAGGCTTTGGCGGAAAGTGCATGAGTTCAGCTTTGGATATGTTGAGTTGAAGATGTCTCTAAGACAACCAGTTTGAAATGTTCAAGAGGCAAGTGGTGAATCGGGGCTGAAGCTCTGGATAAAAATTGGAGCTGGATATGTAGATGGAGGAGGGATGTAGACATAAAGATGATAGTTCAACCCACAGGATTGCTGTAGGATGCTGAAACAGAATACAGGAGAAGAGGTCTACAAAGAACCTAGGTAGAATAGTAGAGTGGTGGTTCTGGAGTCTGGAAAACCTGAGATCAAACTGTCCTCTGAAATTTATTGGCTGTATGACATTGGGCAAATCACTTCACCTCTGTCTGCCTCAATTTCTTCAATTATAAAACAGGGATAATAATAGAACCTCTCTGGGTTGTTGTGAAGAGTAAAGGAGCTAATATTTGGAAAGTGCTTAGGATAGTGCCTTGCACGCAGTAAGTGTTTAATAAATGCTTATTTCCTTCCTCTAGGAAACATCCATCATTAAGAAACATGATATGGATACTGAGCTAGCAAAGGAGACCTAAAAGGAGCAAAGAAAACAGGGAGGAAGCAAACCAGGGTAGAGAAGTTAAGCAAAAACACAGAATATCTAGAAAGAAAGGGTGGTCAACAGCATTGAATGCAGGACATAGACTGAGAAGGATGAGGATAAAGAAAAGACTATGCAATGGGATAATTAAGAGGTTATTCGTGAAGGTTTTTCAAGGATGCGGAGACTTGTGTCTGAAGGCAGTACAGTATGTACAAAGAGTGGAGGATGATTGAGGATAACACAGGCACATTTAGAAGGGATGGTCTTGGCAAAGAGAATGGCTACCACTTTGTCAAAGACTGGGGGAACAGAAGAGAGAGTAGAGAATATAAAGGGATTACAAGATGAAGAGAAGGGGAAAAGAACAAGCCTATGTGATAGGTTTTAAGATATAGTTTTAAGGGCCTATTAAAGTTTCTTTTAAGAAAATAATCTAGCATTTCATATTTGAAGAATCCAATAAAACTGATACAGTTGGCATATATATATGAAATTTGAGTAAACAACATAGTAAAACTTACTAAACAATATCAATAAATATGCATTCAATAGGATGCATTATATAAACAAAGCAAATTGCATTAATTTATTTTTAATAGTTTATTTTTCCCCAATTACATGTTAAAACAATTTTTAACATTTTTTTAAGTTTTGAGTTCAAAATTCTATCCCTCCCTCCTCCCTGAGATAGTAAACTGTATTAATTTAAACATCAAATGGCAGAATAAAAGAATTAGAAGAAATATACCATGTACATTTTGAACGTACCTTTCATCAGAAGTTTATAAATAGACTGGTATTCACTCAGCAAGCCAAAGGACAAAAACATCTTATACTTTAATAGATAAGTGATCACACCATCTTATCCTAGGAATTTTTATCCCTCTTAATAGTATTATTATGCCTACTTTGAGGCAGCTAAGTGGCACAGTAGCTTTAGTGTCAGGCCTGGAGTTAGAGATCAAATCCAGCCTCAGACACTTACTAGCTGTGTGACTCTGGGCAAGTCACTTAACCCTGTTTGCCTCAGTTTCCTCATCTATAAAATGAGACAGAGAAGGAAATGGTAAACCACTCCAGGATCTTTCATAACAAAAAAAAAAACAAAAAAAAAAACTCCAAAGGGGGTCACAGAGAGTTGGACTCAACTGAAACAAATTAATAACATCATGCCTATTTGATAAGTAGATGAATTAAGAGAATTTGTTATTAATTCAAGATGAAATTAAGAATAAGTACAAGGTTCTGAAAACTGAAGTAAACAGTTAACATTTTTATTCATTCTTTGCTCAGATTAAGTCCCACTGCTCCACTCCTATAGTAATGCCCTATGATCCATCTTTCCATGAACAGATGAATGAAAATGAATTTATTAAGTGCCTACCATGTGCCAGGCACTGTCCTTGGTGTTAAGGGCACAAATCCAAAAGTGAGATAGCCCCTGTTCTCAAATAGTTTAATTCTATTAAGAAAAGACAGAAATAAAAGAGTGGTGGACACAGAAGGGAGTTTTTGGTCTGAGAGGTCAGAGGGCTTATGAGTGAATAAATAGGACAGTAGATTGTCATGCCTTTTTGTAGTAGTAATGATAGCACTGATTTGATCACTATTCCCAGAGAAAGAACAAGAGGAAGGAGAATGGCAAGATAACAGGGCAGCCCTTGTTTTCATGTAGGTGGCTGGATGGTATTTGAAGCATAGTCCAGGAACCAGCTACACATAGTGAACTAGCTAATTTTTGTGAGGGTTATGATCTTTTTCCTAGTCTGGTGGGCAGTTGTTCTAGGTCAGGAGAAGGGGGGGAAATGGCAGAGCAGATAGCAAGATGCCCAAGTATTGTATATTTATTGCTAAGAAAACAAACTTGCAATGTCCAAAATCTTCTGAAAATCATTTCATCAGAAAAATCTTCCCTTCCTTAACAGCAAAGATCTAGATCTGAAAAACCTTGGAGGTCATTTAATCCATCCCTTTATTTTCCAGATATGGAAAGTGAGGCCTAGAGAGGTAAAGTTACCTGTCCAATATCACACTGATAATAAATGGTAGTCAGAATTCAAACTCGGGTCCTGTGACTCCAAGTTCAGTACCTTTTACACAGTACCACCCACAGTCTCTCTACTTAAGTACACCCTATTCATTATACTACACCGTTTCCCTGTTACAATAGTAACAATATTTTTATAGATATCAAAGTATTTCTACATATTTACACGTACACATATACACAAATATATATATAATATCAGTGACCTACCCAAAGTCTATCTAATGAATGAATGTGCTGCTCTCTTAATGTAGGTTTTCTTCCCACTAGAACACACACCTAATAATCTAAATCTAATCTTTGTTAATCATTTGAATCAATGTTCTAATTCCAAATTCATAATCCAGAACTTTAATAATCAGTAATATGTTGTATCTATACAAAGCTTCCTCTTTCCAACTCTTTCACACACATTATTTCATTTTATCCTCAACTCTGTAAAAAATAGCTGAGTACTATTAAACCCACTTTGCAGATAAGGAAATTAAAGAAGTTCACTGACTTGCAAACAGAACTGGAAGAAGAATTCAGACCTGCCTATTTCCAATTCATTTGATCTTTCCGATAAAGCATACTGACCAAGGTTATAAAAATATTTGGGGAAAAAAAAAGAATGAATCCTCAATTTCTTCAGCTCTTAAAAAGCAATGGAAACCAGCTATAAGTTCTAAACAGTTCAAAACACAACAGGTTAACAAAATACATAAAATAATAGTGATAGTAACAAGAGCCACTTGCTCTTACCTGAATTCATAAGTTTCCAAAGTTGGTCTACCAGTGCTTCATTGCATAAGGGAGAATCCATGTTCTTGGTGAATGGTGGATTCCTAGTAAGCATGTTTAAAATCTTGTGCCTGAGTTAAAATAAAAACAATTTTATATAAGATGAACAGCTCCTTTTAGATCTCCACAAATGTCTTATTTCAATTGTGGCATATAAATGATGTTAAATTCTTAAAGAGTATAGCAGTGTAATTACAGGATCTGGCAGATTATACAATGTTGGAAAGTTTCTCACATGGTCTGGATGACAGATTGCTTTTTCCAAAGATCAGTCTAGCTAAGTGTGGAAAGGCTCATTACCAAAAGGCTGAATACTAGTTAATAAATTCTATGGTCATGGTAACCCACGAAACTATGGAAAACATAAGATGGCCCTCAGTCTTATACCTTCCACTTCTGCAGTGATGGTTGTAGTGATAGAAAAAGAGGGCAGAGGGTGCTAAGAATAATAGTTCTCAGACCATCCAAGAAAATCAAGTTAATTACTTAATTACTGTCCAATTACCAACAAATTAACATACCACTAAGAGTAAAGGAATCATATCAACATTGGCATTTTCAGCATAAATGAAACTAGAAAACAAAAGGAACTTGTAAATGAATGATCCCTAGAACCTTTGAAAGGAAGCCTTCTCTTTGTAACAGCAAATAAAAGAGTTGGTTTTCCTGTGTTCAAAGGCAACAAGAAACATTATTTCCTGGGATCACTTGGTCAACTCATAGCGCAGTGCCCACGATAAGCATATGAAAAATAATCAGCATGAAAATAATGACAACTTCTGTACCACCGGTGTAAGAGAATGAAGAATCACAGAATCAAAAGTAAAGAAACATGACAAAGAACTTGATAAGAAACTCCAAACCAATTTGGGACAAACTTTAATATCTGGAGACTACAACGTAAAGATGAATATGGGAAGACTTGAAAAAAATTTTTTAGAAAATGTGGCACAAGACTGAGAAACTATAAAGGCCAAAGGTTTACAAACAACACATAAGATTCATAACTACATTTCATTTATATTTTCTTCAAAAAGAAAATGAGAAGAAATTAGACATAACAATCACTAAATAACATTATAAAAAAAAACAGACTGATTATAATCTAACAGTAAATGGCTGATGACATGAGAGTCAATTCTGAATCAGCTGTGTAGTATACTGCCAGACCACCAAATAATTAGGACAAAGATCAAAATCAATACTAAATGAAATTAAGAAATAAAAATAAGTTAAGGCATGCAATTAAAACAGCTACAACTTAACCTAATTAAACAAAACTGACCCACAGGCAAGTAACAGGGCAGGAACTGTGGAAGAGGTGTGAGCCAGGATTATGGAGCCAGACATGAAAGCAGAACAGAGCCACAGTGTTGTCCCTGACCCAGAGAGGAGATTGGAAATTCAGACTCAGCCCTGTGGACACAAGAGCTGAGGCACTATTGCTCTAACCCCAAAGACAGGATCTTATACACAATGCAAAGCAGGACCTTAGCACCGTTTCTCTGTTCCTGAAAGGGCGTATCAGACTCGGCCTATGGGCACAAAGGTCTCTGTACTGCCCCTCTCATCCAGAATGGTTTAAGATTGGACATTCAGCCCACAAGTGAAGAACAGAGATTATCAGACTGTGCTGCTGCTCTGAACCTACAGAATCTTCCAGCGAGTTGACAAATGCCAATGTCAGAAACTGTCTACTAGGGCTTCACCCAGGGAAAGTCCACAGTTATGTTGTCTGTACCATAACTAGAGTCTGGAACCTGGAAAGCAGGAGGGCTGCAGTCAGCCCATTACCAGAATCCATATGGAGCTCTGAAAATAAGTAGCTTTCTGGCCTGAGCGTCCTTGCTATACTTGAAGAATACAAAACGCAATACCAAAAGAAGGTAGTGACAGAAGGTAGGACAGGCTAAAACCATGTAAGGCCACACATGACAGGCTCTTCAGAAGTGCACAGAGCCTGGCTCTAACACAGTCTTCATCTGGGGGACACTGAGAGGTTAAGTAGCTTGCCTTGGTCATACAGCCAGAAAGTATTAGAAATAATACTTCCTGACTCCAAGGCAGGTACTCCATCTACTATGCAACACTGCCTCTCACTTTAAAAATAATTGAAGTAGAAGGACATTATACTCTGTTTTAGAAAAGAACAGTAATACCATATAACAGGTTATTTGTGATATAGCAAGCTAATTTTTATTTCTATCAAATCTATTTCCCTGAAAAAGAAATTATATCTCACTCTACAAAGTAATGAACTAATAATATTGGCTTCCAGTATATTAGGCAATGATTTTTTAGGAATTATTTGCTCAAATACAAACCAATAAAAATGGACAAGTAATTCATATAACAATTCCTTACTTAGCAAAATCATAAAATGGCTTATTTTATAATTGCCTAAAATTATTCTAATCCGTTTAAGATGTTATAAATACAAAATGTCACAAGTAACAAATGTAAACTAACCTTACATAGGGTACAGGATCATTCTGAATCATGTTAAGTAACCACTGTAATTCTTCATAACTTCTATCCACTGTAAACAAAAAAATGATAATAATTAATTTGTAGCAAGTTATGATTTAATGAACAAATTCTTGCCAAGGCCTATCTTCAAATTATCTCCTTTCTTAATTGGAGAAGTAAACTCTCCTTCTTCTGAAATTCGTAACATTTTGTACGTGTCTTTTCACACTTTTCAAATGTAGCCTGAATTACATTTATCTTCATATTTGCCTGTTTCCCATTAATGGAGCTTTTTGTTAGAGGATTTGTTAGAAGATTAAGTAAGCTTAAACAGGAATAACTGTTATACAAACTAGACTAGCAAAGTGAAAGATGTTCCTTTTGATATAATCTCCCTCATTCTTGCCCAGCATCTAGAAAAAAAAAAAGGCACTTGATAAACATTTGCTAATAGTAAAATGTAAATATAAGAAAATAACTGGAGAATCTCCACTAATTATTCAGAATTGAGAACAGTGAGAAGGCTTTTGTATTTCATACTGCCTTCAACAAGCCTATCAGATTTGTAGATTGCTTTTCATAGAACCAAAGAATCCACCAGATGGAAGGAATTTCTAGTAGCCACCACATCCAAAATTGAACAAGAATCCCTTCAACAACATTCACTATGAGTGGCTGTCCCCATCTGCCTAAAGACCCTCCATGGCAGAAAGACTAATTACCATCCCAGACTGCCTAATCCAATTTTAGAGTTCTTAGTTAAAAAAAAAAAATCCCCCTGAAATAAAGCCTAAATCATAAACTTCGAGCCATTCTTCCTACTTCTGCCCTCAGAGGCCAAAAAGAACAAATCTGTTCTGGTCTCTTCCACATAAAAACCTTTCAAATACTTGATGACACCTAGTATGTCTTAAATCTCTCTTTCTAGGCTAACTCTTCCCAATGCCTTCAATCATCCAGGAGAATATAAGCTCCTTGAGGGTAGGAACTATTTTAATTTTTTTTTTGTATCCCCAGCACCTAGCAGAGTACCCAGCACATAAGAGGTGTTCAATAAATGCTTCTTTAACTGACTGTGCCATGAACCCATCATATAATGTTCAACTTTAACCAATCTCCAGTTTATTTTTTAAGATGAGGTGTTAAATTGACACACTACTTCCATTAAATAAGGAAAGAATACAATGGGACTACCACCTCTCTGGACAATATGCCTTTCTGGATGAAACTTAAGGTTGCATTAGATTTTATTGGCTTCCATATCATACTGCTAATTTATGTTGAGCTTGTAGTTACTTTACCTCAGTCCTTTTCAAAAAACCCATAGTCATTTTTAGATGAACTGCTATGCTGTCATGCCTCTCTCTCTCTTGTACTTGTGAAACTCATTTTCTGAACCCAAATGTAAGACTTACATCATATCCTATAAAATTTCACTTAATCTGATTTAGCCCAATATCCTATCCTATCAGTATCTTTGGGGATCCTAACTCTGTCCTTTGATGTGCTAACAATTCCCTTAACTTTGCATCACCTGCAAATTTGATAACTATACCATTCATACCTCCATCCAAGTAATTAATAAAAAATGTTAAACACAGATTCCTGGTGCACTCTGGCACCTCTATATCAATTTATAAAGGAGGAGCCTGTGCCTTAACCGTACCTCAAACACTCATTCTCAGTTCCATTCCTCAAATCAACAGGGTTAGGATAACCTTTATTTTTTATTTTCTTAGGCAATTGGGGTTAAGTGACTTGCCTAGGGTCACACAGCTAGTAAATGTCAAGTGTATGGTCTGAAGCCAGATTTGAACTCAGGTCTTCCTAACTTCAGGGCTAGTGCTCTATCCACTGCACCACCTAGCTGCCCCCTAACCTTTATTTTTAATTTTCAACTAGGCTTATTCCTTTTCTAACCTTGGAAATTATTTAATTCTTTTACTATACCATCAAATAGGTGGAGTCATCAAATCATACTGACAGTAAGTGAACACCCCTAGTTTACACTATTGCAACTATTCACCTTCTGTTTCTGTTTAGCTTTTCAGTAATAACTTCTGCTTTGTCACTCTTTGAAACTCATTTTTTCCTTTTCAGAATTGTATTTCTTCTTTGGTGAGGCAGTATGATAGAATGGAAAAAACACAAGTTTTGGAGTAAGAAGCCTTGGGTTCAAAGCCTGGCTCTGCCTTGTAACACCTGTATGGCCTCAGGCATGTTACTAACCTATTTTTGCCTTTACTCTCTCATTTGAAGAGGTTGTAAATGCCTTCTCTATTCCCTTCTACTTCTCCATTTATGATCCTATATTCTGCACCCTGGCATTTACTCCTCTCCTGATTTTGCTAATTCAAGTGCTAATGTTTAATAAATTAATAATTTTAGTCAATTCATTAATCACATGCAGGTGACAAATTTCATCTCGGTTTAATTGTTTTTTAAAATTTTCAATTATTCTTCTATCTCACTTTAAGGTAGTATTAACTATTTAAATACTTATATTTATCATATTACTGTCTTTCGCAATGGGTGAGGGAGGGTCTGAAGGAAAAAGACAATTTAGAATTCAGATTTTTTAAAAAAATGAACATTAAAATAAAGTACATATAAAAAAACAAAAAAAAAAACAAATAGCTTTCACATTACTACAAGACATTGTTTCCAGGCCAGGAACATTTGGGCAAGGAGATTATGAACACTGAAGGTGAACTCCAAATATCTATTTTTGCTTCAAAACAATATATGGTGATAGTGCAGGGAGGTCTATACAGCCTGCGTAACCTTTTCAACTAACAGGTCAAATCCTTTTTTATTTCCCCCAAAACATCTATTTTTTTTTCTTCTGTATGTTTCTCCCTAATTATCTTAGTCCAGTACTACAGGTTTAATTAATTCAAAGAGCTCCATGTTGAAATGTCTAGTATATAACATTTTCAAGAAACATAAGTTTAAATAAGTTCTATAATTAAACTCTGAAGACATCCTGGGTCAATTAGCTATAAAAACTAAGTAACAATCTTCTACTGATGTGCGTGCGTGTGTGTGTGTGTGTGTGTGTGTGTGTGTGTGTGTGCGCCTAATACAAAGACTGATTAAAAAAACAAAACAAAACACCACCACCACCACATTACATAATGTCCCTTCCTTTCTACTTTAAACCAGTAGCAAAAGCACTGGAGTTACAGAGGTCTCACATATGAATCGTAACTCTATTTAACTACCTGCATAAGACTTTAAGCAAGTTACTTAATCTCTCTTGGTCTAATCTTCCTCATTTATAAAACAAATAAGATTGGATTAGTATATAATTAAGATCCTTTCCAGATCTAAATCCTATAATCATATCAACTAATAATTCCAAAAACTTCATAACTGACACATCCTGCTTTTCTTATTTGAAAATATTAGACTTTACCCAAAAGGTGCTATATCAATGCATTTACACAGCATATATTTTTATTACAAAAATAATTTTTGGAAATTTTTACAATATCCCTTAAAAATAATTTTATATATCTTTAAATATATCTGCTTTTTTTAAATAGGGCTATAATCAAGGATAAAGTCTATATTAATCAAATAATAGTCTGTATGATATTAGTGGAATGATTTAATGTAAGTTCTGTCAGAAAATGATGAAAGAATTCATGACTGGAAAGTGATCCTGTGAAGACTTGCCTCTTGGTGCTAGTCCCTCACTTTCTTACACACCATTAACGTGGGTGACTCCCAAGTGTCTGTTAATAGGCTTTTCTTCTTCTCATTCTATATACACTCTCTCCTGGCAATCAAGAACACTCACTTCTTAGGGAAGAAGGAGATTAGATAACTGCTGCAATAAACTTTGTCATCTTTGACTCTTCCCATCCCTCGCTTTTATCCTTCATATCCAATCAGTTATCAGGTTATGTTGGTTTTCCTTCTACAATCTCTCACGTCTGTCTTCTCCTTTACATTTCCACTGCAACTACCCAGGTTTCAGGCCCTTGTTATTCATCACCTAGAAAACTGTTAGACCCTAACAGGTCTTCCTACCTCTAGGCTCACCAATCCATCCTTTATACCATGGCTCAGATCAGCTTCCTAATAAAGTTCTCTGATCAATCACTTCATCAAAAATCTTCATTGTCTACCAAGCATAAAATAAACTTATTCTGATACTCGAGACCTCCATAATCTGTGTCCAATCTAGCTTTCCAGTCTTGTTACAATAGCTCCCCTCCTATTTTGAATAGATTATGTATGTTATAATTAGTTACCATCCTATGGGCTTATCCTCTCCTCTTAACTCTCTAACCTAAGAATGGGATGGATTTCATCTACTGGATCTGGTTTGGCTGAAAATCTTTATTTCATTAATGGCCCAATTGAAGGTTTCTTCATGAAACCTTACCAAACCTTTAGAGCTAGAATAGTTTCCTGTTCAAACTTCTACAAAAGCCCTTTGCTTTGCACATTTAACTTTCAATTAGGCAACTAGGTGGCACAGTGGATAAAGCACTAGGCCTGGAGTTAGGAAGACCTGAGTTCAAATCTGGCCACTAACACTTGCTGGCTGTTAAACTTGGGTTTTTGCCTCAGTTTCTTCAACTGTAAAATGGAGATAATAAAAGCACCTACCTCTCAAGAGTTGTTGTGAGAATCAAATGAGATAACTGTAAAGTGTTTAGCATGGTTTTTGGCATATGGTAAATGCTATAAAAATGTAGCTATTCTTATTATCATTATTATTCATCATAAGCTGATTATGCAGATGTTTTACCTCTCTGGAATTATACAGGAAATTAAGAAGAAAATGACTTGATATTTTCCATTTTGAGGTTTACAAACACATATTTTGCTCCTCAAGAATGTATCAAGGATAAAATACATTACTGTTGCATTTGTAACATCATACCTGGCCAAAAGGCAACATCAGAGACACTAGCAGGAACTAGAAATGACTGGAAAGCATTCTTTAGCTCAGATTATGGAATACCCAGACCACAGTATATGAGACAGATATGTAGATGTCAGTATTGACTCAGAGTTTTGCCTTAATTAATGGATTTTGAATCTTGTCACTTTAAGGATGAAATCTATTTTGAATTAGTTCTTGAACTCTCAGTACCCGGTTAAATGAAAGACAGATTTTTTAATGAAATGAATTTATAACCACCTTTTATAGATAGCAATTACTGTCTCATTATTATTCTTTCAAAAATCGCAATCCACTTTCAATTTTTTAAAATGGAAGCAAGACAGAACTAGATATGTGAATAAGATATGTCACAGTTAAGGGAGGTCAGTGTGGGGGTACAATAAAAGCTTATTTAAAAAACTGTTATCAACCAAACTTAAATCTTAATTCTCAACTGGAAGCTACCAAATGCAAGATTCATTTAAGTACCTTAGAGTTTACCTTGACTACTCAGTGTAACCAACTAAGTAGTTAAATAAATATCTACTATTTTATGAAAGGAAAATAACTTTTTAAATGGGAAGCTACGATAAATAGAATTTTAAAAGGTCCTTTACTATATTTTGAAATGTCTTTTCTCTTCCAATTTTCTTGGTATTACTATTCAAATAGATTTTAACAAAATGATCATTTCCTTGTGAAATGGTCCTTCCAGTTAATGGGCTATCTGTATAAACAGTGTCAGGTAACTAACAGGGGAACACTGCTGCTTCATAAAAACAAAAGTCTGCTTCACTTCCTAAAGCTGCTCTTGTTTGAAATATAATATGTTAGTGTTCTTCTGACATCTGCTCTGTCATGTCATCTATTCCAGCCAAACTTAAATGTCTTTGATACTAATGCATTTAGCTTATTCTTAAAACTTTACATGGTAATTAGATATTACTTTGGGGACCAAAGACAAGGTTGGCCTTTGATACAGCGCATCTTTTATGAGTCTGAACAAGTGCTTCCAGTTGACCAGACTTCTGGTAAACGTAATAGCTAACAGGAAGGTTTGCTTGGCAAAATGGGTACCTCAAATTACAGTTCAAGGTCTCAAGTTTTATATGTTCAGAACTGCCTAGGTTTATTTTTTTCTCCCAAGATATCAGAATCTAAGAACAATATTAAACAGATTCAATGATTCTTGGCAAAAGTTAATAAGCTACCCATCTTGCACCCATAAGCTTACTTTTTATTCTCATAATAATAATAATGAAAATAATCTATTTAGCACTCATCTTTTAAAAGCTAACAATAACCTAAGTGTTTCATGGCTTCTAGTTTGGACTTCCTTTAGATGAAGTAAATCTTCCTATAATCAATTAGATTTATTTCAAGCACCTCAGAAAATGGCATAAGAGGTGGTTTGATAATTAAGCAAAGAAATAAGTCTCTTTTTTTTAGTAAGTTTTTTTCTGGAGAAAAAAGATTAATATTCCATGTATACAATGAAGAAGTTGGGTATATATACTCTTTCACAGACTATGGAACTTTTGAAACAATATAAATAAGAATCAGACCAATGGGACCAACACATTAATCTCTTGGAAAGCACAAAGCTATCTATAATCTTAATTCTTTCTTTTTTGGAAATGATTATAAAGATTCAAGATTTGAATAAAATTTTATTTTAGGAAAAATGTTGCCATGAACCAGCTTTCTGAAATGGTATTTTAATATAAAAAGAATTATTAAATAACTATCTCATAGCCAATGAAAAAAGATCCAGCAATATCGGAAGATATGACAAAAATGCTATCTTCTTTCTTAAATGTAATAAACATAAAGTTAAAAAAAAAATTACCTTTGGTGTAATCAACAACTGCTTCCAAAGCTGCTATCCGAATGTCTACAAAGTGACCATATTCAGCATAAGACTTAAAGAGAGTAGGATCACTTGGCACATGTCCATTCTTCTGTAGTACCCGAATGGCTCTCAGACAGCTAGAAGGAAAAACTATTAGTAATCTTCAAAAAATCTTAAGCAAGGTAAAAATTATTCCAAGTATAATTCATTTCTTAATATTTTAAATTTATACTGTCATAGGAAATCCCCATGTTACAATCAAAGTATGCTTCCACTATCCTAACTCTGCAAAAGTTCTCTACAAGTTGCTCTTTAAAAGCAATGAAATCCTGTAACATGACTGCAAATCACATGTTTCAAAACTCAAATATATGGTTTAAACTTATATTTAAAGTAACATATTCTATTTAGGCTAACAAGATAGCAAGTTAGAAAAATAAAATTTCTTTAGTATAAAATTTGAATTAACTAAATATTTTGTCCCAATATTATTTATAGTTAAATGCTTTCTTTAGATTTAAAAACACATATGCAAATTTATAATTCCAGGTATTATAAAGTAGTATAAGCTTCCTAAACATTTCAAATGATTAACCTTATAATATATTCATATGTATTACATACTATCTTATAATAGATATGTTAAAACATGTGCTTTAATTTTATGCCAGAATTCATTCACAATATATTTCCCAGTTGTCTTATGTAAAGCTTCAGTTAAAATATTGTCTCTAGATAATTTTTTTGGAAGCTTACTTTTCTACACTGCTTTAAATGTTTTTTCTTGTGAAATAAAATACATCAAGAATAAAACAGATGACATTTCCAATGGCATAAAGGAATCTGTTTGTAGTGTAATAAGAATTTAATAGTACCTGACTGTTATGGTGTGTCTGTAACTGGGCAGAAGTTTTTCCATATTTAGGAACCTAGTGATTTCTTCAAGAATAAGTCGAACATCCGGATTTAGGTTATCTAATGTTCGAACTTCATTATTTACGCTGACTGCAGGCGTCACTGAGTTGGCAAGTGCGTCAATCATTTCTGCACGATAATAATTATCTGAAAACTAAGCAAAAAACAACAACAAAAAAAAAACAGTGGGGGAGAGAGGAAAGAAAGGAAGGACAGAAATAAGCATTTAAATAGTACCCACCAAAAACCGGTTCTGTGCTAAGCTCTTTACAAATATGATCTCATTTGTTCCTCACAGCAACCCTGAGATGTAGGTTCTCCACTTTACTGATAAAGAAACTAAGTCAACAACAGTTACATGACTGGCCCAGGGTCACAAAGTAGGTATTTGGACTTGAACTCTGGTCTTCCTAGTTCCAGAACCAGCACTTTATCCACTATCCCACTTAGCTGCCTCTAAATAAATAAATTGACAAAACTATTTTTCTGGTCAAAAATTAAGTGAAATGCATATGAGAGTATTTGGTAACATAATAATCCTCATAGAAAATTTTCCCTACAATTAGGTGACCTGGAATTTTATTCCTCAGGGACCTACCTCAAAAAATCATCATTGAAAAACATTTATTCAATGCTTAGGCTTAAAACAATTAATCTTGAACTATTGTATTCATTCATTATTCATCCACCTAGACATCCATTAACTAAACAAATTTTTTTAGGTGTTTTTCAGTGATGTTTGACTCTTGTGACTCATCTGAAGTTTTCTTGGCAAAGACAATGGAACAGTTTGTCATTTCCTTTTCCAGCTCATTTTACAGATGAGGAAAGTGAGACCCTGACTTGCCCAGGGTCACACAGCAAGTAAGTGTCTGAGGCCAGATATGAACTCAGGAAGATGAATTTTCCTGACTCCATACCCTGCAATCTACTCACTCCACCACATAGTTGCCCTCAAATAAATATTTAATGCCTAATACAAGGTATTATAGATACAAAAAAGAAAAATAATACTCCCTGCCATTAAGAAGCCTGCAATACTAGAGTGGATTTGACATTCACAGATAAATTTTTTTTAAAAACAGAATATGATAGTAAGCAAAGGAGAAAGACATACAAATCAGTTACCAGTTAAAGTGTCTCATTTATCAGAGGGAAGATTCGGTTTGCCTAACTTCATTTAAAGTTGTTTTGTTATATTCACAGTATAATTTTTTTAAAAAAGAAAGCTGAGGTAAGATTTCAGAAAAGACACCTAAAAGCTGTAAGTACACTCAACATGGATCAGTCACGAAAAAAAAAAATTAGGAGGAATAATAATAATAACAAAGAAAACTCTTTATTCCCTCAGGCAACCATGACTTTGAAGCTAGTAAACCACATTTACCCCCTAAGTCCCATCTAAGAGACACTAAGATCCAGATTATATAAACTCAAAATATCAAGTCATAAAAGTAGCATAGGCAGTACTGGAACTCTCCAAAAAAGGTCAAAAACACAAGAACAGTCAAATCTGTCATTTCTAATCATTTGTGACTCTACTAAACTATCCTTCATATCAATCTCTCACTCACTACTGGCTATTTCCCTCAAGCCTAAGCTTAAAACACAACAACAAAAACACACATACACACACTTCTCTTAGCTTCCACTACCCAACACATTCATCCTACTTTCTGTGCCCTCTTCTGCATGCTAACCTTCTAAAGAGATCAATTTATATTTGGTGCCTCTACTTCCTCATTACACTCTTCAATGTCTTACAGTCTGGCTTTCACATTCACCATCCCTCTCCAAGATCACTAATGACTTCATCATCACCATATCCAATGGCCCTTTTTTTTTTTCTGTTACCTTCATCTTCTTTGATCTTTCTGTAGCATATGGCACCATACTTTCCTCCTTTCCCCTAGGCTTCCATGACACTGCAGTGTTATGGTTCTCCTGCCTTTCTTTATCTTTTCTCTGCTCATTCTTCTTCTTTTTGTCACTCAGGATCACAAAGTTAGTGCTAGAAAAGACCTTAGAATCCCCTTACTGAACCAGTAAAAAAAAGTGAGGTCCATCTAGGTAGCAAGTAGTAAGCACTAAAGCTGGAATTCAAACTCAAATCTTCTGAATCCAAATCCAGCACTTCTTTCACTTCTTCAAGTTGCTTGGCATAATAAGTATCCCCAAAATGATTTGTCCTTAAACTTCTCACTTGGTAATTTCATTTCACTAAGACTTCAATTATCACCTCCACATAGAAAACTACCAAATCTTTTACTCTTGATAACTGTAGTAATCTCCAACTTAGTTTTTCTACTTCAGTCTGTTTTATTTTCAACAGAACCTTTTCACCATTATTAGAGTAATCTCAATGCACTAATCTGATCACATCATTTTTCTACTCAAAAATCTCTGGGGGTCCCTACTCATATTAAGAAAAAATTTAGATTCCTGATACTTGAATAAGACTTTCCATAAGTTAGCACAAACCTTCTTTCTCTCTCTCTCTCTCTCTCTCTCTTTTCCTGCCTGTCAATGTGGACTACTCTCTGTCCACTAGTGCTGTCCTGCCTTTTCTAGCCTCTGAACCTCTGCTGGTGTAAATTTCATGCATAGAAAGGTCTCTCTCACCCCAAGCTGAACTCTTCTTTCCCTCAAGGTCCAATTCAGATATCAATTCTTGAACAAAGAATTACCTAAATATATATTTCTCATGCTCTGTCTCCAGGTGAACATAATTCTTCCATGGACATGAGAATCACACAATCTCAGAGACAAAAAGAATCATCTAATCCAACTCAAACCAGAAGAACCTCTACTACCAGTGGTCAACTAGCTTTTGCTTCAAGACCTCCAGTGAGGAGGAACTCAATACTTCCTGAGGTAATGCAAGTCTACTTTTGAATCATCTCAATTGTTAGTAATTATTTCCTGATAGCAAGGCTAAATTTGCCCCTTAGCAAGTTCTACTCACAGCTCCTGGTTCAGCCTTGCAAAGTCAAGCATTTAATACTTTCCTCATGATATATTATGTAGTTACAATCAAACTGCCCAAAGAACTGAACCTTACGGTTAATTAGATCCAATATCAAAAGCATCCCAGTTTGGCAAGTTTTGCTGAGAGGACAGTATGCTCTGATTACTAACAGAAAACCCTTTTATTCTTTTTCATTGATTTGTGAGACAACATTAATTTTGCCATCAGCTAGGTTTCCCCCCCCCCCAAAAAAACCCCAAAAAACCAACAATGAGATTCTTAAAAACACTGTCCTTTTTTAAGATGAGGAATCATGGCGACTTGCATTCAAAATCTGGGTGAAAACTAGGAAGAAATAAATCCAAAGAAATACTGATAAAAAAAATTCTAACTCTAAAGTTCTCAGATTTTATCAATTACTTGTAACAAACTGTTTATTACACAAGGTTAACTTATACCTACTTGTATCAAAGACTATGCCTACACATGATCTTTTAAATGAGGTCAGTTAAAATTATTTAAAAATAAAGTATCACAGGAAAATCTTTATGAATAATATCTTACCTTATTTTTCCTGTTATCATTATATTTGATTAGGTCTAAGATAAATGTTAAGACTTCTTTGGGACATAGATTATGAACATCTCTCAACAGAGCCATAGCAACTGGCATGGTCTATAGAAAAAGAAAAAAACAATTTTCTCATTACTATAATTCATCACAGGTTTAAACAAAAATGCTTGTTTGTTCTAATGGTCATACAAAGATCTGGAACAAAAGAATTTTGAGGTTTCTCAGAACTAATCCTGAGGTATCCTGATATGTGAGAAAAGAAAACTATAAAAAGCTAGGTGAATAGATCTTTGACTTCTTGGTTTCTATTTCATGTTGATTGTTCCTAGTACTCCTTTAACAGAAATATCTGTCCACCCCTCACAACTATACAATAACTAGGACTTAGGGTTTCATTTTCCATATTGTACAACTATAAAGAGTGACAACGGTTTTCCTCCTTTCTGGTCAAGATTTGAAATATTAAATATTGTTTTCAATCCTAATGAAATATATTATTTTTGCAACTCTAAGCATCAATTGAAAGAGACAAGGGACAAGGTTTTCATTTAATTTTATGATATACCATGTCATATTTATCTGTATCTTCCACAAAGTCTCTAAAATGGTCAGTACTGAATAGAAATTTGTCAAATTAGAAAGCATTTATTTACCAAGGGAAAAAAGCTATTATTTGTTAACAGGAGAGCCAAACTGCATTAGAAGCATTTTAAAAACAAGCCAGACAGAAGACAGTATTAAAATGAAGATTAAAAATTTATAGGCAAAATTCTAAAGGATTACTTCCCTCCTCCCACCTACTCTGACTATGGTGATCAAATGAAACAAAAATCAAAAGGGCCTTTGGTTTTATGTACTGTTCTCTTCAACTTCTGCAGTGATAGTGACAGAAGAGAAGGCAAAAGGGGAAGAGGAATCCCATAAAACCATTGTTTTTTAATGGCATCTACAAAACATGCATTCAATTGTTGGTATTATAGCAGTTCATTCACAAAATGCTACATAATGGCATACAAGTGAACCTACGCTTTCATATTCTATGCATAAATAAAGCACAAGCCCCTGAACAAGTATTCAAAGGAGGAGTCATGACTCCTGACTAAGATGGCACTGTCTGTTGGAACCCAGATCTCCCACAAATACCCCAGAAAAACTCTAATTCACCAGAAGGAACAGTGATAAAGGGGCTAAAAAACTGTCTTTTGTAAACTCCTTAACAGGTTAAATTAGACTTCTTTTGATCCCATCAGCATCTTGGACAGAAGGTAGTGCTCAAAAAATATTTTCATAGTATTCTTTCTTAGACTGATTCAGCTCAAGTACCACCTTCTGTATAAGGTGATTTCAGATCCTCTCAGATGTGGTTATTCCCCCAAGTCAGAGATTACTATTTACTTTTTGTATGATTTACTTTGTATATATTTTGTATTTATATATCTGTGTACATGCTGTTTATAGTCCCCTCCAAGAATAGTATAAGTCCTTAGGAATTGTTTTATTTCCCCAGTACCTGGAACACTTAGTAATTTGCTTGCTCAATTAATCATCTCCAGGGCAGATTAAATATCAACCAAAGATAGTACTCGTTTAAATTATTAGGGGATATATTTAGAAGAGGAGAGGGCATACAGGTAAAGATTGTGGTACATTAGAGTGAATAGCCATTAGAATAGCCCATAACCTAAAATGGGTTATAAAGATATCAAGTTTAAAACATTTTCAAAAGAAAACTAAAAAATACCTTTTGTAAAAAGTAGCTTTGGAAACTCATGAAGTTGTTTGTTTTCACAATGTTTGGACAAGTCTTACAACAAAACATCCTTGTGAAGAGTGACTTCATGGCAGGAGGTCCTGTCCATGTACTCACCATGGAATTTGCAATCTGAATAATTAGAAAGGAACAAAAGTGTACTATTAGCACTGTGGCAAATATATTTGGAGCTAAATTAAAGACTGCCTCTTCAAAGTGAAAATGCTATCAATCCATCAATTTTTAAACATCAATTCTTACCACTATGTTGAATAAAGCTACATGCTAGAGACTACAGAAATAATTTCTCTTATGCTAAATAATTACTTCTATTTATCAATTTTTGTTATCAAGTTCATTTTTTTTCTATTAATGTTTCAAACAAAGTATTCTATCTATCAAACCATGTAGCTACTGCAAGTATCTGTAACTCTTATGTTCTGAATTTACCAACAACATCCCTTGTATATGTAGAGGGGTTTGCCTTGGCAAGAACAAGGGCTACCTCCTTGTGAGAGACTGGTGAAGGAGGTGATAGTGGCAGAAAGCCTCTCAGTGATGTGTACATCTAAGGCTAGAAGGGCAGCCAGATTGTAGAGAATCTTAAATGCTAGGCTAAAAAATCCATACTTTATTCAGGTGACTAGTTAAGGTTTTTAAGGACAACGGGAGTGTTGAGAAAAGAGGAATGCATCAACATTAACCTGCCAGTGATGATTATGGAGGATTAGAAAGACAAGATATAAGAAAACTACCACGATGGTTCTGATGAAGAGTTTTAAGGGCCTAGACCAGGACAGTAACCCTGGAAATGAAGAGAAAGGCAAAGATTCAAGAGATAGTCTGTACAATGAATTAATTGATCAGATATGAGGGGAATGGGGATCAAAGATAACTAACAGGTTCCTAGCAAGGGTGCCTAGGAAAATGGTAGTGCCATTATCTAAAACAACAAAATGAGAAAAATCAATAAATTCTGCGTAGAAAATAAGGAATTTGGTTTAGAACATATTACATCTGAGGCACAGCAGCATAGCCTGAAGGTCTAGAGCTCAAGATGAGGGCCAGGACAAGAGATAAACTGTTAGATCACAGACTCTATGAAAGCAGGGACTGTATCTTATTTAATCAGTGCTATCTCTGCCTGCACCAAGTACAATGATTACAAGTAGTAGGTACTTAATAAGTCATTATTGAAGTTGATGCATTCCTCATTAACTATGCAGAAACAGAACTAACAATTTGTTGTATACAGAACTCTAATGCAATAATGGACAGAAACAAAGGTACTTGTAGGCGTTAGTGCAAGACATCTTGCACAAAATAACAACACATTCCTTCAATTAGAAAAATATAATTACATAAAGAAATGTTTTTAAATTATTGCTTTTTAAATTGCTTTTAAAATTTTTCTTTGATTTTTTATGTATCCAAACAAAAATGCTTATTCTTTATTAGGCAATTCCTTAGTTCCAACACCTTCTGAACAGACCAGAACATATTAATGTGCCCAAATGAAAAATTACAGTTATTACAGTATTCTAAATATGAATGATGATGGATTTTAACCCTCTAATGGGAAAATATGGGCCTGGAAAAGCCAAAGAAATTCAAGGTACATTTACCTCTCTACATTAAACAGAAAAAATTGTTTTAGGTCTATAAAACAAAAAATATGTGGAAAAATCTCTTCTTGTTTCAAAGTCTGACACTTCAATTTTGACAACTGCAAAAGCTTTCTCTGATATTTTCAAACTAAAATAATAGACTATTTTCAAATCAGTAATATTAAAAGTATTTGGCCAAAGTTTTTGAAACAGTGTATCAAGAGAATTTAAAACTGTGGTAAAAAAACTGAAAATAAGTCACAATTCTTATTTTATTTCTATGTTATAAAGTCTCACCTTTGCAAGGCAAAAACAAGCCAGCATTCTTACTCGATAGAAGCATTGTTCTTGCTCTAATATATCTGTCAGTGCAAGTCTGGATGCTGGAGTGGGAAATTTTTCCAAAGCTAAAATGGATTCCTCTTGTGCAACTACATCTCTTTCATACCGAAGCTGATATTGCCACATGAAATCAGACTGCTCAAACTCGACCTTCCTCAATACTGACATATCTGGGTCTATTCTTATCCACAGCAAAGGAGAATCAGCACTAAACAAAGATAGAAATAAACAATTTTTTAAAAGTTATAATCTGATAAAGTTAGAAAAATTAAAATGACATTAATAAACCAGAATTTGCTTTTAACAATGGTGTTTTAGACAAATTCAGAATTCTGAGTTTGCCATATGAACACACTTTAAACATACCCCATATCAACGGTATGGGAAGCAAAATGAATCATGTTATCACATATAAAAAAGGGTCCTTCCATCTCCAAGACCCTGCAAGCCTTCACTTCTATACTGAAACTGCAAAGAGGGGACCAATTGTTATGAATAGCCTTATGTTGTGTACAAAAAGGACTAAGCCCAGACACTCTTCACAATGCCAGGTACCTGAATGTGGCTGGCAACTACTACCATCTTTCTGGATATAAACTAGTGACTAAGAAGTGAAAGGTTCTATTTTATTTAAATATCTGGTTTAGCTGTCACAAAAATCATACAGACATCACCTTTACTCAAATCAAAATGATAATTTGGCATCAAAATTATTTTTAGCTTATATTTCAAGTTTTAGTATACAATCACAGATGCTTTTTAAAATATAGAAAAGAAGACTAATTAGACAAAAAAAAAAGAACTAGAATCAATTAGTGTAAAATAAAACCATAAAACAATAGATAGAAGTTAAATAGTTTCTATTACAATTCAGGAGATCATTACATGTTTAGGTCCACAGATAAAACAAATATGAACACAGATACATCTTTTGTGTCAAATTATTAACTTACTCCATTGCAGAAAGATCCATGTCAACTTCTTCACCATTCATCAATGGAATTTTTTTCTTTTTATTCCTATATTGGAAAAATAAAAAAGTTAAAGGTTAAGGTGCTGAACTATTTATGATCAACTATTTAATCAGTCATTTTGTATCTATGTATACAACTGCTAACTTCTCCTAAAAGAACACTTGATTGACATATTGACAAGTGACAACTGAATAGTTGATGCAGTAGCAATATAGATAGCCAGCTTCCACAGAAGAGGCATCATACATTTACTAATTCCTTATGCTAATACCAATAAGTTATCTCCTGAAGGTCGATATTAAATTTATTTTTGACAGTGACACTAGAGATAATAGCTTGAAAAAAATGATTGATAAATTCGAATGCAGAAGAATCTACCTGCAAAGAATTTTGTTCTAATACAGAGACTCAATTCAGGTAGACGATACTAAAAATTCTGACTTGTTAGCCACTCCTATATGGTCTGCATGTTTCTCATCTTAAAACTAAGGAAAATGTTAATTGACAAAAGGACTATAAGAAGTAGGTAAAATGTGTAATTTTATTTTCCTCTCCCCTGAAATCCAAACCTCCAAATAAATTACTGCTAATGTAAGTATGACCCTGGCTAAAGGTAAGACCTTTCAGCTATAAATTTTATAATCTTTGTCTATTTTTCAATCTAAGTAAGCAGAGCTGAAACAAAAATGCGACATAAATGTCATTAGGCAAATGAATGTGTTATAAAAATAGAAATCAGAGGTTAAAATATTTGAAATACAGAGAAGAAGTAAGACTTTTTTTTTCAGTCCCAGAACTTTCCTACTTCCATGATCTCAGGCAAGTCTCTTAACTTCCCCAGGTCTAAGTTACCTCCATCGTAAAATGAAGGCAGGATTAAGTAACCATGGAGGTCCCTTCCAGGTCTAAAGTTATGACCCTATGATCCTAAGTAAGAACTAAGTCATGTCTTTGAGAGTTTTCAGGCATTAAGTCAATGGCTGCAGAAATACAGAGACAGAGAGAAGGGTCATATGGAAAAAGCTGGGGGGACTTTAAAAAATTATTTTTATTGACAATTTATGTTTTCACATCACATTATTTCTCCTTCCTAATGAGTCCTCTCTTGTAATTAAGATAAAAAAAAAAAAGGAATTAGGTCAGCAAAACCAAACAACACATTACCTGCTTCTGACAAGAACATGTAGGACAAGAATGCTGCCCAACCTAATTGATATGGTGGTTAGTCTCCCACCTCTGCAATCAAAGGAGGAAGGTATATTTTCTAAAGGTTCTAGGGCCACACTTGGTTATTATAATTACATTGCATTTACTTTCATTTTATTATTCTTTTCATTTATATTATTATAATTGTTGTGTACATATTTTCTTCCTGGTTTGCAGGAGCTTTCCATAATCCATACCTATAAAGACACATCTTATATATTGGTCACAAACCTGGGCCTTATTCTATTTTTCTAGTCTTATCTCAATTCTCTTCTTATTTTAATTTTAATAAATTCTCCCTTGTTAGTCTTTTGCATAAAATAACAGAAGCCAGTCATATCTGTCTTCCTTAAATCTGTCCTAGGTCTGAAACTATATAAATTTCTGTGACCCAAAAGGACTTCTTTCCTATTTCCTTATTCTATATAAATGTTAATTATATTTTTAATAAACACAATTGTATTCTGAGAGTAGCACACAAAAAGGAAGCCTAATAATGTTATATTTAATAAAATATAGTCTATACTAGTTTGTTTCCTTTATCAAAAAAATACAATTCAAGCAAAAGTATCTAAACACTTCATTTTAACTACTGAAATTAAATATAAATGTTGGCAATGTATGTGTTAATACCTACCTTCTGCTTTTAGAATGGCAGGGTATATCATGTTTAAGACTGTTTTCTTCAATTTGCAGTGTGTGATTAAATGATCCATCTAGTTCTTGCACTGTCACTTTAAGAGGGCCCTTTAAAAAGAAGACATTTTGTTCAATGACAGTTCTACTCAAAAAAAAAATGAACAAAACATGTTTTACTATTTATTAAAACATTAACTTTTTTTTTAAAGATTCAACCTCTGACTTCATCAGAGTAAGGTTCTTCCACTGAGGAAACTTGGTATAACTATTCTGTTCTGCACTTATAAAGTTTGAGATTTGCCTGGGGTACTTACAGATCAAGTGACTTGCCCAGAATCACACAGCCAGTATATATTAAGACATAAAAGAATACATAATTTATGTCTAGAGAACATACAATTTGTGTCTAGAAACCTATAAATGCTTTTAGAAAAAAAAAAAGCTTACCACATATTTCTGGGTTCCAGGAGAGGTATAATCTTGCTTTATTTCTAATTCAAGAACATTTCGTTTTCTGTTGAATGCAAAACTTCCATAAAATTTTACCACACCACTCTGGTCTCTGAAAATTAATATAGGAAAAATTTCAAGGGAAAATGACTGTAAACTAAACAAAAAAAAAGTATTTACCTTTCTGTTACCCTTCAGAGCTCCAATCCATCCTTAAGAGTCACAGCATACTTTACTGTACATCAGGTGGCAAAATATTCTAAATTTTTCCCAAAAATGTTTCCTCAGGCTAAGAAAGGATTCTCCAAGAGTAAAAAAGAAATTTGCATTTTGAGAGAATCAAAATTATACTACTCAACTACTAATAAGAAATAACAATACTAAAAAATACAATCCTCCAACATACCACCCAAGTCATATCAAAAGTCTATTAATGATAAAATGATTTACTGGAAACCACAACCGAAAAGGTACCAAACTACAGCCCTTTCCAAGTTATCCTAGAGATCCCTCTAGTGGAATTTCTCTCCCAACCCCACTTCAATTCTTTTAAACTTTTTTTTAATTGATCCCCATGCCAGGTGCAAAATTTAAATGATTACATGCTACTTTACTCTATGAAAGAAATTTAACTACAATTCATGATTATCTCTAATACTGCTTAGTATTTAGTAATTTCTGAATTTTCTTCCTAAGTAATGCCAAAGATTTTCCCCATACATTTAACTATTGAAAAGGATACACCCATTGCTTTATTAAAGGCTGGATGTCTTTGCCAGAGACATTGGAGATGGATTTTAAAAATCCAGATGTGGAAACCAACATTTGACTCCACATGTGTGACTGGAACTTCTGAGATGAAGCTGTACTGGCCAAACTCAGCAGTTTGTTAAAAACCTGTAAAATAAAAGTATTAATCAGAAGGTTTAAATGACACAAAATGAACTTTTTTAATCCTATACCCACTTCATCATATATCACTTCAATACTTCAAGCGCCTGTACATTTCACTGGGGTAGGTGCATCCTCCCCAGTAATGCAGATCTCAACTCATCTATAACTTGGTAAATGGTTTACAAGAGTAGCCTTAACTCAAAAATTCATCTTCCTTTGGCCAAACTGGTGATAAGATTATCCAAAACAAAGAGGAGAGGTTGTTGGACTAGTCCATTAAGGACCCAACACTAGAAGCCTTTGCAGGGCCTCCCCTAGTTTGCATTCTACGGGCACAGCCTGCAAGAACTAGGGTGACATCTAGGCCCTAAGGAGGTAGCAAAGCAAGAGAGTAGTGGAAGAGGGCTTTACTGCTTCTTTATGTAACTCTTATCAAAACAATAAAAATCACTTTACACCATGATGAATGAAGCATGTGATACATATTAAATTATTGATATATATGTGTAAATATATGCATGTATATAAAATAAGTCAAAACGGATAAAACCTAAATCTATTTCACAGAATATTAGAATAGAGGTGAAATCACACACTCGGGGTTTAAACAAAATGGGTATGAAAAATCTCACAAACATAAGCATTATTTATATTTCATAAAGATTAAGCTTGTTGAGAAGATAATTATTACTATGGGAAAATCAATTTCTATCTCTGGGCCTGACTTTTCCCCTATATCATCTGGATGGGCTAGCTCACAACTGAATTGTCTCTAAGGTTTCTTCCAGTCCTAACAATGAATAATGTCATGAGTTTGTTTCTTACACTGTGTGCAAAACATATGTGTAGCCTGACCATTCTTTAAGACAAAGTCGAAAATAGTCATTAAGATTCATGGCCATATCAAATTACAGTCTTTCATCATGGCCAATCCTTCAATTAATATTTCCACTCTTTATACTCCAAAGGCAAGGCAAAGCATGAGGAAAACACACAGAAGGGAACAGAAGGACACAGAGGTGCAAAAAAGCAGAGGTCATTTGAGATGATTATATCACTTATATAACAACATCATATAGTGATTTATAATAGCTCAAATTTATAGGGCACTATAAGTTTGTTTTAGTGCGCTTAACTCACGCAACAATCCTATGGAAATAAACAAACTGTATTATCCCCATTTTACACATGAGGAAACAGAGGCTCCTGGAAGTTTAATGACTTGCCTAAGGTCACCTAGGTATAGAAACTAAGATTCAAACCCAGGTGTTCTGACCCCAACTCCATTGCTCTTTCTACACTATCTTTCTAACACTGCAGAATGCCTGTGAGCAAGACAACAAATTAAGAACTTTGTAATCATGTACAAGAGAATAGTGATGGACTAGCAGCTCAAACTCCAGTCCTAGATCTGTCACTTCATAGCTGTGTGACCTTGGGGAAATCACTTAAAGAGTCTGTGAGGCTGTTTCCTCTTCTGAGAGATAAGATATTTAGGAAAGATTAATGTTCTCGCCTGCTCTGAAATTCCATGATTCTGACTGTATTTACATAAAATATTGACATGAGGCAGGCATTAGCGAAAGGCCCTCCTCTACCTCCTAAAAATGTATTTTTTTTTTTTTTACAACAGTTACGGATGGCATTTAAAACCTGTCAGAACATTATCTCATTACTGATATTATCAACATTCTATGTAATGCCTCAAAACTGGTAAGAGAATAAAAGTATGCATTTCTTTAACATTTTTACTGCTGAAAGCATTTTAACATGTATTTTCATTTTATTTGCACAACAATCCTATAATAAGTAAATGCAGTGGTTGTTGCAAAGAGTAGATTTTTGCCAGTGAGATGCAAAGCCTAAGAATGTGGTAGATTCTGAATCAATGGAGGTCTCTGAGTAGATACCATTTACCATGGATATTGTAGAATGCATTCCTACTTAGAAAACCTAAAGTCTATACAATGATTTAATAACTACATTCAGAAATCCTTTCCTATTATGAGTCTATGACACGAGTGGTTATCTTCATTTTATACATGAGGAAACTGAAGCTACCAAGTGACTTTGCTAATATTACTAATGACAGAATTGAGACTGTAAAGTAAGTTACTATGACTTCTATGTCACAGTGCGAAGAAGATTTTCTTCCCCAAAAAGAAGTTCATATATGCAGAAATTCATAATATGCAAAGGCATTAATTCACTTACCTGTAGCATGAACTCCATACTTATTCTATTTTCAATCAACCTCATTACAAGGTGAGCTTTACACTGGAACATAGTATAATACTCCCAGGAAAGAGTATGTGGGTGCTTTATTGAAAAATGTAGATGTGAAGCTGGGCTACAAATAAATAACAGAGTTTTACATTTTAAAAACATTATAAATTGTACAATTCATTACAATAACAAGTCGACAACTACATAAAAAGGGCCATGTCAAAAAAAGAATATAATTTCATTTGGACAATAGTGTAAGTAAGCAACTATATGGTATTAGTGGAGTCCATTTTATTTATCTGTGACAGTGATGGCTATCTTAAATTGCAAGGACCCAAAAACACAAGGTATGCTATGTTAACAACATAGGTAATCCTCATAGAAAAACAACTTTCTGATTTTATAATTCTAAGTTGGCACAGGTGGTTTCTCTGATATCACCGAAAACTCACTCTAACATAACTCTGTTCAGAGCCACTCAAGTACTCGGTCACCTACTTAACATTCCATTTTAAAAAAAAATCCTTGACAACCATTTGTTTCAATAACTCAGTTAAAGTTTTAAACTAGGATTAGATAGTGGAATCTATACTTAAGTCAGGAAATGGTAGAAACAGAAATAAATAACAGAGGCAGTATTTTTGTTTTTTGGTTTTGGTTTTGTTTTGTTTTGTTTTTTGCAAGGCAGTCGGGTTAAGTGACTTGCCCAAAGTCACACAGGTAGTTAGTGTCAAATGTCTGAGGCCAAATGTGAACTCAGATTTTCCTGACTCCAGAGCTGGTGGTCTATCCTCTGTGCCACCCAGCTACCCTCAGAGGCTATATTTTTCAAAGAAATAATAATACTCATTTAAAAAGAAAAAACATTTTATTTTCTCTTTTTTCACTTAAAATAGTATTTTACAATCATATTAATAAAAGTAAAAAGAACAAGGACTAACGAGTTAAGTACTAACAAAATGAAGGATTACTCATGAGTGTTTGAGGATCATTGTTACATGTTACTATTCTGCCTTGGGATTCAATTCTCACCACACATACAGAACAAACTAATGATCCAATAAAACATAGCTTATAACATCTTACTGTTAAATAAACATACTTATCCTTCTCTTTCCCTCCACCAAATATCGGATGTAGTAAAACTCCACCAGTTTTCAGTTCATACGCCACTATTTGGTCCAACTCCTAAACAGTATAAAATAAAAACAGATCATGATAATTTGTCTTTATATAAAATATCAGACCTGTGTAATGATGTTTAATTTCCCAGAATCATAATATAAATTTTTCAAAACAAACATTTCATAAAAATGTTATTCTTCAAAGAAAACAAAAGCAAATAAAATACAGGCAGCAATACATTAGGGGCAAAAAAAGAATTTTCTCCAATTTCTGTCTTTAGGATTGACAGTGGACTGGAAAAATTTTCTCTTGGCCCTAACCACCCTCTATGACTGTTTTAAGTAAACATCTTCTCCTTTTTTGCCATATCTTCTGGAGGAGGAACTTCAGAGCAGTCTGAAAGAAGAGGAAGGCTTTCTTTTCATGTTTATCTCTTCCATTAGACTGTGAGCTCCTTGAGAGCTGTGAATTTTTTTTTTGTATCCCCAGTGCTTCCCACAGTGCCTGACACAAATTAAGCATTTAATAAATGTCTGTTAACTCACCATATGAACAACTATTTCAAATCAATAAAAGAAAGGCAAATTAAAATAATTTTGAGGTTTCACCTCATACCCTTCAAAGTAGCAAAGATGATTAAAGCTAGAAATATTCAGTCCTGCAAATTAACAGGTAACTAAGGCATACAAATACACTGCTTGTGGATATGTGAAATGGTATAACTATTCTAGAAAACAATCTGGAATTATGCAAGAAAAGTCAGTAAGCTACTATTTACATGCAGTGATCCTACTACTGGCCAGAAGTCCTAAGGGGGTCAAAAACAGAAAGGTCTTATATAGACACCAAACATTCATAGCAGCACTTTTTATGGAAAACAGAATAGGTGTTCAACAATTTGGGAATGGATAAATAAGCTAGAATATTAATATGATGGAATATACTATACACGATAAGAAACAAAGAATTCAAATACATGTTATATGTGAATGAACTGATACAGAGTAAAGTAAGCAGAACCAAGAGAACAATATATATAATAAAATAGTGTAAATTTAAAATAGTACTAAAAAATAAAAATAAAAAATCTGAGGCTTTTCAATATGAAAATGAGATGGCTCAGAGGGAATACAACAGAGATCATATATGTAAGGTATCTCTAGATTTATTTGTTCAGCAATTTCTAAAATATTGGAATAATGGAGCACCATTTGCAACTCAATTAAGGAAAGTTTAAGACTAGTAAGAAGTAGTAACACTTCCCAGAATAGAAATTAACTTTATATAGCTCAATACTCCAAGAGTTAGTACTGTCAGCAAAGAGAAATTAACTCATTTGTCCAAACGAATGTCTGGACAAATTTATGAATGACAGAACCATTATTGGCTATTAAGACATGCTAAGATAGATCTAACTTTTAAGGCTGATGTTGGCGAGAATAACCATATACTTCCACAGAAGGTCCCAGGGGTTTGACAAAGTTTAGCAATTTTTGTGCTGCTATTAATTAAAATTAGAAAGTAATCAAGAAGCATATTATGAACACTGTTTTTAAGTTACAAAATTAAAGGTTACTTTATTGATTGGATATGAAGAGAAAAATAACTGCTTTTCAGAGGTTCAAATGGATAATTTACAAGTATTAGGCACACGTCAGTACTTAAGCACCCAAGAAATAGTGAAGGTAATTATGATGTTATTACCTCTTTGATCCAGTGGCGGTACTCATTAACACCAAAGGTTTTTTTCATCCAAAGTCCATAGATATAGCCTGAAATTCCTTTCAGTACCCACTCATCAGACCTATATAAAAGTAAAAAATATTAACAATTCTCCTTACCATATACACTGCTAAAGAAATTATGTAACTTCAATGCAGAATAAGAGTTTTACAGCTGAAAGGGACTTGCTCAATTTATAAATGAAGAAGGATAAGAGCGTTGTCCAAGGTTAAACAGTCAACAAGAGGACAAGGTCTGAAGTGACATTCTTCTTACTTCATTCCATCAATACACAGAAATCAGGTGCCTCCTATGAGCCAGGCACAAAAGATAACAAGGAAAAAATTAAATAGTGCTTACTCTCAAGGAATTGACCTTTTATGAGGGAAACAACTTGTCTACTGAGAATTAAATACAAAATATAAACAAAGTAAATACATTGTAGTTTCTGAGGAGGTGAGAAGGTGTGTTTGAAAAGGATCCTAGCAACTTGGAGGTTTAGGGATCAGAATGATTGGAACAGGACCACTGCAGGCACTGTCACTTAAAATAAGATTTGAAGACAACTATGGATTCTTGGAGACAGAAATGAGAAAGCGTGTATATTCCAGCAATTGGGAACAGGTTGGGCAAAGGCAGAGAGATACGAGATGAAATGTCACAGACGGGGTACAAAATTATGTAACATAAATAGAGAAATTACCAATTCTTTTTATGAAACCAACCTAGAAAAAAGGACGTGTAGTAAGAAGTAACCATCGTTATTTTGGAAATATCAAATAATCTAGTCAGTCTAATTCTTTTCTGTAATCAAGTGAGAATCACTGTATATAAGGGAAAAAGCAATATATGTAAAGCATCCTGAATTTGAGTAACTTTTTTTGTTTCACCACTTAATATTCTGAAAAGCAAAAAAAGACAGTCTATAGAACTATCATTTATACAGATATTCAAGGGCTGAAAGGGCACAGACATTAATAGTTACTAGTGACTAGATATAAACATAGGAAGACATCGCAGCAGCAGAGTCCTGGGCCTAGAATTACTATCTGAATAAGAACATATATCAAAAAGATCGAAATTTGCATCCAGTTTCTATGTAACCTAAGCTGGTTAGAGCTGCTTAAACCTTTGAAGACAGGAAAACTCACTCACGTCAGTTCAACAGGGAACAGGAACTACACCTATGATTTCACTGGTATAGGGAACTCCTGGTGAGGATATGCCTTATACCCATTGTAGGCTGGCACCTTCTCTGCAACTTATAAGTTCTTTGAGTGGCAAGGATCACTAAGAGGTAAAGTGATTTGCCTAGGATCACACAATATATACGTGAGGACCTGAACCCAGTCCAAGGTTTCATGACTTCAAAGCTAATTCTCTATCCATTATGTGACACTGCCTTTCTGTGAGTTCAATACATAAAAGAAATGGTCTTTTGTAAAAAAAAGGCCAATCTACCAAAATCAGTACCAGCAAACATCTGATTAGGAGTATCTATAAATAAAGGTTAACAGAATTGGGAATGTTTAGAAAGAAAAAATGATTTCCTATTTCAAAAATATCTGAAGTTATTGTGAACACTCAACTTTTCATGACATATCACTAAGCAAGGGAAAAAAATGGGTTTAATAAAGGAAGAACTCTTGGATTATGAAGTGATTTAACACTAAAATTGGCTATACCAAGAGAAATGGAGCTCCCATCCACCAATTTATTCAACAAAAATCTAACTATTATGTGTAAAGACAGCACTGTTAGATATTACAGGGAAAACAAAGATGAAGAAGGCCTTACAGTATGACTTTGCATTACTTTATAATCTGGTAAGGGGGCATTACACAAGCACACAAAAGAATGTTAAATAATAGAAGCAGTATAAGCAAAGTCTTAAAGGGTTTGGAGGAGGGTTAAAACCTGTCTAATTGAGGGTGAAGAGTTCATAAGATCATAGATTTGGAACTGCAAGAAGCTTTAAAGGTCATCTAGTTCTGACTCCTTTGTTTTTACAGAAACAAACCCCAAAAGTCTAAGTGCCTTATCCAAGGTGACACAGAATAGATAGAGAGATAGAACTTGAGCCAAGATCCTCTGTCTTCAAACCCAGCACCTTTCCCTTGGCCATAGTGCCAGTAATATAAGACAGGGTTTGAAAGATGGGCAAGATTTCAATAGGTAAATACATAAGGAAGGCAGAACATCAGCAAAGGTGTCAAGGTGGGAAATGTGGTGTGCGCGTGTGCGTGTGCATGTGTGTGTGTGTAATGAAGTTCGGTTTGGCTACAATGAAAAGTGTGCATAGGAGCTACGGTAAGCAAGACTCAAGAGCCTGTATGTGGGACCAGAGCAAGAAGTCATCCTAAGGAGTCTGGATATTATTGGGTAGCAATGAGGGGCTACGGAAAGATTTTGAAAGGAAAACGAGATAATGAGATCTATGCTAGGGTATCAATTTGATACTAATGTAGCGTGCCAAAGGAATCAAGGAAAAGAAAAATCAAGGAAAGGAAAGGATGGAGAGGAAAGAATTTTGAGAAACCTGAAAAAGAAGAGGACTTGGGCAACTAAATTCAACCAACTCAATAAACAATTACTAAATTATATGCAAGGCAGTACGTTAAGCACCGGGATACAAAGACAAAAATGAAACTGATCTTGCTGTTAATAGAGGAGATGCAATATGCACAAAGACAAGGAATATACAGCAATTTGAGGAAAGAGAAGCACTAATAACTAAAGAAGGTTTCTTAAAAAAGGTGACACCTGAACCAATCCTTGAAAGAGAAGAATTCTGACAGGCAGAGATAAAAATGGCATGCTTTCCAGGCACTGGGAGGAGAGAGGAAGATGAGGGGCCAAAAGCTTGTATAAACAAAATGAGACAGGAGGCAGCATGTCAAATTTGGTGAACAAGTAGTCCAGTTTCACTGGAACATTGTATGAATGAGAATATTGTGACATAAAGCTGGAAAGGCAGGATGGAGCTAGATTACATAAGACCTTAAATGTCAGGCTAAAGAAATATGTATTTTATTCTAGAGGCAAAAGGAAACCACCGGAGATTATTGAGCAAGAGAAAGTCATAATCTTCCATCTCTTAAAAGGTTATTTTGAGAGTTATATAGATATGTGAAACAAGGAGAGAAAGGAAAAATAATTAGAAGGGTATTACAATATTTCAGGTAACAGATGATGAGGACCTGTACAAGGGTAGTAGCTGAGTGAGTGAAAGGAAGATAGTGGATACAAGAGATGTGGAAAGAAAACAGAGAAGAGTTGGCAACTGATTGTTTTCAAGGTATAAGGGAAGAAAACCTAGGGTAACTCCAAGTTTATGAACTAAGATAACTAAGACAGTGGTGACCGCAGGAGAGGGAAGTTTGGAGGTGGTATGGATTGGGGGGGTGGGGGGGAGGTAGAATGGGATAACAACTGTTATGGACATTCTGAGTGGAGATGTAGTTGTCACATCACAGTAAAGGTGTCCAGCGAACAGCGAGTATTGTGAAAATGTAGATTAAGACTAGATAAATAGATTTGGAAGTTATCTGCATAGCAAAAATTAAACAGAGAGGAGCTGATGAGATCACCAAATCAAAAGAGGGTTCAATACAGAGGCTTTGGGGGAGGTGCAGTTAAGAATGTGGGAAATGGATGACAAACTTGCAAAAGAGACTAAGAAGTATCAATAACATTAGTAGAAAGTAAATTAAGAGTAACCATTGTTAAGAAAGTCAAGAAAAGAAATTGTAACCAGGAGAATAGAGTGATCAATAGTAGCAAAAATTACAAAAAAATCAAGGAAGATGAAGACAGAGAAAAGGCCACAGAACCTAATGGTTAACATCATAAGTGAATTTATGTAAAGATTTATATGAACTGATGCAAATTAAAGTAAACAATATACACAATGACTACAACATAAATAGGAAGAACAATTACAAGAAAAATAAATCAACGTGCATTTATCAATCATTTATCAATCCCTGTGCTAGGCACTAGGGATTCAAATAAAAAGCAAACAAAGCCTACTCTCAAAGAGCTTACTTTGAATTGAGGAAGACAACACATATAACACAGAAGTATACAGAACCAGGGGTAGGGACTGGACCTGTGATTTCACTGGAATTGAAAACTTCATGGTGAGGAGAATCTCTCTACCAATGCAGACTGGTTTCTTCCTCTGCAATTTAGAGTATCAGAGAACTGCCCAAAACACTGAAGAGTTAAGTGAGTTGCCCAGGGTCAAAAGGTCAATATGTGTGTGAAGCAGAACTTGGTGTAGATCTTCCCGGCTCCAAAGCCTGTTCTCTCTATATTAGTCCACGTTGCTTCTCCATAAGTATACATAGAATAAACATAAAGAAAATAAATACAAAAGGCAGTTAAAATCTAGACAGTTAAGTGAGATGGAACGAGTATTTGGAGGTAGGGTAAGGAAAGGCTTCATGTAGAAGGTGATGCTTGAAGGAAGAGAATGATTTTATGAGGAACGAATACATTCCAAGGACAGGAGAAATAGCCAGTGCAAAGGTACAGACCGAAGAGATAGGATACCATGTATGAGGGACAGAGTAGGCCAGTTTTGCAGAATCGTGGAGTTCAGGAAAAGAAATAACGTTTAACGAGGCTGGAAAGAGGTATTTTAGGGTCAGATTGTGAAGGGCTTAAAAAACCAGAGGTTTATATTGTATCCTAGAAGTAACAGAAGACACACTGGAGTTTACCGAGTAGGGAAATCACATGGTCAGATCTGTGTTTAAGGGAAATCACTTTGGAAGATTTGTGGAGGATGGACTGAAGTAGAAAGAGACTTGAGACTGGAAAAACAATTTCCACCGGAAAAAAGAGAGACATTAAATGAATGAATGAATGAAAAAAGCATTTATTAAGTGCTTGCTATGTGCCAGGCGCTGTGATAAACACTAAGGATACACATACAAAAGGTAGTCTCTGAACTTAAGGAGTTTTCACTTTCATAAATGAAAACAACACGTATAAGGAAGTGTTCCCCTTAATTACTAGGAGAATAGGAAGTACAGGGATGTGAGTAGAGACATTGGCAATTGACTAACATGACTATTTCCATATTTGAGGCAATGAAGGGGACAGGGGTACTACAGCAGCGGCATGGTACAAAAAATGGTCAGAGAGTGGTCTGGGTGGGGTTAAGTATGAAGGACTTAGAACAACAGAAGCCCAAGGTTCTAGGAACTGGGATTTCACTGGTAACTGGAGAACCCACTCAGAGGCAAGAAGTACGGCATGAGGATGACCACAACAACAGTAAAGTAAGTCTGGGTCAGATTGGTAAAAGAAAGCTCTCACCAATGGAAGCATAGAGTCTTAGGGTGAAAGCTGAAGAGCCAGGCAAGAAGCTTTGTCTGAATATGGCCAAAAAGTAAGAGGGTGATGGCCAGTTATGGAGAAGTCTCACTAATGGGAGCACAGGAGCCATAGCATTTAGCCAGGGAGAAATCTTTTGAATGCTATGAAATTATTATGACCAAGCTTAATCCAAAAGAAGAACTATGAAAATGTACCTCTCTCCTTTCACTGAAGGGGTGTGAGGTTATGAGTGAAAAAATTTACATATAATGCGGGACTTGACTGATGTGTGGATTAGTTTTGTAGGACTATTCTTTTAATCTCTTTATTCTTTGTTATAAGGCATGGGGGTAGGACATATTTGGAAACAAAAGGGGGAATTCTAGGAGTTGGGAAGTGAAAAGACAAGGAGCTCAGTAGAATAATCACTTGTTGAGAGGCAGCACGGTACAGCAGTACAGCACACTGACCACTGCCCTGGGAGTCAGTTCTGAATCCTAGTTCCACCACTTCTCTACCCTCAGCTCCCTCACCTGCAAAATGAGGATAACAAGGCTTCAGAGTTGTTTGTAAGGAAGAGAGAACGGGACTGGATCTGTACTTAGCACAGAAAACTCCTAGGACAGAAAACTCTGTCTACTGATACAGTAGCACTTCTTTTAACATAGTCTTAAGAGAGCTGCCTACAACAGAGGAGTCAACCTTGTGACTTGCTCCTCAGTGCAGCCAAGAACAGAATAAAATGAAACTGGAAAATGTTTACTAAAATAAATGAAAACACAAAACAATGTAGTTTTCTAAGTCAATAAGCAGCACAGAGAGATCCGTATCTATCTTAGTTTGACATACTGGCTTGAGAAGTGAAAGGTTAAGTAACTTGTCCAGAGTCGCATAGCCAGTACGTTTCAGAGGCAGGACATGAACTCAGACCTTCCTGGCTTACAGGCCAACCTATCCACTATGTTAAAATGCCTCCTCCTTTGTGAGGAAAGTATGCTGTTGTGTTCAGTCCTTTTTCAGTCACGTCATACTCTTCATGACCCCATTTGGTGTTTTCTTGGCAAAGACAGTGAAATGGTTTGCCTTTTCCTTAGAGGCAGAGTTACTTGTCCAGGGTCATATAGCCATTAAGTGTCTGAGACCAGATTTGAACTCAGGAAGAGGAGTATTCCTGACTCTAAGGCCAGCACTCTATAACTATGCCACCTAGCTGCCTCACCTAGCAAAGCTCACTTTATAGTTTACAAGGTTTTCCCTCATAATAATCTTAACAACCTTGTGACATAAGTGGTGCAAATATTTATACCTATTTTATACATTTAAAAAAAAAATAAAGCTCAGAGACACCACAGTCCCATGGCTATGACGTATTGCAACTAGGATTCAAATCCACATCCTTTAGCTCCAAGTGTAACACTCATTCTACAACACCACACCGTCTCTCTCATTACAATATAAACTAATGTCAGTACATGTAACAAATACAGAAAATAGTCACACCTAATTAAATTATCTCACAATGGTATAGATCATTAAGGCTTACAAATCACTTTCCACAATTTTAAAGCTGAAATCCTCCAAGTCAGAAGACAATGTGCATTGAACTAAAAAACATATCTAGCATCCTTGGAGAATGAGCCATTCAGTGTTCACTCCGTTAGGTACCCAAACAATTTATTTTAAACATTGTGGATGAAAATGTTTCCATACCTTCATAAATAGAATATATTCAATATATTTAACATCTTCTTGAAGATTTGGGATCATCCTCAAGAACATTATCTTACTGTACAGTAATATTTTCAGGGCCTACTGTGGGCAGATGATGTTGACAGAGTTCATTACTGACAGCAATACAAAATTTATATATATATATATGTGTGTGTATATATATATATATATATACACACACACATATATACACACACCATTTTAACAGATGTATTTAAAGAAATGACAGTTTTGATAATTTCCTTTTGCTCTTCAAATATACTTTAAAATATATAACAGGTTAAATGTTAAAAATGTATAAAATAGAATAGTAATTTTCACTCATGAACTTTTAAAATTAGATTATTTACATATCCTTTATCTAGCTAATTGTAGGGATTCTACTAATAGATAATTCTACTAATACTAAATAATAATAGCTAGCATTTATATTGCACTTTAAGGTTTACAAAATGTCTTACAAATATTTTCTCATTTTATCTTCACAACAACAAAGGGAATAGGTGCTATTATTAATCTGATTTTACAGATGAGGAAACTGAGGAAGACAGAAGTTAAATGACTTGCCAAGGGTCACCCAGCTATTAAGTGTCTAAAACTGGATTGCAATTCAGATCTTCCTGACTCCAGGTCTAGTGCTCTACTGAATGTTAGGCTCACTGACCTTTTACTAAAGTGATATAACTAGTTCTTTTCTCCCTGTGTTGTGGCTTCCTTGGTTCCCTTCACATTTTTACCTGGTCTTCATGACATTTTCAGTCAGTCAATCACTCAATAAATATTTATTAAGCACTTATTATGTTTCAGGCACTGTGCTAACAACTGGGGATACAAAGAAAACCAAACAAAAACAAACCTCTCAAACCCCCATTCTATGTGCCATTAAGTACATACTTCACTACACTACACTTCGCTCTAGCCCATTCGATCATTGGTTTTTTTTTTTGTTTGTTTGAATTCTCAGCACTTAGCAGAGGCCCACACTAGCCCACACTGAGCACTCAAATGCTTGCTGAATGGTTGATACATGTATACTCTTTCCTGGCTAATTCCACAGCTCATTCTCCTTCTTAAAGCCTCAGTTCCTCACTCATATTAAGGGGCCTGAGTAATTTTAAAAGAGTAGAGGAATTCCTTCTAGAATAAATCTACTACATGCAAGAATAAACAAATCTGCTCATCATTATGCTAACTCTCTCCAAAAGGAGGGACATGACTTCGCACATTATAACCCATCTCAGGGCTATAAAAATTATACATGCTCATCTCTTCACTCTTTCTTTCCTTGAAAGAACTTGAATTTCTTTCAAAGTTGTTTCAAATTCTCCAGGCTATGTATCTTCAGGCTGATATATAGTTTTCAAATACTTGTGATGTAAGCTCCCAGAACTGCCTCAAGTTCACCTGCACATGCTTCCCTCCCTTTCATATAGGTTAACACACAACAGAGTTATTAGTATTCAAAACCCTACAGTTTTTCCTATTCTTGAAAACAACTATCTCACTTTTAAAATGTCATTCACTAGTATTCTTTCATGTACAACTTATTTCAGATGGCCAAGTTGATTTCAAAAGTGTTTTTGATTTTATAAGAAGAAATACTGCAAGCCATAATTTGCCTTTTTAATGAATTCTGCATAAGTTATCACTTTATATTTCAAAAATAACAAAAGAAATATTTCCAGGTTTATCTTCACTAATTATACATCGTTTGAAGGTACTTACCAGGACATTCTAGATATGAAACATCCAAAGAACTGTTGAGCTAATGACTGTGCTAAACACCTTCTCGTCAGAGGTGTCTCATCTATAATCATAGCACTATGCAAAAGGTTTGTGCTAGATAAAAAAACAGAGAAAAAATAGTAATTATAAGAACAATAAACATGCAAACAATCAAAATAAAGTTGAAATCATGCTTAGGAAAAAAATAAAATTTGGGCTTGGATGTAAAGAATAATAGAAAGGCCCTAAAGATTTCTCTTCCCTTCAAAAATTTTGCTCAAATTTACTAAAGTATCTGCAGGTAATTGGGAATTAGCCTCCAAATCATCTTTTACTGGCTTCCAATTCAAATAAACAAGCTTATTTTCAATCTCATAATCCCCAAGTTAAAATGCCCAAACCGAGAAAATCCTTTCTTAATATTATATTTATTTATGTTTTGTCCAGAATGATTTCTGGTATAGAAAACCCCCAATCTGGAAACCCACTGCACTGATGCAGATCATTAAGTTACCACTAACTTATAATCTTATGAAATAACCTGGGACACTGAAAGATTAACTGCTTTGCCCATAGTCACACAACTAGCATGAGGGAGAGGAAGAACCTGAACCCAAGTCTTCTTGTCTCTAAGTTCAACTCTCCATACACTACATCAAGTTACTATTATTCTTGATAATTAGTCAACTTTTCCAAAAGAAGGCACACATCACTTTTGCACTTTTGCCTTTAGAGACAGACTTCTTTAGGATTTCTTTCGATTTTTAAAAGTTTAAGGAAGTCTTTCTGAAAAGCAAATAATATTCAAATGACAAAGGGGCTGGGGGGCGTGGGGCAAGGAGATTAAGATTTTACCTTAATATCTATTACTGAAGATAAATAAAAATTTCCGCATTGGAAAAGAAAACAAATTGGGAAATTCAGAGAGATCACAACAATTTCATAATTAAAGCATTCCAACTTCTACCTAGATACCAACCTAAAAATGCTCATGGAAGCATAAGCAGCTACTTCAACATAGGCTTCATCTATGAACACAGTCTTGAAACAGGAATATGGGTAACGACACGTAAGAATTTCTTCATAAAATTCAAAGACTTCATGAAGATAAGATGTGGTGTGTTTGAGTAGTGGAAGAAGCTGAGGTAAACAAAAATGAGTTACCTAAAACAAAAAGACAGAGGAACAAAAAAAAAATTTAATTATGTAATAGAAAACAGCCTTTTTCCCCTTTAAAAGAATATTTACCCTGAATAATTAAATTCAAGTTCTCAATTTAATGGTAATATAAGAAAGGGAATATTTTCACCTAATTTTTCAAGTCAAAGTACCATGATACTGAATGGGAATGATTTATTCACTGATCAAGCTCAAAAAAGTTTATTTTACCTGTAAATGCATTTAATTCAGATGGATATTTATTCAATTAAACTTAAAACGTATGATTATGCTAAAGTGTACAACGCTGCCAAATTAATCTTCCTCAAAAAATGCCACCAATATCACATCACTATCCTGCTAAAAAAGGTTTTAGTGGCTCTTTCCCATTGCCCACAGAATAATGCCCAGATTCCTTTCCCATCAATCAAGGTCCTCCAAAATCTAGGTCCTCTAGCAAAACTGGTCTACTCACTGTGTACCCAACCAAGTCTATGCTTTCCCACCATTACTACTCTATGCTGCCTTCACTCTCCCTTTCTGAGTATAGAAATCCTGTTTTTTATGGTTCATCAAAACTCATCTTTTTCACATGCTCTATCCAAAGTTCTTTTTCCTAACGTCTGTACCAGTTATAGGATTATAGTAACACTATATCTTTTTACATACACACACACACACACACACACACACCCCAATTATACTGATCTGCTCTCAAAGGAGTTCCATTTGGTAGGAGTTGACTAGATAGGGGAATCACACTGGCCAATCTGAAATTAAGGAAAATTACTTTGGCAGCAATGTATATGATGGACTGGTATAAGAAGACATTTGAGGTAAGGAGACCATTTAGAAGGCTGCTGCAATGATCTACGTAAGTGATCAGAAGCTGAACTAAGGTTGCAGCTATGTAAATGGAGAGAAAGGGTCAAATGCAAGAGATTTTACTGAAGTTAGAAAAAGCAAAATTTGGCAAGTAAATGGTATATGAGGAGAGAGAAAATGAGGAGTGTAGGATAATATGGAAGTTACCAATCTGGAAGACTAGAAAGATGGTAGTATACTTGATAAAAATAGGCAAGTTTAGAAAAGGAGAGAGTTTAGGGGGTGAAATAATGAGTTCAGTTTTGGACATTTAAAGGTACTTTCATGATATCCAATTTGAAGCAACCGATAGTCAACTGGTGATCAGGGACTGAAGTTCAGAGGAAAAACTAAGACTAGATATAGAGATCTAGGAGAGACCTATATATAGATTACAGAGTTCAACCCGTGAATCTAATGAGGTTACCAAGTGAGACTGTGGATGGAGAAGAAAGAGAATTTAGATGGATGACCCAACAAAAGAGACTGAAAATAAGCAAAGGAGATAGGTAGGAGGCAAATCAGGAGACAGCAGTATCATAAAAACCCAGAGAGGACAAAGTATATAGGAATACAGGTTAACAGTACTAAATGCAACAGATAAGTTAAGAAGGATGAGAACTGAGAAAAGATCATCAAATCTGGCATCTGATCTGATCTGGCAGAAATTTTTAAGAGAACAGTTTAGGCTGGGTAATGAGGCCAGAAGCCAAACTACAAAAGGATGATTGGGGGTGAGAAGAAAAGGAACTTTAGGCAGTGAATGTTGACAGTTTTTTTAAAATGGCTTGGCTGAGAAAGAAAAGAAAGCTATAGATCTATATCTTAAGGGAATAGTCATTCTTTTGAAACGAGAAAAACATGGGCATGTGTTGTGAAGGCAAAATTCTAATCCCAGCATCCTCAGTTCAGGTTCAATATTGGGATGAAAAGGGGCACTCATCAGTTATTAAACAAAGGTTTATTTTGCCCAAGCACACCAAGGATATATAGCAAGGGCACAGTGGCACTTAGCTTCTCTGGCACAGTCCCCTTAATCTTCATCCAGAAACATGTCTGGTCAGTACATCATCAGAGTACGGTATGGTCTCATGGTCTCAGGCACCCACCAAGTCTGAGAGGCACAGACTACAGAAGACTGGGACCTTTTATGCCCCTCAGGTCAGGAAGCTGCATCAAGGAATCTGAGGCCAATCAGGTTGCATGTGGGGTGGAAGTCAAGGAAGTCATGGAAGTCAGGGATGCTGCACCAAGAAAACACAGCCCTACCATAGCATGTTTGAAGGAAATAAAGACAGAACTAGTTCATAGGGATAAGCTGAAGAGACAGGGGTGGTGTGGATAACTGAAGATGCCACTTTCTGAAGAAGACCAGAGGAGATGGGATCAAGGGCACATCTAGAAGGGTTAGCCTTGGCATGGAAAAGGGTCACCTCTTTTTCCAAGAATGGGAGGAAAAGAGGAGAGTGGCAGATGATGTCAAGTGGTTTTGATAGGAAGAAAATGGGTAAATTGGAAGCTCAGATTAAATGTCTTCAATTTTCACAGTAGAAAGACAATGACTTCAGCTGAGAAGGTGGTGGGGTAGAAGAAGCACGGGAGGTTTGAAAAGGAAAGGAAAGATTTGGAATAGCTTCTGTAGAAGAGTAAGATAGGGAATCAATTAGGGAAGAATGAAAGGATTGTCTTCCTATAGTAAAGTCACAGTTAATAACGCTGGAAAATGTGAATCTGTAATGTACCCAGTCAACATGATTTGAAGACTTCCTCCAGCTGCATTAAGCCACTTGTGAATAGGAACAGAAGAGGCAGATGGTGGGAGTAATCTAGAGCTAAAGTTCTGCAAGAGAAGGGTGGCAATAGGACGAGGGAACAAAGGATTCAGGAGCATGAGACAGTCTAGAGTTGAAGGAGATAAATACTGAGTTGAATCTAGAGAAGAAAAACAATCAAGTCAGAGCAGAAGTAATGACCTGAGAAAATACTAAGTGGTGGAGGAAATGGAGCTTGAAGAAGTCAAAGAACACGTTTTGAGGAGAAGCAGGGAACCTATGGAGAGGTGGAATGACAAGGAGGTTATGGTAAGATAGGGCAATGTCAGTGTTTCTAATTAGGGAAGTGGAATTATATGACTAGAACAACGTTAATGGAAGGAGTAACATAACAATCAAAAGTGAATGCTGCAAATTTATAATGACCAAGGTTGACCCCAAAGAAAAGATATAAAAAGATATTTCTCCCCCGTTTGTTTGAAGTGTATGGGGTGGGGGGTAGGGGAGAGGCACAAAGAATACTGCATATAATGCCAGACTTTCTGATGTTAGTTTTGTGGAACTTTTTTTCTTTTTTTCCCCTGTTTTGTTCTTTATTATAAGAGATGGCTCTCTGGAAAGGAATGGGAAAAAAAATACAGTGGGACAGTTACATGATAAGAAAATTAAAGGTGTCAATATAAATTTATATACAAACCACAATAAACATAGCTACTAAGTATAAGAGCCAGGACTCAAATATGGATTTTCGGAATCTAATTTCTATATCCTTTCTACTATAACACACTGCTTTCTCTCCAGATGAGCCAAAATTTTAAAGAAACTTGATATTCATTAATATCCCACCATCTACAAAAAATATTAGTCACAGAAGAGACAAAGACATAATTACCTCATGCATGTAAGGATCCACAAGGATTTCAAAAGGTCCAATGGCCAGAGAAATATTTGATGCTGCTGTTGGAATAGGAAGCATGTAATGGAAAGTCTTCTTTCGCATATCATGGGTATAAATAGTTTCTACTAAATCTCCATTAGAAACTGCAACCATTGCAGCATCCACTGTATATTCTAATTTCCATGTACATAGTTCAGAGTATGAATCAACACAAGGAAACCAAAATCTGAAAAAAATAAAATAATTTATGTGTGTGTGTGTGAATGCGTGTATAGAAAACATTTTAAATGTCAGATAATTAGGCTTTCAAGTATAATTTTTATTATTAGTATTATTTCTTCAGTTTCAGGCAGTATACTAATAGGTATTTCACTTATTTGGCTAAGAAGTACTATAACACTTAATTTGTTCAACTTCACCTAATTCGAATAAAGGAAACTTGTTTCTACAGCTTTATTAACTATGTTATAAAAACAATACAGTAAAAGGTACTTGGGCACATCAAAAACTCAATTGACCCTAAAGAGATTTAAACTGTTCATATTCCCAAGCAATCAAAATTTATATTAGAAACAATTTATACTAGAATTATCAACTTAACTAGTACTCATATACTGTTGCTCTCTGTAAAATAAATGGGCTTATTGATCAAAACAGTGATCAACTACGATCCAGATGACCAATGATAAAGAATGCTATCCTACCTCCTGACAGAGGTGATGGACTAAATGTGCTGAGTAAGACATATACTTTTTGGGGCAGCTAGATGGCGCAGTGGATACAGCACCAGCCCTGGATTCAGGAGGACCCGAGTTCAAATCCAGCCTCAGACACATTAACACTTACTAGCTGTGTGACCCTGGGCACTTAACTCCATTGCCTAGCCAAAAAAAAAAAAAAAAAAAAAGACATACATTTTTGAATGTGGCCAGTACCACAATTTGTTCTACTTGACTATGCCTATTTGTTTTAAGGGTCTGTTCGTTTGGGGGAGGAGGGGAGGAGATACAAGGGATAGAAAATAAATCATTTTTTCACTTAAAAAAATAAAATTTAATTATAAATATGTTTAAAAATGAAAAGGTGTACTGGTGGGGATTTTTTTTCTTTTTAGAAGTCTGCTTAGTCATCATACCAGCCTTTTAGGGTGAATTGATATTACTCCTATTCACTAAATTAAGAAACTACAAGGGGCAGCTAGGTGGCACAGTGGATACAGCACCGGCCCTGAAGTCAGGAAGACCCGAGTTCAAATCCAGCCTCAGACCAAACACTTGACACTTACTAGCTGTGTGACACTGGGCAAGTCACTTAACCCCAATTGCCTAAAAAATTTTAAAAAAAAGAACCAGAAGTCGATCCTTATTATTCATAGATACCGTATTTGCGGATTCACCAACTCACTAAAACCTGTCACCCTAAAATCAAGACTCGCAGCATTTTTGCAGACAAGGTGAAGCTTTGCCTTTTTGTTTCAGCTCTCCACTATAAAAAAAAAGGGGACCTTTTCACAGTCTATTTAGTGCCATGTTTTTCACATTTTTATGCTTTTTTGCTGGTGATTTTGCTGTTTAAAATGACCCCTAAAGATAGTGAAGTGCTGTCTAGTCTTATGAAGAAAATACGTGTGTCAGATAAATACTTGTTTTAGATAAGCTTCATTCATGAGTTGGAGTACTGTTAGCCATCAGTTCAATGTTAATGAATCAATGATATGAAATATCAAGAAAACAGGAAGACGAAATTCACCTATCTGTATATGAAGCCGCTCTGGAAAAGTACTAAAGAAAATGTTGTGACCAGAGACTCTCAGGAAACCGATACTGTATTTTCCCAAGGAGTAATGGCTCAATATTCATTAATTCAGTGTTCATAGTAACTTTAAAGAACCTAACTACCAAGAATGATAAGAATCATCTGTACTTCACAAAATATTAAGTGCCTTGCCTAAGAATCAAAGTAACTCAAAGGTAAGGATAATTAAAAACTACTTATTGACTTTCTACTAGGATCCTACTTAAGTAATGTACATAAATATTAATATTCTGACCTTGTAGAATTCTGATATCCACAAGAGAAAACATGGGCACCTCTCTCTGCCATGCTTCCTTCTACATTCGGTACCACAAAATGAAGGCCTCCTTTTGGTTGATCCAAAGAAAAATTAATATGTACTTTCAGAACTTTTAACTCTAAAGCAAAAAAAACAAAACAAAACATTAAATCAGAATACATGTTAATGTACTATCACTTTCATATTATTATCTTTATTTATAAAATACTTGGGAGTAGACTTTTACATTCCCTCAGCCTGACCCTCTCAGGTAGAAGAAAAACAAAGCCTCGTTTTTTCATTCATTTTTTCAGGTCAAAACCACATTAACAGCATTTTTAGAAGCTAATTCACTAGTAAACCCAAAGATATATTGTAGCTTCAAAAAATAAATACTTTATTCCTTTTCCTCATTAACTTTTCAAACATTTATTAGGCACAAGGTTAAGGCCAGGCTTAAACATAGGCTTTCCCCTGCATCATTAAGGCCATCTCTCTATCACACTACATCACACTGTTCTCAATTTAAGTATAATCATTATATCTGTTCTGATTTCTTTTAAGATAAAAAGATGTTAAAGACTGAGGTAATATAGAGCCAAAAAACCTGGGTTTTAGAATTGGTTCTTCCACTAAGTAGCTATGTGCCCTTAAGCAAGCCACTTAATTTCATTGGGCCTCATTTGAAAAATTAATGAGTTACTCTAGAGCCTGTACATACTAAGCAATCAGCAATTATTTGTTGAATTTATCAGATTAGGGAGCTCTTAAACTAATGCAACACTAATGCACTGTTGGTAGCGTTGTGAACTGATCCTACCATTCTGGAGAACAATTTAGAACTATGCCCAAAGGGCTATAAAACTGTGACTACCCTTTGATCCAGCAATACTACTACTAGGTCTGTATCCCAAAGAGATCATAAAAAAATGGAAAAGGAACCACATATACAAAAATAATTATAACAGCTCTTTTTGCGGTGGCAAAGATAGCCGAACAAGTTGTAGTAAATGAATAATGGAATACTACTATGCCATAAGCAATGATGAGCAGGCTGATTTCAGGAAAACCTGGAAAGACTTATATGAACTGATGCTGAGTCAAGTGAGCAGAACCAGAAGAACACTGTACAAAGTAACAGCAATATTGTGCAATGATAAACTTTGACAGACTTAGCTCTTCTAAACAATACAATGATCTAAGACAATTCCAAAAGATTCCTGATGGAAAATGCTATCCACATCCAGAGAAAGAACTACGGAGTCTGAATGCAGATTGAAGCATATTATTTTCTTTTTTTTTTCATGGTTTTTCTTTTTTGCTCCGATTCTTCTTTCAGAACATGACTAATGTGGGGAATATGTTTAATATTATTGTACATGTATAGCCTATATCAGATTGCTTGCCTTCTTGGGGAAGAGGGAGCAGAGGGAAAAAAAATTTGGAATTTAAAATCTTATAAAAATTAATGTTGAAAACTATCTTTTCACGTAATTGGGAAAAAATAAAATACTATTAAGTGTGTGGGGTGCGGGGCGGGGGGGGGAAGAAAGGTTGTTATGTTACAATGACCTAAGGGAGAAGTAATGTGGTATTACTGTGAGTAAAAACAAGGTGTCAGATATAAAAAAATATTATTGACAGTGTGAAATCTGAAGTATACACCAGTGAGCCAAAACCTGAAATTTCTGGTACGTAAACAATTGTACAATTAAGAGTCACACACATCTTTGGACAGCCACTGAAAGAAGCATTAAATAAACACATCAATGACTTGTTAATTTTTAATGAAATTTAACTAATAAAGACCAAATCATCAATTTTAAAAATGAAATAAAACCTAGTATCATTTAAACATGAATTGATGTAATTTTAATACTTTACCATCAACATGTTTCCAAAGCTCTGATGGAACTTTAATACAAAGTTCTCCATTTCCGGCATCAGGGTCAACAGCACTAACTGCAGCAGCATAAGCATTGGAAAAATAGTTGAGATTTCTTCTGCAAAGTAAAAGGGCAAACTTTAAATCAAATAATAAAAATTAAATTTCCTTAGCCACTGACAGGTCTGCTCATAGGTGTTTGTAGTTTGCATTCTGCTTTTGATCTGGGTCTGTGATTTTATTTACGTAAGGAATTCCCAAGGAAGAAATTCTCTTTACCAATGAAAGGATGAACAAAGAATGAAGACGCATTTATTAAGCATTGTGCTAAGTGTTGAGGATGCAAAGGGTCCACTTATACCAGAAAATTTATACAGCAAATCTTTTTGTAAAGGTAAAGAACTGGAAAGTAAAAAGGGGCCCTTCATCTTGAGGATGACTAAATGAATTATGGTATATAATGATATACTATTGTATTATATGATTTGACGAAGGGAAAGGTTTCAGAGGTTAAAAGCCTCCTACGAACTGATGCAAAGTAAAGCGAGCAGAGCAAGAACAATTTTTATACAATAACAACACTGTATAGACAACTTTAAAGACTTAAGTCCTACCAATGCAATAACCAAGCACAATTTCAGAGGACTGATGAGGATGCATGCTACCTATTTTCTTAGAGGTAATGGTCTCCAAATGAAAAATGAGACAGATATTTTTAAACAAGGTCCATGTGGGAATTTGTTTTGCTCTATTATGCATATTTACTACAAGGGTTTTGTTGTTTTTTTTTCCAATGGGGAACAGGGTGGGAACAGAAAAAACAAAAATTTTTAAAAGAATAGGAAAAAATAACAAAATTTTAAAAGATAAAAAAAAGAACAAGCAAAAAATCTGACTCTAGAAGGTTTGAGGATTAATTCCGTAACTTTCATGCACTCTAACAACATCTTATGGTTCCCCCTCTCCATTGACTTTATGGTGAAAAACTTCAGTGTCACTTATAATTCAGGAGACTAGCCAAGATGGTGGAGGAAGATGAAACAATACAGCTCAAAGTTCTACCACAACTACTCTATCAAAAATCTTAATAGAGTGCCAGAATGAATAGTGACTGGAAAATCTAAAGAAAAAAAAAGGAGTAGGTCATCTAACCAGCAAAAGATCACAAATTCAATGCATAGGCAAATGACTAGAACAGGAACTGTGGAACAGGAATGGGTCAGGAAGGGCAATTTCGCAGTGGATAAAGCACCAGCCCTGGAGTCAGGAGGACCTGAGTTCAAATCTGGCCTCAGACACAAGATAGGCACTAGCTATGTGACCCTAGGCAAGTCACTTAACACAGATTGCCTTGCCAAAAAAAAAGGGTCAGGATTACAGAGCCAGACCCAGGAGCAGAACAGGGCCTTTGATTGCACTGTTACTCTAAGCCAGGAAAAAAGCCCTTGGAGCCAGACTTCTGGAGCTATGAGCAGCCCTGTGCTAATCCATCACTTTCCTATTTCTGTTGAAATCCTTCTAAACATCCAGAATCCAAAACTTCTCACTTCCTCTCAACCTACATACCCAAAATACATGATTGTACCATTCTGTTCACTTACAGTGAGTGGCAGCACCCCAGCTCAGGCCCTCATCACTGCTCTTCTCTCATTGCTATAGCCTCATAATGGTCTCTCTCCCTTAAATCTCTCCTCTCTCCAATCCAAACTCTAAGAGTTGCCAATGACATTTCTAATGCACAGGTCTGTCTGTCTATGTCATTCTCCAGCTCACTCAACTCCAGAGGCTCCCTATTGTCCATAGGATCAAATAAAAAATCTGCTTGACATTTATCCTTCATATCTGTGGGGTATTTATCTTTCACAACCTGGTCCTAACCTTTCCAGGCTTATTATATATTACTCCTCTTCATACAAACTACAATACACACCCAACATTCTACTTCCTGTCTCTATGCCTTTGGACAAAACTGTTCCCATGCCTGGAATGTCCTACCTTTTCTCTTCTACATCAAAGCTCAGCTCAAATGCCACCTCCTCCAGAAGGTCTTTCCTGACTCTAGCAGAGACTAATGTCTCTCCTTCAAAATCATATTGTACATTCCTATATGTGGACATGTTTTCTCCCACTACGTTTTGGAAAATTAGAGGGAAAATAGATTCTTAGTAATGGGGAGCTGTTTCTTTTTCATCTTTTCACAAGTAGCAAAACATCCTTTGAACCACACATAAAAAGAATGTTCTCAGGAAAGTGATGTGCAAAAAGATGACTGTAAAAACATTACTCATGTATACAGATAAGTAATAAAGCAAGGAAAACTTCCATTGAAAAAGTTAATATTCAACAGTAACAAGCTTTTGCCATCTCTAGATTTTAAAAATGAATTACTTACTGCTTTGATTCATGGTGACAAACTTCCAGTGTTGGGTCATTATAAATAAATGCTGCCTCCAAATCATTGACCCTTACTCTGTATATTCTGCATTGTTTGCTGTTTAATTTAATTCTATTCAAGTTTGCAACTGTGGGAAATATTGTAAGTTCCACAAATCCCTGTAAAAATATATAGAAATTATTTTAGTTCATTGTATCGAAGATTTACTTTTTAAAAACAACATTAATCTCTACACATGTCCACACACGTATCGATGAATACATGTTGCAGAGAGAGGGAAAAAGGAAAGGAGAGGAAGAAAGGAAGGAGAGAAAAAGAGAGGGAGAGAAGGAGAGAGAATGAGAATGTTATTATTAGCATCACTGGATCAAATAAATTGATGCCAATTCTATTCTTCAGGAAGAGTTTATTAACTTAATATCTTAAACTAGGAATAAGGAACCACTAGCTCAAGAAAATGACCTCAATCAATGAAAACAATGACATGATTGTCAAATCTGCAGATGACACAAAGTAGAAGCACTAACTAAAATTTTGCAACACAACCAGGATCCAAAGAAATTTTGACAGATGCGACTACTGGTATAAATCTAATCATGTAATATGGATAAATATAAAGTCTTTTGAAACTTGGCTTTAAAAAAATTAATTTCACAAGTAAGATGGAGGAGGCTTGCAAGATAACAGTACATTAGAAAAAGATCTAAGGGTTTTAATGGATTGCAAATTCAATATGAATTATCCATGTACCAGCCAAAAAATCTTAATATCATCTTAAGCTGCACTAGGAGGAATACTATCCAGGACTAGGAAAGTAATAGCCCTGATACTCTCTACCCTAATCAGTTAACACACAGAGTAATATTTTTGTTTCTAGACACCATATTTTAGAATACCACATTAAGTACAATAAGAAATTTGAAGGAAAAAGGCATAATAAGCCAAATTATGTATTAAAAGGCATGAAAATAGGTCAGCCTTGCATTCAGAGAGTCTAGTTAACCTTGTTTTTCCCAGAGTTTTAATCATCTTGGTTAACTGGATTTCCAGTCTACAGCAGATTACAAGTACCACTTTTGAAGAGGGTCTGGCCTCAGATACTTGCTGTGTGACCCTAGGCAAGTCACTTCACCCTGTTTGCCTCAGTTTCCTCATCTGTAAAATGAGCTGGGGAAGGAGATGGCAAGCCATTCCAGTATTTTTGCTAAGAAAACCCCAAATGGGGTCACAAAGAGTCAGACATGTCTGAAACAAGTGAACACCACCACCACCATCAATTACGGTAAGAGGACTATACTTACCACAACAGACTTTCTCTGGAAGTTTATGTTGTTGATGCAAACCACCTGATGGGTTGTATTTAAAAAAAAAAGAAAAAAGGAAAGAGATATAAAAACAGGTAGCACTGCTAGACTTTCATGAAATTCTTTTCAAATACCTCATAGTTCTAGCCAGATAACATAGGAACACATTTAAAACAGCTAAAAACACGCTTTGTTCTTTTTATCTTTAAATTTGTATACCTCAAATTAATGAAATAAAGAATATCTGTTTAACATGAAAGTAGTAAAACTACTTTCATGTTTCATTAAAAAGAAAGACAACACTGTCTTGAGTATCATGGTAAAAATGTACAAACAGACACTCAAAATGTTTTCTCAGGCATTTTCTCATTTCCCACCTACTGTATTCATTTTGGACTTTTTAAAGTTCTTCACCATGCCTCCTCATAGGGAAATCATCTTAGGGAAATCTCCTCCTGCAAGATCCAATCAGCCTTGTTACTCAGATCATCTTATCAGTACCATCTGCTCCTCTGATTGGAGGGTGGAGCCATAAAACTCCATTTAAGGAGAGGAAATAAGACAAACTCCTCACTCCCCACCTTGCTGCCCCCAGTTTGGACTTCTTTGACTTCTCCACGATGCCCCCATACCAGGTACCTTCTCTTCCACTTTTCCACTTTCTTCTCTCTGGTTTCCTTTAAGTCCCAACTAAAATGTTATCTTTCACAGGAAGCCTTTCCAAACCCTTCTTAATCCCCAGTGCCTTTCCTGTTATTTTCTATTTATCTTGTATATACCTTGCTATATATATATATATATATATATATATATATATGTACACACACACACACACATATATATTTACATATGTATTTTTTAATGTTATCTCCATTAGACTCTAAACTTCCTGAGGGCAGAGACTGTCTTTCTTTTTTGTATTTGTTTCTCCAGTACTTAACACACAGGGCCAGGAATATAGGGGGCACTTAATAAATGTTTATTTTTTTTTAAATAAATGTTTATTGACCATTGACTATATTCAACCTTTGAATATCACTTTGAGCAGAGTTACACAGTGGAAAGAGGATTTGACTTGGAGTCAGAGGGCATGACTTTTTAAAAAAAAAAATTGACTACTATGTTCAACTTTTTTTTTTTTAAATGAAGAGTTTAATTCCAGGAATTGAGAACACTGGCAGATGGGGGGTACTGTTTAACCTCTTTGAGAAAGACAATCGGGGTGTGGGAAGGAGGCTGTGACCTTCAGGGGAGTGGAGGAGCTGGGCCTATGATGCAGACTCCGGAGAGCTTCAGGTTGTACTTCTCTCGCCCCAACTAATAATAAAAATAGCTTACATTTGTAGTATGCCCTGAAGGTAGAGTAGTCTCACCAACTTTGTTATGTCCTGAGGCTCAAAACAACTCTATGGGCCAAGAAAAGTATACACTATAACCCTTTTACAGATGAGAAAACAAAAACTCAAGAAAGATTAAGGGACTTAAGAGCCTAAGATTTGGTTTTGGAGTGGACCATGGAAATCATCTAGTACAACTTCTCCATTTTACAAATGAAGATACTGAGGCCCAGAGAAATTAATTTGCCCATCATTATACAATTAGCAGCAGCACCAGGTCTTGGGACTCCAAAGCTTCTCAATTCCACAACCTCGTCCCTCATTGTTTTCAAGGCTACCTGTATAGGAAAGAGGAGCCAGAACTCAAAATCAAACCCTCTGGCTGAAATTCTCAATTCATTGTTTCATTCATTTGCTCATTCCATCATTCATCCAACCAATCACCCATTTGTTCATTCATTCGACCATTCATCCATTCATTTTATTCAATGTCCTATTCAGGAATCAGCTGCCTAGGAAGTAATGATTTCTCTCTCATTTAAGAGAAATCTTCAAGCAGTGGTCAAAAAGACCACATGATAGGTGATGTTATAGAGGGGATTCTTGACCAGGTTGGGGCTCAATGCTCTCTATTACATGTGTCCAAATCCTTGTGCTCTATTTCACTAAAATAAAAATGACATCGATTTAGTGTTTCAAAGTTTTTTTGTTTTTTTTGTGCCTTTATACACATTATCTTATTTGAATCTCACAACCTCCTGAGCTAGGTATTACAGGAATTATTATTAAAATGTAATTGGTGACATTCCTGACTCCAAGTCCAGCAGTCTATCCAAAACATCTTCCTATGCTGGGTTTCTAGCTCTGGATGCCCACCCCAAGGCAAAGAGATAAACTCCTTCCCCCAGTGCTCACTAGGAATAAGCTTCCCCCCCAGAAGCACTAGGATGTGTTGGGAGAGCTGCACCCAGAAGGATGGAGGACAGGCACTGCAGGCAATCCAGAATCCTTTAGAAAATCAGGGAGGACCTGACTAGATTTCACCTGTCCAAACCCTACCTGCCATCCTTCTGGGCCCAACTTCACCATAAAGTCTTTAATTCCTCTAGCCCCCTCTGATCTCTTTCCATTCCTGCAGCCTATGTTATAAACCATCTTCTCCTGTTCCCTAATTGTCTTGCCTGTGTTACGGACTGTTCTTATATATCTCTATGCCCCACAGCTCCCAGCACTAGGCTAGCACACAGAGCAATAATGATAATAACTTAAGTTCAATTTTTGAACATTGTGACCAGGCTTGAGGCAGTGTGATACAATGGAAAGAGGGTTTGATCTGGAGTCGGAGGGCATGGTTTCGAATCCTAGTTCTTCTATCCACTATCTGGCAGACCTTGGCCAAAGAGAAGTTTTTTCCTTCTCTGGGCCTCAGTTTCTTCACATTTAAAATGAGTTAAATCCCAGGATCTCTAAAATCCCCGCTAGCTTTCCTACCGGAAAGGGATACATTTTGCAATTTTCTTCTAACGACAATCGTTCGCGTTTGTTTACTTTGTATATATTCTCTATTTGTCCCCGTGAAGGTGTTAACTCTCCCCCCAAAGGAATTCTTTGGGAGTAGATTCACCCGAAGGAACCGTCAGTCCAGCCTCCTCACCTTTTACAGGAGGGGAAACTGACGCACAAGAAATTAAATCACTTTCGCAGGGATGTTCTCATTGACTCCACAACCCCAGGGATGCGGCACGTCGAGCTCTCCCCCACCGGGTGGACCAGCTGCACCCCAGCTCCCCCGGGCTTCAAGGCTACACCCCCAGGCGCAAAACGACAGCACGAGAAAACAAGAAGAGGGAATACTCATAGTTTATATGGTCTCGGGCTCTCGAATCCCTTGTCGCCTTTCTTCCTGTTCATCCTGCAGGGCTCTAAGCCAGTGGGCGGCATGAAGAACGGAGAAGGGACTCGTTCTGCCCCCTCCCTCTCGGCTTACTGGGCATTCCCCGGCTTCCTCAGCCCAATGACCCGCGCCGCGGCCGCGACGGCGGCGGCGGCGGCGGCTACGGCCTGACTCCCCCGGACAAAAGTTCGGTCAACATTAACAAAACCATGCCCTGCTCGGACCCTCCCCGGCTCTGGCCGCTGCCCGCCTGTTCTGACCACCTCCTGGCTCGCCTGCTAGGGGAGGGCTCCGGCGCGAGGACGCGGCGCTCCCGCGAGCAGCCGTTCCTGCGGCAGGGGCAGCGGCAGCGGCAGCTGCAACCGGCGCCGTGCGAGCAGAGAGCCGGCTCCGCCAGCTCCCAGGAGCCTCCGCGGCGCACGGACAACGGCCAATACATCTTTATCTTCCGGTGCGCCACCGGAAGTGGCGCGCGACGAGGAGTTTGCACCCGGAAGTTACTGGTCCGTGGTAGGGGAAAGGAAATCCGTTTTTAAATGTATTTCATACGTTCGAATAGGAGGGTTGCGTGTTTCGGTCGATGTGGGGATCCGACATTGAGACATGCAGGAGGTAACTGAGTGTCGTGGAGAGGGAAGCAGGCGTTTAATAAGTGCTAGTGGACAGATTGCCTTAAACCCTGACTCTTTAGACTGTGAACTCCCTGAGGGCAGGAACTTCGTTTTGCTTTTGTTTCCCTGCCGCTAAGCACAGAGCCTGACACAAAGTAGGTGCTTACTAAATGCCTGTTGACTGATGTGAGGGAAGCTAGGGAAGCCAAGAGCCCGAGAGTTCCAGGCTTGGGGGACAGCCTGGGAAAAGACAGAGGGTTGGGAGATGCAGTGTCTACTTTGAGGAAAAACAAGGCCAAAGTCGTTGGATCGAAGAGTATGTGGGATGGAGAGGGGGGAATAAGGTTTAAGAAGACAGGAAAGGTTGGAGGGGGCCAGGTCGTGAAGGGCTCTGAACGACAAACAAGCATTTTATATTTGATCCCCTCCTTCCTTGAGTGTCTCAATGGGTACTTGGAGGGGCCTCCTCAGACACTTACTAGTGGTGTTAACCCGAGGCAAGTCACTTAATCTGTTTCCCTCAGTTTCTTCAGCTGTAAAATGGAATAACAATAACTCCTACGTCCCAAGGCAGTTGTGAGGATTAAATGAGATAATAATTGTAAATCACTTTGCACAGTTCTTGACACATAGTAAGAGCTATATATAAATGTTAGCTATTATTCCAGTGCTTAGCACAGTGCCTGTAGGGCATATAGTGGGCACTTAGTAAAATGTTGATTGATTGCCAGGCAGCCTTGAAGTTGATACTTCCCCCATCCCCATCATCCATTCATTTATTCAATTAAAAAACTCACTATTTAAGTGTTAAGGGAGACACATAGTTATATATACACACACACATACATATACACACACTCTCACACATATATAATGTACATATATACATGCTAGTTATTAATATTATTATCTTTATGTAGGTTTTTTTTTTTTTTAAACTCAACTAGGCCATGGACCTCAGCTAGAGAGCAGTTTTAAAATATCGTATATTTGGAACTGAAGATCACTTTCTGCACCAAGGGTTCTTAATAACCTTCTTTGTGTCATGGACTCCCTTGGCAGCCTAGTGAAGCATATTTCCCTTCTCCAAATAATGTTTTTAAATGCACAAAATAAAATGCAAAAGATTACAAAGGAAACCAGTTGCATTGAAATAGCCAGATTTTTTTTCATTTTTTAAAATATTTTTTTTAGTTTTCAGCATTCACTTCCATAAGATTTTGAGTTTTAAATTTTCTCCCTCTTCCATTTCTTGCCCCTCAGTCTGAGATGTTGCAATCCTATATAGGCTCTACATACACATTCACATTAAGCATATTTTCCCATTAGTCATGATATAAAGAACAATTAGAACTAATGGGAGGAACCACGAGAATGAAGCAATAAAACAAAATAACAAAGGAAAAGGAGAGTAAGTAGTATGCTTCCATCTGCATTCAGACTCCATAGTTCTTTCTCTGGGTGTGGATAGCAATTTCCATCATGAATCTTTTGGAGTTGTCTTAGATCCTTGCATTACTGAGAAGAGCTAAGTCTATCAAAGTCAGTCATCAAACAATGTGGGTGTTACTATGTATCATGTTCTGGTTCTGCTCATTTCACTCTGTATTAGTTCTTGTAAGTCTTTCAAAGTTTTTTTTTTAATTCTGCCTGCTCATCATTTCTTATAGCACAATAGTATTCCATTACATTCATATACTACAACTTGTTCAGCCATTCCCCAATTGATGGGCATCCCCTCAATTTCCAATTCTTTACCACCACAAAAAGAGCTGCTATAAATATTTTTGTACATGTGGGTCTTTTTCCCATTTTTATGATCTCTTTGGGATACAGACCTAGAAGTGGTATTGCTGGATCAGAGGGTATGCACAATTGTATAGCCCTTTGGGCATAGTCCCAAATTGCTCTCCAAAATGGTTGGATCAGTTTATAACTCCACCAATGATGTATTAGTGTTCCAACTTTCCCACATCTTCTCCAACATTTATCATTGCCCTGTTTTGTCATGTTAGCCAATCAGGTGTGATGTGGTATCTCATAGTCATTTTGATTTGCATTTCTCTAATCAATTGAGATTTAGAACATTTTTTTACGACTGTCAATAGCTTTAGTTTCTTCCTCTGAGAACTGCCTGTTCATATCCTTTGACCATTTATCAATTGGGGAATGACTTGTATTCTTATAAATTTGACTTAGTTCTCTGTATATTTTAGAAATGAGACCTTTATCAGAGACACTGGTTGTAAAAATTCTTTCCCAGTTTTCTGCTTCCCTCCTAATCTTGGATGCATTGGTTTTATTTGTGCAAAAACTTTTCAATTTAATGTAATCAAAATTGTTCACTTTGCTTTTCATGTTTTCCATCTCGTTTGGTCGTAATTTCTTCCCTTCTCCATAGATCTGAAAGGTAAACTATTCCATGCTCTTCTAGTGTGCTTATAGTATCAGTCTTTTTAATCTAAATCATGTATCCATTTTGATTTTACCTTGGTATAGGGTGTAAGATGTTGATCTATGCCCAGTTTCTGCCATACATTTTTCTAGTTTTCCCAGCAGTTTTTGCTAAATAGTGATTTCTTATCCCAGAAGCTGGAGTCTTTGGATTTATCAAATAGTAGATTAGTAAAGCCATTTACTGTTGTGTCTTGCATACCTCACCTATTGCAGTGATCCACCACTCTATTTCTTAGCCAGTACCAAGTAGTTTTGATGATTGCTGCTTTATAATACAATTTAAGATCAGGTAGCTACAGCCAGATATTTAAAAAACAAGTTCATGGACCCCAGGTTAAGAACCTCTCTAAATCATCTTCTTCATTTTAAAGATGAGGAAATTGAGGCCAAGAGAAATGAAGTGACTAGCCCAAGATCAAACTCAAACCTTGGTTTTCTGATCCCTAACCTACCATTCAATCGAATACATCATCACCTGCCTCTGAAATGTGACTACATCCACACAATCCAAAAGAATTACTAGAAAACTGATTGACATACATCTCACTGATGATACATCAGTTGGCATACAAAGAATCATACTGCTTCCAATTAGAGTTAAATACATTCTCAAAATAACTGTGCAATGGAAAAATACAGAGAATGGGTTAGAAAGAACACCATGAACTCCAGTATGCACAGTAGATGTTCCAGAGCTTGAAGGCAAGCAAACTTACTTAACCTCTGCCTGAGAGAGTGTGATGAGAGAAAGTTAACTACTCAGATTGGGAATAAAAAACTGGGGTTATAGAAAGACAAGAACACTGGTGCATTGTTGGTGGGACTGTGAATCAGTACAGCCATAATAGAAAGCAGTTTGGAATTTTGCAAATAAAAGTGACTAAAACATCCATATCTTTTGCCTCATAGATTCCACTCCTAAGCATATACCCCAAGCAGGTCATTGTCAAAAAGAAAGGCTGCATATATACCTAAATATTTATAACAGTACTTTTTGTGATCCAAAGAACTGGGAACAAAGATGCCCACAGGCTAGGGAATAGCTAAACACACTGTAGAATATGAATGAAATGGGAATATTACTATACTCTGGAGACTTTGCCTTCTTCCTTTGCTCCTACTGTGGCCCCCTACTGTTGGTGAGTTGTTCTCAGAACCTTCATTTTGAAAAAGGGCCCAAGCCAGTCATCCTTCACTACATAGACTTTGCCATCACGTCCTTGAACCAGTACCTTTACCACCTCCCTTTTCAACTTCCTTTTATACGTTGTCTTCCTCTATTGGAATGTAAGCTCCTTAAGGGCAAGTGTGATCTTCTTTTCTTGTATCTGTATCCTCGGTTTAGCAGAGTACCTTTCACGTAATAAGTTCTTAAAAACTTCTTGCCATGTGAAAAATAAATACAGAGAAGCATGGAAACACATGGATTTAAGCATAGCAAAGTAAGCAGACCAAAGAACCTTGGGTTGTACTCCTGGCTCTATTATTAACTTTGTGACCTTGAGCAATTTGCTGTGAGCCTCAGTTTCCTCATCTGGGAAATAAATGAGTTGGACTCCATTATCTCTCTATCTTGTCTTAGATTTCAAAGTACAAAAAGCCTCAAACCTTACTGATCCAAATGTAGCATTTATTATAGAACTTTTCTAGTGGACGAAGGGTACTGCAGATGCTAAATATGGAAAATGTCTGTTTTTGTTATTACATATATAAAATAGTATGCAGTATTGCTAATAACATGTAAAGTTATACAAGTGTTATATAAGTGTCCCAATAGTCGAAATGAAAATAGGGTATAGGGCCCTAAAATTAGATGGTGAAGCTGAATGCCTAAACAACATCTCCAAGAGAGAAAAATTAACAAAATATCAACACATCAAATACAAAAATTATAGCCAACAGCTAAACTGACTTTTAAGAGACAGGTCTTCTAGAATTATAAAATTTCACACCATTCTGCATTGATGAACGAGCATACTTGGTAAGCAATGCACCAATTGTTTGCTTCTCTCCACACAGATCTCTGAGGAAAGAAAAAAAAAGTTAGCATGATACTTTATAAGTAGCTGACTATAAAATTTTCATTATTAACTGTTGATAGGACAAACTAAACAGTTCTTCCTCCAGATTCCAGATCTTAGAGAATATACTATTCCCCTAGCAAATCCACGTTGAGGATAGTCCAATAACCTAGTGAGAAATGTACCACTAATCACAAACTTCACCCAAATTTATATCAGGCAAGGTAAGATGGTGATTCAATATCCAACAAATATTTAATGTTTGCCTACTATGTACCAGACACTGAAAGATGTCCTTAATCAAATGGTGATAAAATACAGAGTACCTGCCTCCAAATAGTATATAATCCAGAAGAGGAGATAAGGCATGCACATAACTAATTTCAAGTAGAATGAGATAAGTGTATTAAAAAAAGGTATAAAACACTATAAAAAGTTCAGAGAAATAAATCCCTTCTATCTTTTAAGAGAATCAGAACAGAGTTCATGAAGTGATCGATATTTAAATTGAGCTCTGAAGGGCAAGTGAGATTTCAACAAGTGGAGAAAAAGAATCCTGGCAGGAGGAAGGCCATATCCCAAGTACGGGAAATGACAAAAATAAATTTTAAAAGGTATGAAAGCAGGGATTACATAATTCAGTATGAGTATACCTAATATGCTTCCGTTAAAGAAACCATTGGTCATGACAACCCATTAGCTACTGTATTTGTATTAAGCTGCCCAAAACCTGGTCACTTTAAAAAAAATGTAAATCTCAAAACACGGTTTTAATAAATTACTTACTGAATATATGGAGCAATATCTTCTTCTGTCCACTTTTCCCTTAGAGTGAATAAGCTATTGAATCTTTCTTGATTTTCTTCAGGTAAATCATCTACCTTTAGCAAAAATATAGTTTCTGGCCGAGTATATTTATCCATGAGTGCTAAACCCTACAGATAATAAGAGAGAAGAAATGAAAGATTTGCTTTAATCTTAAGCATAAGAAGTGGTTTTATATTTCATTTTAACTTAATTACTTAGGATGTTATTTGCCACTAAATTATCAGAAATTCCATGGAGCCTTAAAACAGTACCAGTAATAAATAGCAACTTTTGCTTCATCTTCCTCCTACAAACTATCACTAGAAATGAATATATGCCTTTCTCTCTTGTTGGGTAACTAGAAGAATATAGAAAAAGTTCTCCTAAAGGGATTAGCTTCAACTACACATACTCTGTATATGTATTTTGTATGGCCATTTCCTTCTTTACCTACTGATTACAAAGAAACTCAGAGATAGACCGTATTTGTACAACAATGGAGACAAATACAAAAATGTCAAGTTTTTTACCTAAAAAGTCATAATATGGAAAAGTTCACTTTCTCTTATTCTTACTACCTATTCTCTCTAGAAATTCTGATTACTGCACTTAGTTTTGCATATATATCAGTTGTGTATATAATAGACAACTTGGCTTAAGGGACACACAGTCCACCTAAGAGTCAGGACCACCAGCTTCAAATTCTCTGACACATACTGGCTGTGTCACCCTGAGCAAATCACTTGACTCCTCAATGCTCAGGGTAACTCTTGAAGACTTCAAATCTACTACTATATGAACTTCCAGTAAAAGAAACAGTATTCATAAACAAGCTTAGGAAATAACATAACTTGTGCTCGTCCATATGTTTGTTGATAACCCATTCCAAAACTTTGCAGACTCAGTCTTATTCCTGGATATGGCATTGTTTTCTATAAATTTTCCCTCTAAATTTTAAGAGGTGTCATACCAACTTTGAAATTCCTACTCGGTGTCATTTTCCTGATCTCTGAGCTCTTGCTCAAAACTACCCTAGTAACCTACTCGTTTCTTCTAAAGAGACAATAACATGTTTCAGTTGAATTTAGGGTTCAACAGTCAGACTAGTTATTTCTCAGTCTGGCCAAAGATAAGGCAACCCTTGGAGCTGAGTAGAGATGGAGAAGGTGGAAAGCCAATACTTTTCTAAAGAGTTCTAAAGAGCTCTTTTCTTACTCACCAGCACTACTGACCATCTCTAAAAAACCAGAGTGACTAAAAAGCTGCTGACACACACTCTTTTCTCAGATAACTTTAACTAGTGCAAATGGTGTCCAGTCCCATCAATTGCGTCAGCCAAATCCTATGAGTTGAATGGACACCACAGGTACTTTCATCTCAGTGAAGTCCATTGTGGCAAAATAATCTAACCCCTTTCAAGAAGGAGTATATGGAAGAATACAGCCCTGAACTGAATCAAGGGTGGCTCAACATCACCGAAAGCCTAATAACTTCCTGTGGATAAATGGGTTATAGATGTATTGTACATAAGTGAGTATAGTGAATACTCTCTTGATGGCTTGAAAGTTAATGTAGCTTTTGAAAAAAAGATTATCTAAATGTACTCATTCCACTCCTAGATTTGATGGGAAAAGGTCAGGTAGGAGAAGAAGCTAGAAGACTACAGCTGAAGGAGAAGGAGGAATAATCTGAATATGGGGAGGAAATTTGGGAGAATTTAGGTAGCAACTGGTTAAAGAAGCTGATAAGACTAGAGGAAGAAATTGGTTCGATCAGTCAACTAGCATTTATTAAGTAGTACTTACAGTGTTTTGGGAATAAAAATAAAAGTAGAAGACAGTTTCTGCCCTCACGGGGTATACATTCTAGTGAGGAAAGACAACACATAAAAGGAAGCTGAAAAGGAAGGATGAAGAGTGCTAAGGGCTGTTAAGGGCTGTTAAGGGGTTCCCTGAACTTGTCTTTTTTAGTTGCCATATTTTCCAGAAACACTGGACCCAGAGGATGTAAGAGGCCCTGAATGTGTCCAGGATGAAGCGCCCCCACTCTATCCCCTCACCAGTTGACATAATTTGTTGTTTGCATCTCACAAACTCCCTATGTGTCCTTAGGAGTCAAGACAGGCACCAGAAGTCTGCACTAGGCTTGTGAAGCACCTTGTAGATAAGGAGAACATAATATTCTCATGGTCTAGCAGTTCACAAGGGAAAATCCTGCTTTTGCCATCACCTTGCCCCTCCCCTTTTGGAGGGGTTTTATCGGTTTCCCACCTTTACTGCATCTTTCCCCTCCCATGCCATGCCACGCCCCTTTAGGTGGAGATTCTGGTATCTCCTCCTTCCTTTGTCCTGCTGCTGTAACTATGCAAACTAATGTATGGATTGTGAACTCTTTGGGTACCACATGCATGTTCATTTTCATGTAAGTTTTGTGTGAAGTTCTGATTGCCTGTTGACAAGAAGAACTTGGTAAGAGAAGACCAGAGAGCTGACTTAAGAGGAAGGAGAGAGGCCTGGCCCCCTCCTCAAATGGAGGTTCTGGGAGGAGCCATCCAATCAGTGGGAAAGGCCAAAGGAGCAGAGAGCTTGCTTGCACTGTGTGAATTCCAGGGCTGAAGTGAGGCCTCTTAATAAAGATATAAGGGATGGTATGGCTTCAGGATGAAGAGCTGGGACAAGCTAAAGGAAGGCTAGGGGTCAGCCCAGAGAAGGACAAGTTGGGTATGTCAGTCAAAGCCCTGATGAGGTGAAAAGATGTTAATGATAAGGAAAATGAAAATTAAAGGGCCATACCATTTGTTAGCCAGAGCACTTATATAGGGCAGCTATTGAGAGGAACAAAGGATCTTGAGTAGAAAGAAGAGCAGCTACCTGATTAAGGCTGTCATGAAGATCAGATGAATTAAGGGATGTAGAGGCTTTGCCTTAAACCTTAAAGCTGCCATCTAACTAGACACTGCTATTATTGTTATCATCGGGGCTAATGCAATGGCTGTGGCCTGCACAGGCCATCCTTGAGCCCTTCTCATTTAGGAGGAAGACCAGCCTCAGCCCTCAGCACAGTTAAGCTACTTGGCTGGGGCTGCAAGACAAACAATTATGCTGAGGACAGCCTCTCTACTCCTTAGGTTATAAGACCAAAGTGTCCTTTTATAAATTGGAAGAAAGGCTTCAGTATAAAAGCAACTAAGAAAAAGGATACAAAGAGGCAGAAGGAAATCCTGATCAGTGTCAAGAGGTTGGAAGGTAGAAGATGTGACACAGAAGACATAAGTAAGAAGAAAGATCACTGAATGTTGGGAGCTAAGCAAGAGAGATGAGGCTCTCCTTGGGGAAGAGGGGCAGTTATTTCTCTGGCAAGAACTGATGAAGTGGATCCATAAATGCTGTGGGGAGAAGGTGAGACAACTAGTAATAGTGGTTGATGACTACTTGATGAGGAGTAGTGATAACACCAACTACTCATGAGAGAATTCTGCTGTCTTCCTAGAGTGTGTATCTAGGACATGACAGAGCCCAAGACCTGTCACACCTGACAATTACCACCCACTTACAATGACTCAAATGGGAATGACACTGTTAGAAGGAATCTAGAAAGCACTGAATGCTAAGGATTATAATTTCTAGGGCAAGAAACTGAAGACCTTAGGGGCACAGATGATATTTTCTTCACGCTATCAATGGAATGTAAGATAGCTGGAAGCAAAAGGCAGATTTAATTAATAACATGAAATCTGAAAATAGGATTTTAATTTCTTATTAATTTACACCTAGAAGGGGAACCCTAAATGTCACTGAATCTAGCTCAGAAAACCAAGACCAGAGAGGGCTTGGTAAATAATTTGCCCAAGGCCATACAGGTAGTTAGTAGCAAACCTGGGATTTGAATCCAGGTCATCTTACTACAAATCCAGTGTTCATTCTACTAATGCCTTTTGTTTATGAACTGTGGGTCAAAATATAGAAATAACAGGCTCTTGGCCACAAATGAAGCACACTTAACAAGGACTATTAAAAATGTATTTGCCTGGAATCTGACAAATTAATCAAAAGCTTTAAACTGAAAAGGAAGAAGGAGGAAGTATACTTAGGCAGTCTTACATCAGCAGAACCACCCAGAAATTCATGAGACAGCTTCCATCAACAAAAAAACCATGGCCTCAGTTGATCATATACAAACATAAAAGGTATTATTATGAAAGTGAAAGAAAAAGAGAGTCCCTAGTTCCATGTGGCTTATTTGATGTCATGTCCCTGGAATCACTGAGACTTAATGTAATAATTAAACTATGGCTCTGAAAAGATACACCTAATTCAAAAGGAATAGGATAGGTAAAAGAAGGATTGGAGGGACAAGCAGCATGGTCTTTTAAGAGGTATACATATGCTAAGGAAATCCAGGATCTGGAAATAATGGAGGGCATCAAGTGGAGAACACAAACCCAATTTGGCTGTGTTGAGAGGCACAATGTCCATGACTAGAGGTAGTCCAGCTGTTCACTGTCCGTTCTGGATGCCCCATTTGAGGAAGGTGATCAGGATGGACCTGCCTCATCAGGCTCAAAGAAAAGAACAAAGGATGTTTATCTCAAAGACGAGAAGACGTAAGGGACTATATAGTAGCTATCTCCAAGTGATGAAGCATTAGACTAATTTTGTTTGTTGACAGTTACATGAAAAAAAAAACTAGGGATAAAAGATAAGGTTTAGGCAACCTTAGCCAAGATGTCAGGAAAAGATTTGCTAAGAATTAGGGCTATCCCAGATCCTAAGAATGAAAGATGTCTTAGGTAGTGAGTTCCCCTTACTAAAGGTATTCAAGCAGAGACTAGATCAACTTGTATTTTATACTAGTATTTTATAAAAGGGATCCTTGTTCAGGTATGACTTGAACTAGATATAGCCTCTGAGATCCCTTCCAATTCTGAGATTCTACAAGTTCATGCTACAATCAAGAGAACTCAAGGAATTGGAACATGACAAAAAAAAAGTTAAAATTACAACCACTGTCACTCATCAATCAGATTTAAAACTACAAGGGATTTTAAAGGTAATCTAGTTCAACTTCTCATTTAACAGATGAGGGAAATGGGGCCTAGAGAGGTGACTTGCCCAAGGTCACAAAGGCAGTGTCTAACAATTCCTACCCAGGTCCTCTGACTTCAAAATTAGCACTCTTCCAATGAAACCATGAAATAATATTCATAAAACACTTAGCAGAGAGCCTGGTATTGCATGTTCCTTTCTCCCTTCCTCCTGTTCCAAGTTACAAACAGCAGATATGTGAATACCCAAATATTCAACCAACAGATTACATACTATGTTGTTTTCCCTGCAACCACCATTTTATAACATTTTTTTCTACTGCAAAATCCAGTAAGTTCCAAACCAACAATTTACCAAAAACCCCTCCTTATTACAAACTATTTGTTTGTTGGGAATTACTTGGCTACATCACCTATAAGTTTTGGTTTTTTTTTTTTATAAAGGCTCTTATATGCAATTTTAAAAATAGAAAGCAAAATTTTGCAGCCATATAATTGTGTTTCATTTAGTGACAAAAACCTCTCAAATTATTAAAATCTTTCACCATAAGAAATTATGAAAGGAATGGTTTCAGAGAAACCTAGGAAGACTTGTATAAACTAATTCAGGATGAAAACAAAACCAGGAGAACACCTTATAAAATTACATTATAAAGAAAAACTGTTTTGAAAGTCTTAGTAACTATGATCAATGCAATGACTAGCCAAACTCCAGGTTCCTTAAGAAACTATAAGAATCAAAATCTCTTTTAATTATATGAAATTCCAGAGGACTCATGATAACATGGTACTCACCTCCTCAGAAAGAGCTGATGAACTCAAGTGCAGAATAAGATGTGTGTGCACACATACATATAGATTTTACTTCGTTTTTTCTTTTTTGAAATTCAGTTTTATTTTCAGGTCCAAATTCTCTCTCCCCTTCTTCCTCCTCCCCTTCTTCCCCCTGCCACTTCTCTTCCCCCATTCACTGAGAAGGCAAGAAAAACAAAACCCATCGCAAATATGTATGTTCAAGCAAAACAAATTTTCACATTAGTCACGTCCAAAAAAAAGAAAGAAAAAGAAGAAAATATGTTTCAGTCTTCACTCTGAGTCCATCAGCTCTCTATCTGGATGTGGAACCTATGTTTTATTATGAGTCCTTTGAAATTATGGTTTAAAGAAATATTTTGAATATAGCTAATGTGGGAATTTATTTTACTTTACTATGCATATTTGCTACATAGGTTTTGTTTTTCTATTTTTTTTCCATTGGGGGAAAGGAAAAAAGATGAGAGAGGTGCTATCAATACAAAAGGGGGGGAGGGAGAGAAGGAGAAAAGAAAGAAAGGGGGGAAGGAAGGAAGGGAAAAAGGGTCAGTGTAACATTTTTTAAATGCACAGAAGAGAACAGAAGGAAAGCCAGAAGGAAACACAGACAAGCAGGGCAGCTTTGAAAATTACATGTTTAATTTATTATATAATTAAAAGGAAAAGCAAGCTGTACATAAGAAGGATTCATAGTTTCATGTAACAGACTCTTTTTTCTGTTCCACTTTGCATGTGGCAATGTTCATGACAGTTGGTATTTGTTAAATTCAAAATTCTTAAAATCAAATCAAATAATTAAATATATACAAAGTTATGAAAACCATATTGCAAAATTACAAAATCAAATTACAAAAGTCATCAGTTTGTGACATTACCTTCAGCTGATCCATTCTAGTTGTCATTCCTTCAGGAACACTTTGTTGCCACACTTCCTGAAATTCTGAGAGATTAAATCTCACTGCATTCTGTAATAGCATCTGTGCTGTTGCTCTGCATATTTTATCAGTATTTAATTCAAAATAAACTTCGCCTAAGGAAGAAAAACAGCTCACTTTAGACCTTATTCAAACTTGTTATGTTTTCTTTATATTCAAAGTTCTTTCTCAAATCAAATTTAACTCCTTATCTCAACATTCCTTCCCTGCAGTGATATTGTACATAATTTGCAAAAGCTTATCAAATATCAAGGTTATTTTCTTTACCTGAAGGTACAATTAAGGTAATCTTTCTTACCAAATCTTACCTTCATCCATATATTTCTTTCCATAACATTCAAGACAGTGTTCTATCATTTGCCTGAAAAAAAATTAGAAATGCAATTTGAAAAGGTACCATCACAATCTATTTATGCATTATTTTGAGAATCCTTATCACCCCCAGCCAGAAACTAAGATATGAATTTGGGTTTTGTAAGAATAAATAATTTCAAATTCTGAAAAATAATTTTTGAGCACATGCAAATTTTCAAGGCTACCATAAGAAATATTATATAACCCTTCTTTATACTATTCTAGCTACTATAAAGGAAATAGTTCGTACATATTATAGCAAAATTCCTGGTTTCTTAAGAAACTGCAAAATTCAAAATTCCTTTTAATTATACATAAAATTCAATTTACCAAAATTTGAACTATTCTGTAGCTTAACTGGTTGCCAATACCTACCTGGTTAAAAAAATAAAAATAGCTTTTATTTTATGTTTCCATTTGGAAAGAAATCTTGTGGACAACAAGCATTTAAAATACTCACTCTGGTTCCAATGGTCCAAGTTCGTGAAGACAAGTAGTTAAAGGAACTCTATTAAAAGGCCAAGATTCAGAATCCACAAGCTGGGTTATGTGATTTAGAAGTTTCATCTCATAATCAAATTCAAGACTCCTCCAGTAACCTATTAATATCAGAAATGCATTTTACATCAAAAAGACTATTCCATCTAGTCATTTTAAGACCTGTACTCCATACATCAAAAAATTCATCACCTGATAGCCACCCTACTGGTGATAAGGTCCTCTACAGTTAGTTGGATGTTCTTGGGACAAGAGATAATGTAGGCTGTTTCTGGATCTGTCAGTAAAGCAGTTCCAAAAACATAAAAATAAAGCAGTTCTATCACTATATTGGGACAGTAGAGTCACCTCTAGCCCACGAGTCAGTTAAAGAGTGGCTTAGTAGAGAGTTTGAAATCTACTTTGCTGGAGGAAATATCCACATCGGTGAAATATTATCCATCAGATACTGACAACTGTGTTAGGTAAGTCATTTTTCCTATTTGATACATGAGTGACTTCCAACAGAGAGTGGAACTTACCTAAGGTCACACAACTAGTTCCTTACTAGCCCAACTAAGATTAGAACCCAGATTTCCTGACTAACTCTCCCATAGTCACCACCAAACAACCATAAAATAAATCCTAGAACAGCAGAACCAGCAAAAAGATGGGGTGAAACAATCTTTGAGCCCAAGAAACTTAGAAGATCGACAAGAGAGGTCTGTGTCACTCAGGTAAAAGGGAAACACAGTCCAGGGCAGGAATCATCCCAGCAAGCCAGCAGCAAGCCCCACCTCAGCAAACCAGTGGGAGATCCTGAGCCCCAGTGCAGTAAAGCAGGCAAATGCCAAAACCAGGGCCACCCCCACCCCTGCCTCACATACCTCAGCATAGCCAGGGGAACAGCAGATGTCAGGTCCTAGAACTACCACTTGCTTCAGCATAGCCCTGGGCAAACAGGCAGCCGCCAGTGGCCAGTCCCCCATGTGCTTCAGTGTAGCCATAAGGAAACACAGAAACACCACACCAGCCTCAGCACATGCCAGACACCAGCACTAGACCCTAGCTCAGCACCAGGTAAGCTACCAGACCACTATGCCCTCCAGCAGCACCAGTCACACACCTCCACCCCAGCCCCTCAGAGAAGCACCAGACATGAGGGTCCCCCATGGGCCTCAGGGCAACATCAGTGAAACATCAGGTAAAAGGCAGCCCCTGGCTCAAGACACCTGAGATAGTGCCCCTTCCACCCTGGAAGCAGGGTTCAAATTTAAAAGAAAGGAAAAAGGCCAAAAAAGATGAGCAAAAAAAAAAAACCAAGAAAAAAAAGAATCTGACCATAGAAAATTATTATGGTGACAGGGAAAATCAAGCCAAACTCAGAACAACAATGTCAAAATATGGGCAAAACCCCAAACAAAAATGGGAAGTGGTCTCAAGCCCAAGAAAGAACTCATGGAAGAACTCAAAAAAGGAGCTTAAAAATCATATATGAGAGAGAGAAGAAAAACTGGGAAAAGAAATGAGAGCAATGCAATAGAATTATGAAAAAAAGAGTCAAGAGCTTGGGGAAAAAACAAAACAAAACAACCAGCTGCTTAAAAAGTAGAACTGGCCAAATGAAAAGGAGATACAAAAATCCACTGAAGAAAACAACTCCTTAAAAAGTAGAATTGGCCAAATGGAGAAGGAAGTACAAAAGCAAATTAAGGAAAACAATTCCTTAAAAGTTAGAATTGGGCAAGTGGAAGCTAATGACTCTATGAGACATCAAGAATCAATCAAATAAATTCAAAAGAATGAGAAAATAGAAGAAAATGTAAAATACCTCATTGGAAAAACAACTGACCTGGAAAACAGATCCAGGAAAGACAACGTCAGAATCACTGGACTACCTGAAATGAAAGCTATAATCAAAAGGAGAACCTGGAAAGCGTCTTTAAAGAAATTATCAAGTAAAACAGAGGACAAATAAGTATAGTATGGGTTACATAGACGCATATGAATGTATGTCTATATATGAGTACGATTATAGATATCTAAGTATATGTATGTGTATACCTATGTATTTATATCTTTGTTGCATATATGTATGTGTGTGTGTGTGTGTGTGTGTGTGTGTGTGTGTAGATAGATAGTTCCATCCACACTTCATTATAGCCTTGGAGAAGGAAGAAGAAGGGGGAAAAAAATAACAAAGTAGAAATTCCACAGCAGAGACCAAAAAAACTTATAAGGAAGCAAAGAAAAGATGAACAGCTCTGAACATAACATGTAGTATTTATTATATAGGCTTTCTTGAAATGGAAATTTATTGTTGTATATTTTGAATCCTCTCTTACCTTCTGCTGTGCACATGGCAATTTTTTTTCTTTTCTTATTTTGCATTTAAGTTTATATTTTTCTTATGGTATACTTAAGTTTTAGTATTTAAATTTAAAATAAATTACTTTTTTTAAAAAAAGAGGAAAAAAAAGAAATTATCAAGGATAACTGTCCTGCTATCCTGGAACCAGAGGGCAAAATAGGCATTGAAAGAATCCACTGATCACTTCAGGAAAGAGATCCCAAAATACAAACTCTAAGGAACATTAAAGCCAAATTACAGAACTATTAGGTCAAGGAAAAAGTACTGCAAGTGGCCAGAAAGAAACATCGGGGAGTCACAATCAGGATTACACAGAACTTAGCAGCTGCAACATAAAAATCGGAGGTCATGGAACATGATATTCCAAAAGGCAAAGGAGCTAGATACAACCAAGAATCACCTACGCAGAAAAATTAAGCACAATACTTGGACGGAAAAATGGTCATTCAAAGAAACAGAAGGATTTCAAGCTTTCATAAAGAAAAAACCAGAAATGAACAAAAAACTTGATCTCCAATATCAAGACCCAAGAGAGACTTAAAAAGGGAAAAAGGGAAAAGGAAACATAAGGAATTCAATGAAGCTGAATTTCCTTTCGAAGGAAAATGAACACAGTATCAGCAACACTGTGTGATGATCAATTATGAATGACTCAGCTCTTCTCAGCAACATAATGATCCAAGACAAGTACAAAGGACTCACGAAGAAAAATGCTGTCTACATCCAGATAAAGAATTGATATGCAGATCAAAGCATACTTTTTTCATTTACTTTATTCTTTTTCGTGTTTTTTTTTCCTATCTCTTTCTTTCACAACTGTGACTAATGAAAATATGTTTGGCATGATAGCACATGCATAATCTATATCAAACTGCCTACCATTTTCAGAAAAGGGAAGGGGAGGGAAGGAGAAAAATTTGGAATTCAAAATCTTGTAAAAAATGCTAAGAATTGTCTTGACATGTAATTGGAGAAAAAAAATACTATTTTAAAAAAAGAATAATTTGTATAAAATATCCCCTTCTCCATCCCCCTATCCAAAAAACCTACAAAAACCTAAGGCATATTCTCCTATAAGTATATATAGAGACCATAGAAACAGTGGGCTTAAACTTACATGATGGAAGTGAAGCACACATAGAGAATATGTGTGATCAAAGGGTAAACTCACAACCCTTGATTATTTTGAGTCCTTTTCTTCCTTGTCCTTATCAAGTTTCACCTAGGTATAGCTCCCTGCTGGGCTCTGAGGATTGGTGCCACTCTAGAGTTAATAAAGCTATCAGTGTCCTTGAGTGTCTGCCTTTCCACATCCATCCGCAAGTGCTTTCTTTGTTGCTAGCCATTACCACTCTGGTGGTGAATGCTACAGCCTCTAGTCACCCAGGGAATCTCTGTTGGCTCTGATGGATCTCCAGAACATATATGATTACCACAGGGAGAGCTTTCCACTCTCCTCCAGGTGTGGCTGGATCTGCACCATGAGACTGGCATGTGCCTAGAATCGAGAATTCCAAAGTGGCTTGCTGTTTTATATGCAGGACTGGAGGTACATCTGGCGTTCTAAGCCAATCACAGGAATCACATATTTCCTGTGTGGCAGCATCTGTCTTCATCCAATGATCAAAGCACTTGGATCTTTTCAACTTGATTAAGGACTTCTTCCTACCCAGTTTACTCTGATGACTAAGTGATTGAGGTGGGGGTGTCAAACCCCTCCCTAACAAAATTTAGCCCTCTTATTTTACACATCAATAAATTGAGGTCCAGAACGGTGACTTTCCCAAGGTCACACAAATAATGTCAGGATTCAAATGAAAGTTCTCTAACTCCAAGCCCAGTAGTAATCTCATTATGCCACAATGAGAGAAATAGACCACAGATATGAAAGAATTTTTTAAAAGTTAAAAACATAATACAAATGTAATTTCTTAAAGTCATATTTTTTAGAGATAGAAGAAACTTTAGAAGCCAAAGTTCAATTCTCTTAATATACAAATAAAGAAACTAATGCCTAGAAAGGTCAAGGGCTTAGCCCAGAGTCACACAGCTAGTAAGTATCTATGGAGACATTTGAATCTAGGTCTTCTTGATTCCAGGCCTAGCATTCTCCCCACAACATGGCACCTCTTCCAGAGATTATTGTAAGAAGCTGTTAGAAAAACACAAATTACCTACCCTATCATTTCTAAGAAAAAAAATAACAGCTAGCATTTTTGTACCTCCTGCTGTGTGCCAGGAACTGTGCAGAACATTTTATAAATACTGTCTCACTTGATGCTCATGAAAACCCAGGGAGGTAGGTGCTACTATTATCCCCATTTTACAGATGAGCAAACTAAGACAAATGGAGATTAAGTGATTTGCCCAAGGTCACACCGGCTGCTAGGTGGCGCCATAGTACACGGGGAGCTGGGCCTGGAATCAGGAAGACTTGAGTTCAAATTTGACTCCTTACTAGCTGTGTGACCCTGGGCAAGTCAACTGTTTACCTCGGTTCTTTCAACTATAAAATGAGGAAAATAATAACATCAACCTCTCAGGGTTGTTATAAGGATCCAATTAATATTATAAAGTATTTACTACAGTGCCTGGCACATGGTGTTATATAAATGTTACTGTTGTTATATCATCATCATCATCATCAGTCTGAGGCCAAACTTGAACTCAGTCTTCCTGACTCCAAGCCCAGCACTCTATCCACTGGCACCTAGCTGCCTCAGAACAAATTTGTGATATTCAGAAACAGAGTGTAGAGGGGTAGCTAGGTGGCACAGTTGATAGAGCACCAGCCCTGAAGTCAGGAGGACCTGAGTTCAAATCCGGCCTCAGACCAAACACTTGACACATACTAATTGTGTGACCCTGGGCAAATCACTTAACCCCAATTGCCTAAAAAAAGCAAAAACAAAACAGAGTGTAGGAAAAGTAAAATACTATTAATCCCACCTTCTCTAAAGTCCTTACATTCTTTCAGGCCCCAAATTTAAAAGAATACTTCGTGAGTATATTTTCACATCATTTTTAGAAACTGGACAGAATCCTAGAAGGAATACCAGTTTTCAGCCTGTTGGCACTGTATAGCCCCTAGTGCCCATCTCACTAAATGAGTTTAGACAAACTAATGTTTTTAAGGAGCTAGCATTAGAAAAGGTTAAGGGTTAAGAAGCTGTTTCTAAGTAAGTTTGATGTTGCATCAGTAGTTTTAATCGGGCCCCTTGGAACTAATCTTTGTGAGATTTTAAGGTCTTTCAGGAACCCCAAAGCAGATTGGAAAGTCTAATTATCTAAGACAAGTCCTGACCTCATAATCCATGGGTATAGATTAACAGCAGTGGTAGCATGGCTGACAGGCAAAGAAGGCAGGCAGAAACCTATTCAAGTACAGCTCAAGTTGTACTTCACAAGTACTAAACGCTAGGTAGGGAAAAAAATCAGACCTAAAAAAGAAGAGGAAAAATAAGTACAAACCATGAAAACAAATGTGGAAGAGGAACAGTAGAAAGACCACTGCATTTGGAAATCGGACCAGCTGGATTAATCTTGGCTCTGCTACATACTAGGCTGAGTAACCTTGAGCAAGTCTATTGAGTTGGGAAAATATTTATTAAGCACTTCACATATATGCTAATTACTGCAGATACAAATTTTTAAGTGACATTGTTTCCACTCTCAAGAAGTTTATATTCTTTTCACAGGAGAATTTTAAGAGCTTCCCTGGGTCTGTTTCCCACTATAAACAAGGGGGTTGGATTAGATGATCTGTAGGGTTCCTTCTATTTCTATTTACAAATTTTTCAATAATAATAATAATACTATTTATATAATGATTTAAGGTTTTCAAAGAGCTTTGTATGTTATCTGTTTGACTCTCACAACAATCCTAGGATTATGCCCATTTTACAGATGGGGAAACAGGCTATGAGTGGTTAAGTGACTTATCTAGATTTGAAAAGCTACTAACTGTCTAAGGCAGTATTTGAATTCAAGTTGTCCTAATTCAACTCCAATACTCTATCCACTACCCAGAGCTGCTTTTTCTTTCAAACAAATACACAAACACTGGCCCTAGCCATTTTTTACATAGAAAATACTAAGGTGGCATGGGTTTGAGACTCAGCATTGATATTTATTAATCTTGTTACCATGAACAAGGTATTTAATCTCTCTGAGCCTCAGTTTCCCTATCAGTAAAATGAGGATAACAATACCTCTACTACCTACCTCAGTGTTGTGAGGAAAGTGTTTTGTAAACAGGCAAAGCCCTGCTTAAGTGTATGCTATTAAAGGCAGACTTGTCTCTCAATGAATCAAAATACCCAAAATGTATCAAATATTTTTCAGGGAGAAAAAATCCATTTCTCAAAGCAAGTGACCACATAATGACAAAGAATAAGACTGTCACACATTAACCAGTCTCTTGGTACCTGTTAATCAATGGTAAAAAATACTTTACTCAATCAATCAAACAAATCTATAAGGTGCTTACTATAGTGTGAGGGACTGTGCTAAAGTTCTGGGAATATAAAGAAAAAAAAAAAACAAAAAACCAAACAGTCCTTGCCCTTACATTCTAATGGGGAAGCCAACATCTGTACATGAGTATATACTCAATATATACAAAAATGACCAGAACAGGATGGGAGAGGGTATCTCAAAAGTTGGAAAGACTAGGAAAGGCTTCATGCAGGTGAGACTTGAACCTGGGATTCCAAGAGGAGAGGGGGCATTCTAGGCATGCTGGGGTAGCCAATGCAAATGGAACAGAAAGTAGACCAATATGGGAGGTGTCTGTGATTTTATCCCTGTACTGATAGCTGAAGCTCTGTTCTGCCTTAGTAATTAGTCTCTGAGGTGAGCTATGGACAAAATTGTCATCTTGTTGCTATCAAGCTGATTCCAAATCTCTCCAACTTAACTAGGTTGGCCTTTGGACCACAGAAAGTTCTTCACAGTTAGGGGAGGGAGGGTGGAATTAATCTGGGAACTCTGGATCTCTACTAAATCATTTATCTATTCAATTAAACAATGATAAACCCTGTAAGTAGTCATGGTCACAGAGTAGAGGCTAAGCTTCATCCACTAAATATTCTGTGTATCAGTCAATCAACAGGTACTTTTTAAGCACTTACTAATTGTCAAGCACCGTGAGTAGATGAAGATAAAAGAAACAATCCCTGCTCTCAAGACTCTTTGTTTGCATGAGAATAAATAGTACAACCAAAACACAAAGACACCCCCACTACCACTATTGATACTGTTACCTTGAAACACAAAAATGACATTTAACTAAGATGAAGAAGTCCCAGGACTCTACCTCTTGTAATGCCTCTTCAGTTCCCTATTTCCTAATACTACTGATGATAAAAATAATAAATAATACTACCTCCAATTTCACAGGCATGTAGAACTTGTAAATGGGCCAGGATTTCCTCCTCACTTGCCTGAATTTGATCAAGCAAGTCTGCCATTGTATACTGAAAAGCAAAAATGGGTAAGTGAGCCTCAGACATACAATCTAATGCTGCTTTCCAGAATTCCTTTTGCAACCTTCGGCATGGATGCCAAAATTAGATTACTTAATTGGACCAATGACACTGTCTTACTTTGTTTTGTTGATAATAAGTAAAGACTGCTTGTTGATAATAAGTAAATGTCTGCCAACAAAAAAATAATTCTAGTATGACAGAGTTTTCAATTTTGGATTGCATTTTTAAAATGTGTTCCTCACAAAACCATTTCATTCTAATTTAAATTTTGTCCTACATTTTCTTAAATCAATTTTGATACATTCATAAGATTGTTCATTTACATAATGCCTTTCCCCAAGAGATACTTTAAAAAACCCTCTAATCTTGCTTCTATTAAACTATCATTTATTAATATGCAAAAATAAATGTCTTTTCATCTATAAAATGTCACTACTAAGAATCTCCAATTCTCTAATTATGAAAACACATCAACTGAACAAATTAAGTTCAGAAGTCTTACTTTTGAATGATTTGAATCCTTTTCTTTTTGAGCATCAGGCCCTTCATATGGATTTTCCAACAAAAGTTTCTTCAGTTTCTTTAATTTTGGCCTACATCTTCTTAATTCCCAATAATTGTTAGCAAAACCAAAGATCTACAATTTAAAAAGTATTATAAACATTTATACACTCTGCTATATGACAGTCATCAAATAAAATCCAAACAGAAAGAAAATACCTATGAATAAAGAAACACAGCAGATTCAAGAAGGAATACACCTAAACTATCCCTAATATTTGGGATGGAAAGGTATATTTATTAATTTCCTTCTAACTGCTGTATGACAGGGTATCAGTTACCATGGAGAGTCTTCAATTATGCTTGACCTTGGATGGGTCCTTTATCGTCTCTGAGCCTCAGTTTCCTCATCTGTAAAATGAGGTTGGATTAAATGGCTTCTAGTCCTTTCCAGATCTATCTATGATCCTATAGTCTTACAAAATCATATTTTATTGTTGTAGTTGTTAAAAGAAAGGAAAGGAGGGCAGCTCTAAGAGGAAATGACTGATAGAAAAACAAAAGGCAACAGTAAAACTGCTTTTAAAAAATTTAAATCAGATAAATTACTTCAAAAATATGATTTTTGCATAAAAGAAGGATATCTAGGCTACAACCTTTTCTTATTAGGAATTGAATTATAGATACTATCAGCAAAGACTCTAACAGACTTTTTATAGAAGCTAAAGACAGTTGAAATCCAATGTTTGAGTGCTATACCTTAAGAAGGAGGCTGGGGAAAAACCTGGCAAGACTTACATGAACTGATGCAAAATGAAGTGAACAGAACCAGGAGAACATTGTACATAGTACCAGCAACATTGTGCAATGATCAACTATAACTGACTTAGCTCTTCTCAGCAATGCATTGATCCAACACAATTCCAAAGGACTCATGATGGAAAATTCTACGCACATCCAGAGAAAGAACTGATGGAGTCTGAATGCAGATTGAAGCATACTATTTTCACTTTATTTTTGGTGTTTTTTTCCTTTTATTTCTTCTTTCACACAAGACTAATATAGAAATATGTTTTACATGATTGCACATATATAACCTATATATGTAATCTATATATAACCTATATCAAATTGCTTACCATCTTAGAAAGGGGGGATGAAAGGGAGGGAGAAAATTTAGAACTCAATATTTTATAAAAAATGAATGTTAAAAATTGTCTTTATATATAATTGAAAAAATAATAAAATACTATTTTTAAAAAGGAGGCTGACGAACTAGAGTCTATCTGAAGGAGGGTGATCAGAAGTGTGGGGATCCAAGAAACCATGAGGAAAAACTGAAGAACAAGGGAGGTGAGAAAAGAGGATTCCAGTGAGAAATGGTAGCTTTCCCCTTTGGGTTTCTCTCTTCATCTTCCTAGTGGCCAAAAAACACCTCTAGGTTCTTCCACCTTTCTCTGGTGGCTGCTTCCCACTGGCCAAAGGACAGAGTTTGATGCCTTTGGAAGACAGGGCAGATGAAAGACTTGAGCTGTAGAAGGAGCTGGAATTGTAAGGGAGATTTAAAGGACACAGGAATTATAAAGAAGAAGACCAGAAGCTGAATTTGGGGGAGGAAAATTTGGGAAGACATGAATAACCGGAGAAAGACTACAAAAGATGATCGAGTGATTTAACATATGTAAACCACATTGGAAACCTTAACTAGAGAAATGCTAGCTATTAGCTATTAAGAAAACTAAAGATCAGAGAGAAAACTTACAAGACAGGGAGGGAGGGAGGGAAGGGAACAAGCATTTATTAAGTGCCTGCTGTGTACCAGGTACTATGTTAAGTGCTTCACCAATATTATCTCATTTCATCCTCACCACAACCCTGGAAGGTAGGCACTGACTGAGACAGACAGAAGTTAAGTGACTTAGGGTCACACAGCTGGTAAGTGTCAGAGGCTAGATTTGAACTCAAGTCTTCTTGGCTCCAGGTCCAGCTCTCTGTCCTCTGGGCCACTTTGCTGCCCCAAGACAAGGTGAGATGTTGGTCCCTTCCAGTTCTACATCTATAGTCGTATGAGTTAAGGAGGACCAAGGAGTATCATTCTCACTAAGGTTCTTTAAGCCAAATTGGTGGCAATCACTATATACATTTTACAAAAAGAAACAAATCCCAAGCAAGTTATGTTTCCACCATATTACACTGGCTCCCAGAGAAGCAGCATGAATGATCTGAAAAAGACCTATCCTTAAGATAATTAAAATAAGAGTTGGAAGTACCTCTATTCCAGTAATTTCATATGAATCACTGAAACCTCCCCATTGTCTTCTCTTCCTTCCAGTCCATTAATATGTTTAAAGGAGTCAGTTCCCAATTTGCTGGCCTGTTTCAGTCTGGAATAACTAATGACTCCTGCCAGTCTCTAGGGAATCTCACTCAACCCAAATTATCTTGAGTTTATTTATCTGTGTAATGCTGGATCTCCCCAGTAGAATGTTCTGTGTGGCCAATGTAGACAGGCTGGAGACATCTGCTTAATGGTGACATTGGGTCTTTTGCTCCAAAGTAATTAAGGACTAGCCACACTTGGCTATAAAATTTAACCAGCTAACTTGAGTTTAAAGCAAGGAAGCAATGACTTCTTTAAAAAGGCATAATTTTTATATTTCTCCACCCTTAAAAGCTTTTCCAAAATGCAGTGGCTACGGTGTGAAGGAGTCTCCCTTCAAAACATTTCCATAGAGAAATGAACTAAAATCAAGTCTATTTTTCTGAACGAGTCACTTAAAAGCCAACCTTCTGCTTTAGAGAAAAAAAGTCACTTTGTCTTTCTTCCCCTAATTTGAACTTCTTTAAAAAGTAGATATCCTTGGGGGCAGCTAGGTGGAGCAGTGGATAGAGCACCACCCCTGGAGTCAAGAGGACCTGACTTCAAATCCGGCCTCAGACCAAACACTTGACACTTACTAGCTGTGTGACCCTGGGCAAGTCACTTAACCCCAATTGCCAAAAAAAAAAAAAAGTAGATATCCTTTCAAACAAGGAAATTTCAAAGAAACTAAGAATCTTCATAACCTCATAGGATTTACAGTTGGAAAGGTTGGTACATCAATCAATAAACATGTATTAAGCGCTTACAAGACAGTTTGGTGGTTTAGTGGATAGAGTACCAGACTTGGAGTTGGAAAGACCTTAGTTCAGATCCAGTCTCAGACACTTCCAAGCTGTGTGACCCTGGGCAAGTCACTTAACCTCTGTCTCAATTTCCTCATCTATAAAAAGAGGATAATAATAGCACCTACCTCCCAGGATAATTGTGAGGCTCAAATGAGATAATAACTGTAAAGTGCTTAGCACAGTGCCTGGTACATAGTAAGCACTATATAAATGTTGGTTATTGTCATTATTATTATTACTACTATGTTCCAGGCACTGTGCTAAGCACTGGAGATACAAAAAGAGGCAAAAGATAGTCCCTGCCCTTATGGAACTTACAATCTAATGAGGGAGACAGCATGTAAACAAATATATATAAAGCAAGCTATATAGAGGATAAATAGGAAATAATTAACAGAGGGAAGACATTAGAATTAAGGTTTGGGAAAGGCTTCCCATAAAAGGTGGGATTTTAGTTGGACTTAAAGGAAGCCAGAGAAGTCAGCAGGCAGAGTTACGGAGGGGGAGCCTTCCAGGCAAGGGGGACAGCCAGAGAAAATGCCTGGAGTTAAAAGATGGAATGTCTTGTTCATGGAACAGCCAGAAGGCCAGTGGTCATGGATGAAAGAATGTAAGAAGACTGGAAAGGTAGGAGGGGGCTAGGTTATAAAGGGCTTTCAGTGCCAAACAGAGTATTTTGTATTTGCTCCTAGAGGTGACAGGGAGCCACTGGAATTTACTGAATAGGAAAGTGACATGGCTGGACCTGAGCTTTAGGAAAATCACTTTAGTGGCTGAATGGAGGATGAATTGGAGTGGGAAGAGACTTGAGGCAGGCAGACCCCACCAGCAGCCTATTGAAGTAGGTCAAGTGTAAAGGGGTGACCACGTGCACTAGGGAAATGGAAGTGTCAGAGGAGAGAAGGGGGCATATTTGAGAGATATCACAAAGAGACCTTGGCAACATCTTGGATATTTGGGGGCGTTGGGAAGAGAGGGGAAGGAGGAAGATATAGTAAGGAATCCAGAATGATTTCTAGAGCCTGAAAGACTGGGAGGATAGTGCTGCCCTCTATAGTAATTGGGAAGGTAGGAAGTAGGGAGGGTTTAGGGGGAAAGATAATGAGTTCTGTTTTGGCCATATTGAGTTTACTATGTCTACTGGATATCTAGTTTGAGATATCTGAAAGGTGGCCAGAAACTTGATATTGGAGGTCAGCAAAGAGGGTAGGTAGACAACATCAAATTCAATCACCTCATTTTACAAATAAGAAGACTGACACCTGAAGAGGTTACTTGATTTGTCCAAGATCACACAGGTAATAAACAGGAGAAACAGAATTCCATCTCTGTTCCTCTGACTCTAATCCAGTGGCTTTTTTTCACCCTCATGTTGCCCCCAATATCACATGAGTATAAAGTGTAGTATGAAAGAAAGAACCCTGTGTTTGCAATTAGAAGAGATCTGGGCTTAGATTCCACTTCTGGCACTTCCTAGTTGCATGACTATAGGCAAGTCACTGAAATTCTCTGAGCTTCAATTTCCTCATCAGTAAAATGGGAACAGTAATACCTTTATTACCTATCTCATAGGGTTACTATGAAGCTCAAAGGAAATGGGTATAAAGTACTTTCTTTAAGAAGGGATTGTGTAATTTGTTACATTGTCTACTCAGTGCCTGGCACTGTACCTTCACTTAGTAGGTGCTTAATAAATGCTTGTTAATTGATTGATTACAAGTACTTTACAAATGTCAGCTACTATTACAAGTATAATATATGAAGCTAAACAAATTAAAAATTGTTAGATTAGCCCACTGATCATTTCTGACTATTCTAGAAATCAAAAAGGGTAGAAAACAGTCATACCTCAGTGTGAATTATGTTAGAAGGCATTTCCTCAGTTCTTATTTGATCTGGAGTTTTGCAGCCCGGTATAAAAAGCAACATATTTGAAGTATCTGCTATTTTCAGGTCATAGGTTTTCTCTTTGCTGCAAATCACTGCCTGTTCATCTTTGTCACCACGGATCACAAGACTAGAAAAAAAGAAAAAAACATACATGAGACAGCAAAAATGTCTATGAAAGAAATTTCCATTTATGTATAAATATAAGCATGCACATGTTCATTCATTCATTCATTCATTCTACATTTGCAGCGCTGCTTGGTTTCAACTCCACAGAACAAGATGCTGATAAACTGATCACTTTTAATCTCATTTGTTCAGCCCTTTTTCAGTGGTGTCTGATTCTTCATAACCCCATTTGGGGTTTTCTCAGCAAAGATACCGGAGTGGTTTGCCATTTCCTTCTCTAGCTCATTTAACTGATGAGGAAACTGAGGCAAACAGGGTTAAGTGACTTGCCCAAGGTCACACAACTAGTATCTGAGGCCAGATTTGAACCCAGGATGATGAGCCTTCCTGACTCCAGGCCCATAGTCTATCCACTGTGTCATCTTGCTGGCCTTTAATCTCATTACCATAGTGCTAACGGCCTTGGATACTCAAGACACATCATTCACATCCTTCTCTCCCCTCCATTAGAGGGCTGCACAGTGGAGCACTAATCTCCTGGCAAAGCCTTCCTTTATAGAGGACAGAAACGGGATACTCCACCCACCATCTGCAGCCCTGCTGGTTTCAGCTTTGCCAAGTACCTCCAGTGCCTCCCCTGCATCCACTTTCCAGCTTTCTGTTGTGTTGTACCCACATAACACTCAAGTAAAAAAAAAAAAGTCTAACGACTTGTCAAATACAGAACTTCTATTATAAGTTGGATTTCCCAAATGCAATAATTTATTTTACAGTGTGGCCAAAGACTAATTGATCCAATTCAAATATTTATTTAATCCAGATCCTAGGAGGTAGTTTAAAATGGAAGAAACACTATTAGCTCTGGAATACAATGGTGCCTATATAGATGCCCAGATGGAGGTTAATGACAAGGGACATTTATTTTCACAAGGATGAGTTATTGTGAAAATCTAAAAAAAAAAAATCAGAAGTTGTTTTTGTTTTTGTTTTTTAATTTGGGGAATGGAGGAGGGTTGAGAGCCTCTTGGTATCATTCCGTTGAGGTCTCAACTATAACCTAGTACGGTATTATGGAGTTGCCTGAGACTCATAGTTGTCATAGTAGCAGCTATTATGAGTCAGAGACTGGATTTGAACCGAGGTCTTCGAGACAATCACTGTATTCATTATTCCACAATGCCTTTATAATAATATTATTATTAAGACTAATATTAGGATGTAAACTCCTTAGGAATTCCATTAGAATGTAAGCTCCTTGAGGGCAGGGACATTTTTGGTTTTTTATCCCCTTAGCCTGGCTCACAGTAGGCACTTAATCAATACATGTTGATTGATTATCATAAAAGCTTATTTATCATGTCTGATTCTTAGCAGGCACTTAATAAATGCATGTTGATTGATTATAAAATTTATTCATCATAATAATAGCTTACTGCATATAACATTTTTCAGTTACAAATCACTTTATATATATATATATATATATATACATTATCTCACTTGCCCCTGACATTATCCCAATTCCACAGAAGAAGAGAGGTTGCCCAAAGTGACAATTGGGAATGGGAACATAGGTCTTCTGACACTTTGTACTATAATGATTACCTAGATCAGTTATTATACACTTTTGATGGGCTAGTAATACAAGTTAAAGGTGGAAAATATAGAAACCAACAAAAAGCCATGCACACAGTGGAAAAAACAGCAAGGTGAAATACAGGAAGAAAAATGACAATGGAACTGAGTAAACAGAAAGGAGCATTAGTGGCTCTCTAGGGTAGAACACTAGAGAAAGCACCAGGGATTTAAAATGAGGGGGTTGGTGGCCTCTTTTGATCACCTGGAAAATAAGGAGCTTGGGGTTATCAGTAAGTGTATTTGAATCCCCACTTAGGCACTTAATCTAAGTCAAATCCCATCTCTCCAGGCCTAAATTTAAAAAGGGGGGGGGGGGGGAGTGTGGCCTTCACTGCCACACAAGGTCTTCATAAGGCCAAAATGATAACATAGAATCGGGAAATGCTCAAAGTGCTACAGACTTTTGTAGCAACAAAAACTGGAAACTAAGGAGGTGCCTCCTACTGGGAAACAGCTAAACAAACTGCGGTATGTGAATGTAATGGAACATCATTGTGCCACGAGAAATGATAAAACTGACAGTTTTCAGAACTCTGAACTGATGCAGAACAATGCCTGCTGAACTAGGAGAACAAATTATACGCAAAAGAACATTGTGGAAAAAAACAACTTTGAAAGACTTGAGGGCTCTGACCAATGCAATGATTAACAACAAGGCCAAAAGACTGATAAGGAAACTTGCCACAGGTTTGTTGTGAGGACCAGATGAGCGAACATGCTTGTAAAGCGCTTATCGCAGTGCCTGGCACAGAGCAGGCGCGCGAAGAATGCTCGTTCGTTTCCCTTTTCTCCTACCCATTCATCTCCAGGCTGAAAGGTGATGACTTTAAAACGCAGAAATTTACATACATTTCCAATGTAAGACTTTGATTGGCAGAACGGTGAGTGCTTTTTTCTTTTTTGTTCAGTGGGAGAGCGGGTAGTGGGAAAGAAAGATAATAAATACATGTGAAAATAAATATTTTTAAGTGCTATAGCATTATTTTGGCCAGGAGTAGACAAGGGTTTAAGGCCAAGACTTGAGTCCAGTGAAATACCATCCGGCCGGGGTAGAGGTGGAGGGGGGGCCAATGGTCCCAGGTCGCCACCCAGAGAGTGGGCGTGTCCTACCTGTGCCCCGCCTCCAGCTGCTGGCAGAGCGAGGGCTCCAGCTCCACCAGGCAGAAGTCCCCAGCTGTGGCCCCGCTGGCCCCGGGGCTGAAGCTCAGGCAGTGCACGGTGGGGAGCAGCTCCGAGGGGTTCAGCTTCGCGATCTGCAGCGTCGCGTCCACCTCCTCGCGGGTGCGCATCCCTGATGCGGGGACGATGCTAGGCGGGCTCCAAAGGAGAAGGTGTTTGCACCAGCGCGAGCAGCGGCGGCCAAGAAAGGAAGAGGCTCTTTCAAAAGCGCGCCAAAGTAGCGCAGACTCTGACTAGACGCACTTCCGGGGCGGAGAGAGGTTTGCGCAGCTGTTTCCTGGCAAAGTTAGGGACCACTTTTTATAGAGAAAGCTCTCTCGTGCTGCTGTTGCTCCTGCTCCGGAGCTTGCTGGAAGGACCCGGGAATCATCTCTTGGGGACTGATCTCTCTTGTTTTCAGCCGTGAATAAAAGGAAAGGCCAAGCTCGCCTCTCTGAACCTCAGTTTCCTAGTTTGTAAAATGAGGGGGTTGGACTTAGACGAGGAGCTCAATCGTTTTTTGTGTCGTGGAGGCCTTTGGCAGTCTGGTGAAACATATGGACCCCTTCTCGGAATGTTTTTAAATGCATAAGATAAAACATACAAAGATTGCAAAGGAAACCAATTAGACTGAAATATAGTCATCATTTTTTAAAAGCAAGTTCGCCTGGACTGTAGAATCTCCACCTTCATGAAATATTACTGCCCTTCAAGTACTCCATCATTCTGTGCTCCACGAAAACTAGACTTCTCCGCGGACGGATTCGATGCACTGTAATGACACTTCTCTTGCAAGCAAAACCCTTCCTTCCTAACCTATCATTCTTATTGGACATTACTTCTCCCCAGAAGTGGTGAATCAATCATTTATAAATGCCTACGATATTTTATAAATAAATAAAGATAAATTGGGAGCTCTTGCTGCAGCCCATACTCTATGCTAGGTGCTGGGGACACAAGTACTAAGAATGAAACTATATCCCTCGCATTATTATGCTTATTTTATTAATTATAAACACGAAAATTATAATAATTTTCAATAACTATGTGATTGCTATATGCTTAAGATTCATGTCTTGTAAAATTGTGATGTTTTAAATTTTCTTTGAATAAAATGTGAGCTAAGAATTTATTTGAATACATTGTTTTATGGAAAATGGGGTTTTTTTGGCAACAAAAAAAGTGAGAATTCTTATAGAAGGACATTATTGCCCAAGGCAAAGACAATAAGTATTTATTCATTATAAAGTTCTATTATACAGTTCTATAACGTACAAAGAATGAAACACACCTACTCACAATGACCTAGTAAGGGAAAGATGTGTGTGTATCTATACAAAGGGCGGCTAGGTGGCGCAGTAGAGCACCTGGCTTGGATTCAGGAAGACTTCGTGAGTTCAAATTTGGACACAGTCACTTAATAGCTGTGTGATCCTGGTCAAGTCACTTAATACTATGCCTCAGTTTCCTCATCTGTAAAACGAGTTGGAGAAGGAAATGGCAAACCACTCTAGTATCTTTTCCAAGAGAGTCAGACATGACTGAAAGACTGAAGAACAATGTATACAGAGATTTTCTTCTATAGACACACATACACACTACATGTATGCACATATATATATACATACATATATGTATAAATATATACAGAATGAGTAAAAAGAATATATTCAAGATAAATTCTAGGTAGTTTGGAAGGAACAGCACTAACAATTGGGGGGGATCAAGGAAGGTTTCATGCAGAAGTCGGTGCTTAAGCTGCGTCTTAAAGGAACAAAAGCATTTGATGAGGAGGAGAAGAGGAGAGAGTGCATTCCAAACATACAGTCCAGTCACTGAACAAAAGAATGGAGATGGGAGTGGCCTGCCCCGAGAGGCACAGAGAGAGGGCCAGTTTGGCTGGATCACAGCGCAGAAGGGCTAGTAAAGTGTAACGAGTCTGGAAAGACAGGTTGGGAGCAGATTGTGTGAGGTTGTAAAAGACAAACAAAGGACTTTATATTTTATCCTAGAAGCAATAGGAAGCCACTGGAATTGATTGAGTAGGAAAGTCACATGGGGAGATCTGTGCTTAAGGAAAATCTGGCAGCAATGATCTAACTGACCTTCTCTATTCCTCACACACCAGCCCCCATTATTTGTGTTTGTGCCTTTGCACTGACTGTCCTCCCCTCATTCCTGAACTACACTTTCTCCTTTCCTCTGCCTCTTAAAGCCTCTCTCTTTCCCATTGTTTGGGCTTTGATGGCTCTGAGTGAGTGTAAATAGCAACTGTTTCTGTTCTGGCCAGAAACCCTTGAGGGTCTTCCTCTCCCAAAATGATTCTTTTATGAAGGCAAACTAGGCAATGCTTTGTCTCAATTCTTACCTAGCCTTTAATTACTTAATGGGCTTTGTGGACAGACTGAGACTTGGGAAAGATCTTAGCTTAAAAAGGCCGATGTCTCCCACTGCATCCAGGGCCAATCGCCAGCCATCTTGACCTATGTCTTGCCACTGGACTCTAATGACGCTGGAGGAGACAGTGAGGCACAGCCCTGCCTCACTTAAATTCAATTTACTTGCAGGTCAAGACATCACCCTCTTGACGTCCTCTTGGAGAACAAAGGACGAACAGCAATCCTTTAAGACACCAGCTCAAGCATGAAAACTTTCCTGATTTCCCCCAACTGCTAGGGTCCTCCCTCCCAAATAACCTTGTATCTAATTACTTTTTATGTACTTGTATTTATTAACATCATTTAATGCTATATACATGTATATATACATTTACATGTATTTATTTATCTGCCCCATTAGAATGTAAGCGTAAGTATGGATTATTCCAGTCTTTGTACATCATAGGGCCGTATCCTAAGCACCTGGGAGAGTACCTGGACCACAGTAGGCACTTGATAAATGCCTGTTGATTGACTTATTGTCTTTACCTAAGAAAGGGTTTCCAAACTTTCTGTATGGATTCTCTCCTTTGCCAAAAAAAGAGAAAGAAAGAATGATAGAGCCCACACATTTTTCATAAAACAGACTATTCAAATGATTTCCTTAGCTTCTATTTTATTGAAATAAAAATTTAAATTTATGATGCTTTTATGACACAAATAAATTTTAAGCATATAACAAAAAATAACACATTTATTAAGAAATATATTATACTTTTCTCATTTATAATTAATAAAATAACTATAATAATGTGAGTGGTAAGCTTGTTTTTAAGTACAAAGTATTTCAAAAGATGATGTGTTAATGATATTGATACTAATGATTCTTTTTCCATCACTAATCAGAATCAACACTTCTGTCTTTTTAATAACTGAAGCACTTCGTTCACACAAATGCATTATGAAATATCTCTCTATCTGATAAAACTGAGACCTCTTTATCCAAAACCAAAATATAAGACTTTCAGGTTTAAACTTTTGTTTCGACAGATTATATCAAAAGACAGTTCTGTTGACATTTTTTATTTAGAGATAGTAAGGCTGGTAGAGGTGGTGTTTGTTTTACATAGGCTGGCTGGTGGTGGTTGTTATCCTTCATTCTCCAAGAGGACCAAAATGACATCACTAGGCTAGAGCCAAGTTTCAGTGTGTCCAACTGTGTCTGATCAGACCACTACAAGTTCCAGAATGCTCTACCACAGGTTGGGCACAAATAGTCCATGTGAATGTTTGGGGGAGATTTGTCTCTAAATTTTCACATCTGGAGTTTCTTTTGAGCTACTTCAATTCTGCTTTGTTCATAGAGCACAGCACCTTCACTGATGAGGGCACACCATGTTGGACAGTCCTGTGCCAGCGTCTCCCCTGTCATATAATCAATTCCAAAATTCTTGAGAGAAACCTTGAGAGTGTCCTTGTATCACTTCTTCTGGCCGCCATGGGAGTGTTTGCCCTGTGTGAGTTCTCCATAAAACAGTCTTTTTGGCAAGCCTATGTTTGGCATTCGAACATGGCCAGCCCATCTGAGTTGTGCTTTGAGTTTGAATGCTTGGCAATTTAGTTTGAGAAAGGACCTCAGTATCTGGTATCTTATCCTGCCAGGTGATCTTCAGCATCTTCCTAAGACAATTCAAATGGAAGTGATTCAGTTTCCTGGAATGGGTGCTGGTATGTTGTCCAGGTTTCACAGGCATACGACAATGAGGTCAGCACAATGGCTCTATAGACCTTCAGTATGGTAGTCAGTCTAATACTTCTCTCCCAGACTTTTCTTTGGAATCTCCCAACCCCTGAGCTAGCTCTAGCAATGAGTGTGTCAACCTCATTATCAATGTGTACATCCCTGGAAAGTACACGACCAAGGTAAATGAACTTATCCACAGCATTCATAACCTCTCCATTTGCTATAACCGATGGTTCCACGTATGGTGGCTGATGGAGCACCTGTGTTTTCTTGGGGTTGATTGTTAGGCCAAAATTAGCAGAAGGCACTTTGTTGCCTTTCAGCTTCAGAGGCTGAATTGAGTGCCCAGTCATCTGAAATAGAAAATCATGCACCAACCCTCCCTCCTCTTAAGTCTTGGCTTGTAGCCTTTCCACTTTGAAGAATTTACCATCAGTGCGGTAGCTGACCTTGATGCCATGTTCGTCCTCATTGAAGGCATTTGACAACATGGCTGAAAACATCATGCTAAAAGCATAGGAGCAAGCACACAGCCTTGCTTCACTCCATTGGTGACTGGGAAAGCACGAGAGCATTGTCCATTATCCAGAACCTGGGCAAGCATGCTGTCGTGAAACTGACATTTCCTTCTCCAACCCATTTTTATAGACGAGGAGACTAAAGCAAAAAAAGGTTAAGTGACTTGCCCAGGGTCACACAGCTAGTAAGTGTCTGAGGCCACAACTGAACTCAGAAAGTGGAGTCTTCCTGACTCCAAGCCTGGTGCTCTGTGCACTATGGCGCCACCTAGTTGCCCTGGACTTAAGCTAGGCTTGGCCTAAAAGGAAGACCGAATATCATATTTATTCCTGGCAAAGGTGCTCGTTATGAGAGGCAGCTCGGGGTAGCAGAGAGAAAGCTGCCTTGGGGCCAAGAAGCCTTGAACTCAGGTTCTTCCTCTGACACACACAGACTCTGGACAAACCATTTACCTTCTTAGTAACTCTGCAAGATGACAAGTTGTAGAGAAGGCACTGCCTTCCATTAGTAGACCAGAGACGTCAAACATGTGACCCACAACACTCTCAAAGGCTCCCAAACCAGATTAAAATGTAACTGGGAAGCATTTAACAATAAATAAAAATGCAATAAAGCATAGATAATATCACATTTTAAAACTGTCACTATGTAGCCCACAGGAATCCTTATCTATGGATTAATGGCCCATGTTTCTGTTTGAATTTGATACCATTGCCCTATTTAAAAAAAAAAAATTACAGGGGCAGCTAGGTGTCGAAATGGATAGAGTATTGGCCCTGAAGTCAGGAGGACCTGAGTTCAAATTCGGCCTCAGACCACACACACTTGACACTTACTAGCTGTGTGACCCTGGGCAAATCACTTAATCCCAATTGCCTAATAAAAAAAAAAATTACAGGTCCAGTCCTTATCTGTTCATATTTAGGTCTTTAAAATTAAATGAGACCAGCTCTGCAGATCAATTATATTTAATTTAATATAATTTTTAAAATTTAACATAAAAATATCATTTATTATTCATAGGGGTTTTTTTAATAAATTCAGGTACTTTGAGAATCACAGTATGAATCTGAGCTTCTTGCACTGATTTAGAGTGCTAAGATTTTTTCCCCCCTCAGAAAGATCCACCAAAATTGCAAGTTTCAAGGGGATATTTTTGTTATAAAATGAATTTGCTTCATCTTTTATATCACAAAGAAAAATGGCAGTTTCTTCTTTTAGCTCAAACATTCTTTGAAGTACTTTGGAACAAAAAAAGTCGGTGTTTACTGCAGTAATACTGCAATAGTAATAACTTTAAATAAACTTGATTACTTTTGTAATGACTGTGAGAGGCTGCATGACCGTGAAGACAGCACTGAACTTAAGAGTCAGGAACACCTGGGTTCACTGCTTGCTTTCCATGGAATCCACATTTTTTTCCAGACCTCCAATTGGCAGAATTTTCACCTAGCATAACTTAGTCTGAAGATAAGATGAAAACTTTGTATCAACCTAGGGCCTGTAATCCCTGTGGGAAAAACCCCATTTGTTCTGGAAGCTTTGTAGGTACCATGATTTCCCTCTGAGAAAGAAAGTTTGATTTTCTTTTCCTCATTGTGTTTTGGTTGGAAAGATATTTTGCAAATACCAACACAGGCAGTAAGCTATGGGAATTTTATAAAATGATGTGTTTGTCAAGTGGTATCACTACATAATTGGAAGTATAGATGAATGTCAATTTCACAATTGTTTATAAGTTGTGTCACTGACTTTTCCTCAGAACTCTTTAGTTCAAGGCTCTGGAAAAGGACAACGCTTGAACCTATTCAAGTCACTAGAGAGCTGTCCAGGATTTGGAACTATGGATTCTGCCAAAAGCTCTTCAGTTGATTTGCTGAGGATGGCATTTGTTTCATTTTTTGTTTGTTTTGAGGACAGTGAATGTTTAACTGAAGAGGAGAATAAATAGGATAAGAACAGGATTTGCAGCACTCCAATTAATGGAATCACAACAGGTCTAGAGGCCCAACTGATTCAATCAATCAAAAGAGTAAACTAGGTGTGAATAAGTCCATAATTAATATAAGGGGATAAAGAATTTTGACCATTGGGACCATACAGATGCTATTACATAAGAAATGTCTTGTGATTGGATAAAAAAATTGGGCACATCTCTAGGCTTATATAGAAAGCAAACAAGACAACACAGAGTCAGGCAGTTCAGCAGCAGGAAACTTTAGAGATAGAGGAGACCTAGCCAAGCCCCCCAAGAGAAGATCACTTTGAGAGAAGAGACCTAATGTGCTGAGGAGATCCCCTGAGAGCTTTTAGAGGTCCCACTGTTGACTGGAGGTAGTGTCTGCCAGAGTGATGGTGCACAATGACAAAGAAGTGCCTGCAGATGGAACTGGCAAGATGATCACCCAGCTTCCTGAAGCAAAACTCCTTGGGGCAGACAGTAATGCTGACTGTGGGCTCTAGGAAGTCAGTGACTGAGCATAGAAATAAATGGAGTTTTCCTTAAGCAGCATCTATCTAAAATCATCAGCAAGCATTATATGTAATGGAGATAACTAGAAGCATTCCTAAAAAGATTGGAGTAAAACAAGGATATCCACTATCAGCACTGTTATTCAATATTATACTAGAAATGTTACTTTAGCAATAAGATAAGAAAAAGAAATTGAAGGAATTAGAATAGGCATTGAGAAAACAAAACTATCACTCTTTGCAAATGATATGATGGTATACTTAGAGAATCCTAGAGAATCAACAAAAAAAAAAACTATTTGAAATAATTAACAACAAGAAAATCAGTAATTATCTTCTTTGAAAGAATCATCAGTTTAGGATGCTAGACTCCTAATGATAAATTCAGGGGGCTGATCAGAATTAATCTCCCACCCAAATTTAGTATGTTTATAACTCTATTTGGTATCATTGTGGAATGTAGAGTTGAACTTAAATCCTTCCTGTTAGGAAGAGCAAAGCTGAATCCTTTCCAGATTTTACCTATCTTTTTCTTGGGAGATCTTTAGAAAGTGATCATTTCTTTAGTCACTATCCTCTGTTCCCTAACTCTTTTCTTTCTGGAAATGTGTTTAGTCACATCCTGTTGCAACAATTAGCTCAAATAGCTCAGGCCCATATGATGGCTCTCCTGTCCATGTGGTCTCTTCTTCTGAAGTTTTATGGAGTTTACCTCTCACCAGGAGGCAGCTAGGTGTTGAAGTGGATAGAATGCCATGCCCAGAGTCAGGAAGACTCATCTTCCTAAGTTCAAAACCAACCTCAGACATTTATTAGCTTTGTGACCCTGGGCAAATCACTCAACCCTGTTTGCCTCAGTTTCCTCATCTGTAAAATGAGCAGGAGAAGGAAATTGCAAACTGCTCCAGTATCTTCGCCAAGAAAACCCCAAATGGGGTCATGAAGAGTCAGACACAACTGAAAATGACTCAATAACAAAACCTTCCACCAAAAAAGTAGTGCAATCACAGTAACTCAGAAACCCAGTTAGCAAATTTCCTAACACTTAGACATAGGTTTGGCTCTCCACCCTAATGTACAATTTTGTGGATCTCCAGTTAACTACTGATCTCTATATCCAAGGCAAAGTCTATAGGAAATGTTTAGGTAAAAGAAGTGAACAAAACATATGATAGCATGACTTACTAGACAGGCATGAGAAGGGAAATTGAGGAGAGAGCTGGTCTTTTGGGGAGGAGGAGACTATTTTCAGTCCTTGAAAAGGTGAGTACCAAATGAGTACAGCTTTAGCCTATGCCCTCTACTCCAATGCCTGCACCATCCCAGTGACCTACCTTAACATCTCCCTTCTCTGTGCAGCTCCACCCTCCTCTCAGTTTCTCCTAGGCACTGATGCCCCTGGCCTGCCAGTGTTTTCCAATCTTCCTCCTTAAGTCCCAGGCAAACTGGGCAGGGCCATGTTTCTGCTTCTTCCTTTCAAATACTACTCATTTTAAAACTCCCTGGTAGGACTCAAATTCAACGTCCAGCTTAAAGATCACAATAGTCACATCTTGTCCCTCTAAATTCCAGATCCAGCATGCCAGTCTGTTCTCAAACCCCTGTTACACATGTAATAAGTCCAAATTCCATGATTCCATGTTTTAACTACTATTTTATCCTGATATTGGTAAGAGTCTTAACATTTGTCTCACATTAGGTCATTTTCATTTAGAAATCTTTCAATCATATGGAACTCTTCTCTTGATATAACATTGTTACCAATAGGATTGCAAAGTTTAAAAAAACCCTTTCCTACATTAGTTTCAACAAATCGTATATGTGTGCATATGCGTGTATAATCAAATGAGCATCTTGTCTCTGTTTTCTTCATCTACTTGCAATGCAGAATAGGAAGATTTTAATGTCTCATCTGATGGCAAAGGTCTTCAAATATGGATAATCCTTTCCATTCTATTATCTGCAAGTAGAACCACTCAAAACTGCCTTGATGAGTTGCAAAGTATCTTTTTGACCATATAAACAGCTATTGGTAGCACCGATGTTTCTACTACTAAACCTAGAAACTCTGTAAGTAATCTTATACGGAGTGCAAACAATTCTTTCCATGTCACAGATGGTTTTTTTTTTTAGTTTGTTTTTCAAAACTGAAAGCTGCATAATTATACCATCTAGCTTAAAGAAGACAAAATACATCTGCCTCCTTGTTTTGTAGACAGGGAGGACCTTAGATATAAAATGTTGCACAGATTGTCTGGTTTTATTGTATGTTGGGTAATTTTTCTGAGTTGCCTTTTTTAAAAAAATATTTTTACAATGGATCCTATGAACCTAAGAGATAGTTCAATGGGTGGAGGAGGAGGGAGAAATATATTCAGAAATAAAGATGAAGCAAAAACAAAAGATATCACAAACAGGTTTTAAATGAATAAGCATTGGATTCTCTCAGGGAAAATTCTTATCACTTGTCAATTTTTAAAGATGTTCTTTCAATTTATTAACTTTCATTCTATTTGCAACTAAGACATTTATACAAAGCAAACACATGGTGTTTCTCTTCCACTGATAACAGTACTTGGGAATCCCAATGATAAATACAGTGTATTTAGTGAATTTGTGCTGTTTACTTTGTCTTTCTATGTTTCCCCTACCTAAACTGCCTTGTTATCTTTGATTGGTTTTAATTGCTTCAAACTAGCAAATTGTATAGGCTATTGTTCCCATTTTAAAACACTGAAGAGCTTTCTCAATTTTGTTCTAATGCTAGAGGGAAAAGTCTATTTTGATGACTGAGAAGACCTCTGTGCTTAGCTGTTTCCTTATCTTCCCTTGTCCCAAACTTTATAATTTGTGAAGATTCTTATCACCTATATACTATTAGTGCTGACATTCAATAGCTTAGTGCCATCTCCCTCTGTATCTTGTACTGGTGTTTTTATGTGTAGCACTGTCCAAAGAGATCAGCAGATCTGCCCACTGGCAGAGTGGAAATGTCAATGCTTCCTTCCCTAATGCTTCTACAACTGCTGTCCCCACCCCTCCACTAAGTTCTGCTATGATTCTATCACTGGTGGGGACCTGACTTTGACAAATCCATCTTAAGGAATTGTGGTCAGAAGCTGTGAGAGCATGAAGGGATGAACTTGGAAAACAGCTAGGTGGCATAGTAGATAGAGCACTCCAGTCAGAAAGACTTGAGTTCAAATCCTACCCATTCTACTAGCTATATGACCCTGGGAGAGTATCATTTAATCTCAGCCTGTTTCCTCATCTGCAAACTGGGAATTATAATAGCACCTACCTCACCAGGTTGTTGTGAAACTCAAATGGGATAATATGTGTAATTTTTGTGGTTGTTAAATCATGTCTGACTCTTTGTGACCCCATATGGGTTTTCTTGGCAAAGATCCTAGAGTGGTTTCCCATTTCCTTCTTTATATCATTTTATAGATGAGGAAACTGAAGCATACAGGGTTAAGTGACTTGCCCAGGGTCACATAGCCTGTAAGTGTCTGAGGCTGCATTTGAACTTAGATCTTCCTGACTCCACGACCAGTGCTTAATGTAAAACATAACATAGAAGAGCCAGAGGAGTTTTGGAAGCCATGAGACTTCAGTACCATATCCAGATCCAGGGCCTGAAGCATGTCAGTGAACCACCACATCATACATACATATACACACACTACATGATCTTTCATTTTCCTTTTCCTCTTAGACTACCAGTTTGTTTACATTTCTTTGTTTAAACTTTGTTTCTTAAGCAATGGTATTAAATTATTAATCACTGGCATTTCTAATTTGGTAATGCAGTTGGGAGGGGGTGATTGGGGGAATGTATACTGAGAGAGAAATAGAGACAGGTTTTGGACCTGTGATTTTTTTGCCAGTAATTTTTTGGCTAGGGACTCAAAGCTGAAAAGGAGAAGTATTGATTTGTTTTTATAACAAGGAAGATGAATACTATTTATACTGAGATCTATCTAGGTAATGAATGAATCAGCAATAACTGGGATCGGGGGAAAGGGATAGTTGTGACTAGCCTGGTTAGTACCTAGTGGGGACCTCCACCATTTTTTTAACCTAGGCCTTGAACATTTGGTTCAAACGGAAAGGGACTAAGGGAGTGTCTAGGTAGGTATAGCCCTGACCACAAAAAAGTGGGGACAAGTAAAAGTGATCAACAGCTCTAACAATACCTCTCTCCTTCACAGCTCCACTCCTCTGCTGATTTCAAGAGTGTTCTAGAGAAAGGCATGACAGTCAGTTCTGTACAAATAGGGGAAAAAATTAAGACAATTATATTTAAATTTAATTATTGAAAATTCCTATCAATTATCAATAACTTTTTCTAGTTATTTCAATTTTTTAAAGTTGCAGGACTTCTTGGAAAACATTATTATATTGTACTTATCAAATGTATAACAAGAAATCTGGCAGTTATTTTGGCACTTTGGATTTCTACACAAAGATTGTTTTACATCAAGTTTATACACTTCACATTCAGATGCTGCAAACAGTATGTCAACACAACTCCTTTGGGTTGACTAAATCATATTTGACTTCTATTATTATTGAATAATAATATCCCAATTCTTGACACATGCAGCCTGTGTTACCCTAGACAAATCAGGGCACCTGAGCTTTGAATTTCAAAGAAAGTGTTGACCTGCATTGGTAGATTGAGCTTCCTTATCTGGACATTCACTATACTGAGGATATCACATAAGTCCAGTTCTTATTAAATACCGAACTGAATTTACTGTCAATTGCAGCAAATACAAAATAGCTTGAATTTTATAATAGTAAAATCATGCATGTTTTTAAAAGAAATAAATTTGCATTTAACTCTACAGGAATTAGTAGACTTTCTAGTAAGTGGAGATATTGAGATTATTGTTTGTGGTACAGTTATCTCTTTTTAGGATCATAGATTTAGAGTGGAAAGGTAAACAATAGTGATTTTCTAGTCCAAACCCCTCCATTTACAGAGAAGAAAACTAAGGCTCAGAGAAATTAATTGGTTTCCCCAAGAGTACTGGACTTGGAATCTGAAAGACCAAGGCTCAAATTCTGCCTCCAGCTCTGTGACAAATCACTGAACCCCTACTAAGTTTCAGTTTCCTCTCTGCAAAGTAGGGATTATAACACCTGTCAGACTGACATCAAAGGATTGTTGTGAGGATTAAAAGAGATATTGTAAGTCAAGTACTTGGCAACTTTAAAGCTTATGTAAATGTCAACTCTTATTTCTAAGTGTCAAAGCCTGGTTGAAGACACAATCACAGAAAGTTTGAACAACAAGCCCAAAGACAGAAACACCTTAATGGGAAAGCCCACATCTCCTAAATCCTAGGACTATTCTCTTTCTATGCAGCTTCCTCCAGGCGGAAGGTTCCCCACCCTTGGTAGTTATATAGCGTCTCATAAAAAGGTCTCCCAGAAGAGGTGGGACTTGAGTTAGATATGGAAGATGTGGCACATGCTCTAGAGCAGGAATAGGGAACCTTCGACCTTGAGGCCACGTGTGGCCCGCTAGGTCCTCAAGTGCGACCCTTAGAATCCAAATTTCACAAAATAAATCCCCTTAATAAAAGGACTTGTTCTATAAAACTTGGACTCAGTCAAAAGGTCGCACCTGAGGACCTAGAAGGCCACATGTAGCTTCGAGGCTGCAGGTTTCCCACCCCTGCTCCCTCTGAAAGTTCTGGTCCCTAGATCTTAGTGCTTCACCTCCCCTCCGAATCTAGTGATACCTCTGAAGAGGTGCGAGGTGGGTGTAATTTTTTCTAATACTATTTAGGCTCAAGAATCCCCTCCCCCACTTCCTCCCTTGATTAGCAGTTGATAACAATTAGTCAATTAACAATTAGCTTTGAAAAGGAGTACATACTAAAGTGGTATTTAAGAGTCCAAATCCTCTGGACCCTTCAGAGCCCACAAGGTCCTCCTCTAACCAAGACAGAAGGGAGACTTGGGGGGAAAGGCTGAATTTGAAAGGGGAGGCCTACCTTCCCGACCCCCTACCTCCGAGCCATTCTTGGGGGCTTGGCTAAAAGACTTCCACCCTAAACTGCTAGAAGCTCAAATTCCTCTGTTCCAAAATGCTTCAATATTTTATAAACAAACCTAAGGGTACAACCAACTTTCCTCAATGATTCTAAACACTCTTCCTGTCCTCACTAAAGTTCATCCAATGGATTTCAAAGATATCTAAATTAATCAAGGACTTTTCAGACTTAGTCAAAGTGTTCGATTAATTCAATTGATACATTTAGAACTTTTTTACACCTCTGATGGTTTGATTCAATTAAGAAGTGCCATCTCCCTCTTTGGTGAGGGTCTCTCGGCTGCAGCCACCTGGAGCCGGCAGTCGTGCCTCTCCTCCTCCTGACTCACCGCTGTTCGTTCTCACCGAGGAATAAGTCGGTCAGGAAGCCGCTCCACTGCCATGGCACTCACAGACACCGGCAAGACCCTCGTGGAGCCCGAAGTGGCCATTCACCGGATCCAGATCACCCTCACCAGCTGCAATGTGAAGTCCCTCGAGAAAGTGTGTGCTGACCTAATTAGAGGAGACAAAGAAAAGAACATGGCAGTGAAGGGACCTGTTCGAATGCCCACTAAGACACTTCGAATCACAACTAGAAAAACTCCTTGCTGTGAAGGTTCAAAGACTTGGGATCGGTTCCACATGAGAATCCACAAACGCCTTATTGATTTGCACAGTCCTTCTGAAATTGTTAAACAGATCACTTCTATCAGCACTGAACCAGGTGTAGAAGTTGAAGTCACCATTGCAGATGCCTAACCAATCATCTCTTTTAATAAATTGATTGCAACTATTAAAAAAAAAAAAAGAAGTGCCATCTCTTGGTAACTTTTGACATTCTCCTTCCAAAGGATTGGTGTTTCTTTCTTCTGTCTCTAGCCTTAACTCTATAGATTGTTTTTCTTTCCTATTGACTGACTACCAGACTCCTGACTGCTCATCATGGCTCCTTTCATTTTTAGCTTAGTTGATTCATTAATAAACAGTTTAATTCATTCCCTTTTATAGTCCCAGGTCAGGTATGGTGAATGTCACACCAAATAGAGTCTAACTGGAAGCTTTACGGGTGAAGGAGAATCATGTACAGTTAAGCTGCGGATAACAAAAGGGTATGTTGGGGCCACATTGTGATGGCATTTAAATGCCCAAAAGAGAAATTTATATTTGATTCTAGATGCAAGAAGTCACTGGAGCTTCTTGACTAAGGGAATGACATGTCACACCCCTCCCTCTTTTTTTTTTTTTTTTCAAACTGGATCAGCTTTTAGCACCGGAAGTTTTCACTCCTGATTTTCTTTCCTTAATGTTTACATCTTCAATGGAAATGTTATTTCCATTAAGGCCAACAGGTGGCAGCATGAACCTAAATATTAATTGTCCACTAATGCACAATTAGTATTAACAAGAACTAGGGGAAACCTGGAAGTCCCCGTAGAAACAAGATGTTAGATGAAATATTTGGACAGCATGTTGATACTATCACTCCCACCCAAAGAAAATCCCAAGATGATAGAAATAGAAGAACCAGGAATTCACAGAAACAGAATTTCAGTGTTGGAAGGGACTTTGGTGGCTATCTTGTCCAAGTCATATGGAAGAAAGTATAACCATTCCACCATACCTGTCAAATGGTCATCTGCTCTCTACTAGCAGATTTTCAGTGAAAGGGAATCTATTATTTCCTGAAATTGCCCATTACACTTTAGGATAGTTCTAATTGTTAAGAAGTTTTTCCTTACATCTAACCTAAATTTGCCTTTTTGTAAACTACCTATTGCTCTCTGGGGCCACAAAGAACAAGCCTAATCTTTTTTCTTCATAACAGGTCTTCAAATTCTGGAAGATAGTTATCTCATCCTCCAGTGTTTGAAGAATTGTTGTCTTATCCTCCCGTTGACCCCCTTGTTGGCTTTTTTGTTTGTTTATTTGTTTTGGTGAGGCAATTAGGGTTAAGTGACTTGCCCAGAGTCTCACAGCTACTGAGTGGTATGTGCCTGAGGCCGAATTTGAACTCTGGTCCTCCTGACTCCAGGGTTAGTGCGCTATCCACTGGCCACCTAGTTGCCCCCCCCCTTCCAGGCTTTTTTAATCCAGGTTGAACAACTCTGGTTGCTTCAACGGATCATCACATGACTTAAGGCCCTTGACCATTCTGGTTGCTGTCCTCTGGAAACTCTCCAACCTATCAGCGCCTTTTTGAAATTGAGGTGCAAGAACTGAGTATAATATTCCAAATGTGGTCTGACAAGGGAATAGTATGTTAAAACAATCACTCCTTTTTTCCTGGATTAAGATTTAATTAGCGCTTATTATTATGAACTTTTAAAGTATCATAGCAAGGATAGCTCCCATTTAAATTTTGCTTTATGAATTACCAAATACTTTCATCACAGGAACTTAGGAAGGAGCTTATACATGTTTATTTCCAGGAAAATTTATTTATTTTCAGGAAACTGAGGCTTAAAGAGGTTGTGACTTTCCCAAGGTGAGGACTCAGGTTTTCTAACAACTCCAAGACCCTTCCCATTACCACCATTGCAAACAATTCTCAGTTATCTATGAGTATAGGAACTGGGATAATGTAGATGAAAATACACAGATAATGCAGATCTTAATTATAGTGACCTTATTCCTTGGCAGTATAGATGTTAAGAAATGCCCCAAAATGACTCTTTTGAGAGTCATCTCTTCTTCCAGTCTCTATCTGTCTACAGATGAAGGTGTATAGGTCACACAGGGGCAGCTAGGTGGCACAGTGGATAGAGTGCTGGACTTGGGATTAGGAGGACCTGAGTTCAATTCTGGGTAAGTCACTTAACTCTGTCTGCCTCAGTTCCTCATCTGTAAAATAAGCTGGAGAGGAAAATGGCAAACCACTCCAACATCTTTGTCAAGAAAGCCCCAAATGGGATCACAAAGAGTCGGACACAACTGAAACAATTCAACACACAAAACAAAAAATTAAGTCACTGAAATAATCACAAAGCAAGATACAGAAGAAACACAGGGCCTGGAAAACCTATACCCTGGAGAAGCAGTCCCTCAATCATTGGGAAGCTTAGTAATTTTGTAGTTGAGGGTATATAGGAGTGATTCCCTAAAGATAATTATTTATTCTGGGATCAGCTGCACTGGAGCTGAATGAATTGGGTATGATCTCGCATATTTCACCAGGCTGCATAAACTTCTGGCATTTATCTCCTTTCTGATAAATGACAACCGGTAAGTATCAGTCAGAACATTCATGCGCAGGTACTCTGACTCAAGTCCAGTGCTCTTTACACCATAGCATGATGCCTTTTGGATTCCAATGTCATAGAATTACAGAACAATCAAACTGAAATAAGACCACTTACTTCACCCCATCACCACTGCTATAGTATTGTTGTCTCAACAGTATCAGGGTGTGATAGATGGAGGACCAGTTTCAAGTTGGTTGTGTCTCTGACACACTAGCTGTGTGATCATAGATGATTTACTTAAGCTCTCAAGGTCCCAGGCAACTTTTAAGATTAGTATTTACTGACAGAGCTGTGTCAATGAAATCAAAGACCCAGATGAAAAAAAAAAGTGATTTGGTATGATTTTCAAGTAAGTCAAAGGAAGTCAAGTAAGTGGGCCAGGATGTGATATCCCTGGGGGTCACTGAGTATATTTTTGGTTAAGTAATCGTTTATTTGAACCCTCAGGCCCCAAGGGGATTCTTGTTCTAGATGTAGAGTCCCTTCCTGGAAAGGGGCTTTCTGCTGAGAAAAGAAAACATCTTGAATAAAACTAAAAATATGGCCTCCAAAAGAAACCATAAATCTATACAATTATTATATTGTTATGTTGGTGATGGAATGAGGTCAGTCTGTTGAATTCGAGCTAAAGCATTTCAAGATAGTAAAATGTGGTTGTAAACTGGAAAAATCATAATTGTGTTGCAATTTAAATTACTTCATAATATTCAGTACTTTCAGAGTGCTTTCTAACTATTAAATTTTTTCCTTATGAAGCACCAAGGTGGGTATGGTCCAGCCTATTGTGTAAAGGCAGCTATGTGGTGAAATGGGTATAGTGTCAGGACAATCTGAGCTCAAATCCTGCCTTATACTCTTACTAGCTGTGTGACCCTGGGCAAGTCACTTAACCTCTGTCTGCCTTAGTTTCTTTTCTTTTTTTTTCTTTTTAGGCAATTGGGGGTTAAGTGACTTGCCCAGGGTCACACAGCTAGAAAGTGTCAAGTGTTTGGTCTGAGGCTGGATTTGAACTCAGGTCCTCTTGACTTCAGGGCCGGTGCTCTATCCACTGCGCCACCTAGCTGCCCCACCTTAGTTTCTTGATATGTAAAATGGGGATAATAATAGCACCTCCTTCCCTGGGTAGTTGTGATGATAAAATGGGATAATATTTGTAAAGCACTTTGCAAACTTTAAAGTTCTATATAAATGTTAGCTATTATTTTTCTCAATCTCACTTCTGAAGGCACTTTAATATGAAGGGAAGGAAGAGGGAAGAGAAAAGGAAGAAGCATTTATATGCTAACCATGTGCCTACCATGTGCCAAACACTGTGCGAAGCATTTCATTTGAAGACAATAAAGCTTTATTCCTTTTACTTAGACCTGCCTTAGTATTCATAATAAAAAAAATATTAGGATAGAATGACACACTATATAAGGCTCTTAGAATTTAATCGACTTTGGAACTCTAAGATATAAGAGAAAATCAGAGACACTGGAGAACGTTTAGAGAACTGCAGGCCACATTGTTACAAGTTTAGAAAATGGAAATGTTAGGGTCTTTAGGAAATTATTTACTCAGGGACCCCTGACTATGTTCAATGGTTCATATTCTGAAGAATGGTTTGCAAGAGAGTAGGACCAGTGGCTCTTAAGGGCTATGTTCTGCCTTGGCCTTAATTTCCATCCCTACCTATGAAAAAAGTTTAGAGGAGCCTGGGTTATTTCTATTGGTGAAGAAGTAACTTAATTTGATTGTCTTAAGGTACGTGAAGGGTCACTGCCAAGGAAGAAAGCAATCAACCAATTATTCTCCCTGCACACTAAAGATGTAACCAAATAAAAGATTTAGGGGAGGTAATCTAAGAATCTGGAACCACCTCCTTCCTGATAGTTCAGTAGAACACTGACAGAAGTTACTAAAAGGAAACTGAAGATTTATTAAAAGAGAAGAACGAAGAGGAAGAGAAATAACAAAAGAACATGGCCTTAGACAAAAAGACCCTGGGATGGCAGAGCCAAACGCAGACTTAGGACCACAGACCCGAATTGAGCTACTGATTCTGCTACTATCTGTGTGATCTTGGGCAAGTAAGTCATTTGATGGCTCTAAGCCTCACTTTCTTCATTTGTAAAATGATGGGGTTAGGCCATGTGTTGCTGCTGGTTTTTTTTAAAGATCCCTTACAGCTGGATATTTTATGATTCAATCACCCAATTAATAAGCATTTATTAAGTACCTGTAATATGTTGGGCATTCAGAATACAAAGACAAAATATGAAACCATTGCTGTTCTAAAGGCTCATACATTCTATTTCCTTATGATTTGTCAGAACATGAGAGTTGTATACAATCCCATTCCCCTCTCCTAGTCTTTATTTACTTATGCTTTAATTAATTAACTTCTTTTATTTCTGGGTCCATGTAATATGAAATTCCGCATAGAATCCTGCCTAGAGATTTTTAAGACATGGTTCTGTAGTCATCTGTCTTGCATGTTTTAGGTAAATATTTCTAACTGGGTTCCAAAATAAAATGATGTGGTCCAGAGAATTTCTGGGGGCTGATAATATTCTTCTCACCTTTTTCCTGGATATCTAGTCTCCTCCTCTTCCAAAGCAGCATGACACCATGAGGGAAGATATAGGACACAACACTGTCCAGTAAGTCATAGCGCTTCCAAGACTTTAACCACTTCTCCTCAGACATGGATGGAGACATACCAAGCCCCTGAACCCAAGAGCCTGGAGAAGAGCAGTGTCCCCAGACCACCAGTCCTGCTTCTAGCATGGCCCCTCCAGCTGTCATTGTAGGGAGCAACTTTTGTGGAGGTCCATACCACCACTACCACCAGTTGTTGACCATCTGCCACCATGGGGGTTGCAGGCCCAAGAGACCAGGGAATAGAAGTGCTCTATAGGCCCACTGGTCCTGTATCCAACCTGGGCCAGGCCTGTAGTTATCAGGCCAGGAAGTAACCTCTGTGGGGAAGTAACCTGGCAACTGCTGAAGACTTGGGGGCAAAGTAGCCAACACTAACGTCCCTGGCACTGACAAATGGTTCAGCATCAGAAACAGATTAAATGAACTGAAGAAGATGCTTTGCCATCTGCTTTGCCCCTGTTCCCCCAGGACCGTTGGGACCTTTCCATCTGACTTGTAGGTGACTTCTGTATATGTTGCATGTCCCATTTGAAGGTGAGCTTCTGGAAAGCAGTCTTTTCTATTTGTATTTCCAGAGCTTAGCACAGTGCTTTGCACACAGTAATTGTTTAATAAATGCTTTTTCATTCCTTATTCATTCTGCAAACTTTCAACATGAATATTCAAGGTAATCAAAAAATAAGAGCTGTACAGAAAGAAGTTAAGACAATCACACCTTCCAACTTAGGAATAATAATTTAAACTTTAAAGTTGCCTGAGATTTATTTGCACAGAATTCATTCATTCCTATGTGGAAATTACAGACAGTCTATTGTATGAATGTGCTCCAATTTCAAAAGCTTGCTATGTCTTACTCCGGACCACTGAGTAGACAGTTCTTGAACCAAGCAGGAAGTCAGAGATACTTGTAGTACTTATTGTAGAATCAAGCATGCAAAGAATAGTTTCATAGAATCATAGCACTATGAGCTAAAAAGAGCCTCAAGAATTCATCAACTCCCCATCTTTAGACAGGTAAGACATGTACATTTATGTACATTTTGTGTACATAAATACAATACATAACATTGTGTGTACATTCAAACTGTGCATTTGTGTACATTTGAAAGAGACAACTGGTTTTCAGGATGAAGCAATTTGTCTAATCTCTCACTGTATCGAAGCTTCAACTCTAACCTAGATCTCCTCAGCTCCTGCTGTGTATGAAGCACTGTGCAAGGCATGATGGGAAAGTTGATAGATAGAAAGTCAAATAAGACATTATCCTTCCCCTACTGGAACTGATGGAGTAGAGAAGATAAATACAGTAAATAGTCTTCCTCTCTTCCTTCAAGACACTATTCTAGAGCAACCTTCTAGTCAAAGCCTTTCTTGGTCCTAAAATGTTAGTACACTTCTTTCTTAAGTCAATTGCATTTAATTATCTTGGTTTTTTTTAATAATACACACTTTCATTCTTTATATTCGAATCCCTAGCATCTAGCACCATGCCTGGTACCTAGCAGAAACTCTATAAATATTTGTTGATTGCATGATTAATTAAAGATAATACATACACATGTAGAAATCAAATCAACAAACATTTAGCATTACGCTAGAGTCCTGTGCTAGATACTTGGGGAGATGCAAAGTTTAGAATAGGCACGTTTCTTGATCACATGGAGCCTCATATGTGAATCTCTGAAAATCTATGACTTTGTTCTGTTGTGAGCAGTCTCTCCATTTTTGGCACTCTTAGGAGATAAGGCACAGAAAGGGCAAACAACTCATCCAGTGTCGCAGTC
>NW_020950062.1:4554442-4625337 GCF_900497805.2 Vombatus ursinus | reverse complement strand
TACAACAGTCTTCAAAGCATTAAAAATAAAGATCACACAGGAAAATGGAAAGGCATATGGTGGGGGTGAGCAGGCTGCAACATGCAACCAAAGAAGACCTCCATAGAAGAACACAGGAATTATATAACAGGCAGAGAAAAGGGACCAAGTGTGTGGTAAGGATGAGAAATGATACATGAATAGCTACAGTGCTCCTCTGGTACCTTCACAGTGTCAGATAAGATTGAGAAAGGTCTCCAGCATGTTAGGCTGACCCCTTACATAGGAATTACAGGAGGACATGGATAAAAGTCACACAGGATGGGCTGACATGGTTGTGTTAGGATTTGCCCTGTTGTAGGGAGTTTCTGAACTGATGAAATCACAGATCTACGTGAGCATTTGGCTATATACAAATACTAGATACTAGACTTAGTTGTTTCTACTTGCTGAAGGAACAGAACTGTCCTCCAAACCCTGTACATTTTAGTGACCTGCGGAGGAAAACCCAGGTTGCCCTATCCAGGGATGGGCCACACATAGCCTTCCTTGGGTGTGGTCTTTTGACTGAATCCAAGTTTTACAGAACAAATCTTTTTACTAAGGGGATTGTTCTGTGAAGTTTGGATTCAGTTAGAGGGCTACACTTGAGGACCTAGAGGACCACATGTGGCCTCAAGGCTGAAGGTTCCCCACCCCTTTGGCTATCATGTATAGCTCTGACTTGAGAAAAATTAGGAAGGAGAGGCAGCCTGGAACAGTTGAGAAACCAATGGCTTTGGATTCCAAAGACCTGAGTTCAAATCCCCCTCACTATGTATGTGACTTTTGGTTAAGTCTTTTAGGTTGCATTTATATAGTGGTTCATAAAGAAACTGAGACTGAAAGGTTAAGTGATTTGGCCAGGGTCACACAGCTGGTAAGTATCTGAACAGATAATTAAACCTGTCTTCCTCATTTTAAAATGCAGCACTCCATCCATTTTACCACATTACCCTATTTCCTCATCTGTGAATTGAGGTGGTTGGAGTACAGTAAAGGTTCTTAACTTAACCCTTGGTAGTTCGATAAAACTTATGGACTCCTCAGAATAATGTTTTTATTTTATTTATTTATTTTTTGGTGAGGCAATTGGGGTTAAGTGACTTGCCCAAGGTCACCCAGCTAGTACGTGTCAAGTGTTTGGTCTGAGCCTGGATTTGAACTCAGGTCCTCCTGACTTCAGAGCGGGTGCTCTATCCACTGCACCACCTAGCTGCCCCAGAATAATGTTTTTAAATGCATAAAATGTAATACATATGTTTAAAGGGAAACAATTTTATTGAAATAGTTATAATTTTTTATTTTCAGACTCTAGGTTTAAGAACCCTTGGAATAGAGGAAGGCTTTTTAGGAAGATGTGAGTTTTGAAAAATAAATAGGAAAATTGTTCGTTTTTTTTTTAGTTTCCATCAGACTTGCAATTGCATGAATAATGTCCACTCTCTGTCCAGTTCAGTTTATTACTAAGCCAGCATAACATTTCTCCTCCCCTCTCCTAATTTAGGCTAAGGGTAATAAATAACAACAAAGTTAACAATGTCCTACCATTTGTATACTAAATTCAAACAACTGATGACCCATATGAGGGGCCACCCAGCTTGCGCTCTGTAAAGAAACCTCGAGGCCAAGAAACTACAGCCAATTCTTGGCCACAAGCTGCCCTCCAACTTCCTACTGGACACCAGCCTCGTGTTTATGTTTTCCCTCTGGTCCCGCCCATAAGGGTCCACGCGCGCCCTGACCACACCCATAGCCCCACCCCCTGGTCCGTAGCCCTACCCCTTCTCCGAAAGGCGGGAGGGATTCCCTGCGCTCTCGCCAATCACACGCGAGCCCCGAGGCTGCCCCCAACAGAGATGGCGGCCGGGGCTTCTGTAAGAGCTGACTGATTCTTAACACCCGGGCTAGCCTACCGCGGGGAGAGAAGAGTGAGCAGCTCAGGAGGATGGAGGAGGAGGGCGGCGGCAGCAGCAGCACCGGCACGGGCACCGGCACCGGCACCGGCAGCACTGGCAGCGGTGGCACGGTCAGCGGAGGCTTGCAGCAAAGGGAGCTGGAGCACATGGCAGAGATCCTGGTCACCGGGGAGCAGCTACGGTAAGGGTCAGTGGCTGCGATGCTCCAGGCGGCTGCTGCTCCGCGCCTGGCTCCCCTGCCCAAGCTCCGCGCTCTGCACTGCGCTGCGGCTGCTCGGCGGCTCCGCCTGGGCTCACCGGCTCCGGCTCCGGCTTCGGCTCCGGTTCCGGCCCCGCGCGCTGCGGGCTCACGGGGCGGTGGCTGCGGCCGCTTGCTCCCTGTTTTCCTCTCCGCGGCTCAGGCTGGAGGCGCTGCTGGCGCTGGATGCGCAGAGAGCTCCCTGCGCTCCTCCTTCCCAACCAGACCCGGCAAGGCTGCTTTTCCTCGGACGGGATTTGACAGCTGCTGCGGGTTCGCGCGGCTGGCAAAGGCCGAGGGGCCGAGAGGGCTAGCTCTTTCAGGGCCGGGGTGCGGGTCTGCACACCCTCTCCATGCCCCCTTATTCTCCAGCAGCTTCCCTGCCAGGGCGGGGCGGATCTGATCGAGCTCTTCCATTTGAGGTTTCCTCTCGGTTTTCCGTAGATGCTGAGACTGGGGAGAAGAAAGCATGGCAGGCAGCCCAGAAGCGGTGCCGGGGTTCTAGCTGCCAACCCCAGCGTCGCAGGTCGGGCAGAGCTTCTGATCCTCCCCCACCCCCACCCCCACCCCATTCCTACCAGTTCTGCAGCAAAAATAGAAGGATTTCCCTGGGCCTGACATGTAGGGAGGGTAGGGATACAAAGAGTCTCCGCTGGAGATTCACCTAATATGAATGTTAGAAAGGACCTGAAAAAACATCTAGTCCAACCTTCTGGTTTTACAGATGAGGAAACAGGCACGAAGTATGCCCAAGCTAATTAGTTGAATAGCCAGGGACTAGAATGCCCGTCACACGTTTCCTGATTGCCACTCCACTGTGCCTTGTCTTCATCTTTCCTAATCAAAGCTTCCTTTCTGCCTCTCCCCCAAGTCTCATAGAGACACAACAGTTTTTATTTAGAATGGTCTGCTCATTGTAAGAGAGTTTTTAAAATGGAGCTCTGCAGTGGCAGTGACTGTGTGTCGGCTCTGGTGGCCATCACCTTAGAAAATCATTTTAGTATAAGGATAAGATTCGAAATACTGGGTGGAAAAGTATGCACCTGTTCTTTTGAATACTTCCATGACGTTTCTAGTGAATTTTAATTCCTGGTGAGGTATTTCAAGATTGAACGAATGAAGAGAGCATTTCAAGGAACTCAGTGCCTTCCAGATGACCTTGTTTGCGGGAGTGAGCCAAGCATACTGGAAATCAGCATTAGAGCTAGCTGAATTTTTTCAAGAAAAGTTTTGATTTGACTTTAGAACTGAAAAGCAATTTGCACATTTCTGTTCTGTCACGGTTTCCTGTAATTTTTCCTCCAGATCAGAAATTGTTTTATATTTTGTTTTTGTCTGCCCAGTGGATAGCAGAGTGCTTGGCATGTAGTGATGATTAATAAATACTTGTTGATTGGTTAAGAATAAGTTTGTTCTCCTTCATCGAAAGAAATAGGTCATTTAGAGCTGGAAGAGATCTTAAAAGTCATCTAGTCTACTCCTTGTCATTTTCCAGATGAGGAAACTGAGGTTAAATGATTCATCCAAGGAAACAATGTTAGCAAATGACAGAGCAATTTTAATATAGCATCCCAAAAGTTTTAGTGCAATTTGGAGGCCAAAACTCGTCATAACTTCCCTCCTGGCCCCATGCACTTTCTAGTCTTCTTTTACCTTCACATACCCTGCGATCAGTGGTACTGCTGTCCTTGCTGTTCCTGCAAGAAGACTCTCCATATCCTGACCCTCGGCATGTTCACTGCCTATTCCCCTGCCCTGTAATTCTCTCCTTCCTCATCTCCTGCCTCCTGACTTCCCTGTGCACCTTCAAATGCCAGCTGAAATCCCACCTTCCCCCTAACAGGCCTTTCCCAGTCCATCTCAGTTCTAGTGCCTTCCCTCTGTTGATTATCTCCGGTTTATTCTGTTTATAGCTTATTTTTCCTAGTTATTTTCAGGTAATCTCCGCCATTAGACTGTGAGCTCCTTGAGAGCAGGCCTTTCTTTGTATATAGCTCTTAGCACAGTACATGGTGCAGAGTAGATGCTTAATAAATGTTTTTTGACTTTAAAACTTTAATTATTTAAAATTATGTCAAGACTTTTAGGACACCACGTACAGTACTTCCAAAAGCCTTCTACGTAAATCTCAGCAAGTGTTCAGTTTTATCTATTTTCTGCTTGCTGCAAAATGCATCCCTTTTTTAATTTAGTCTTGAACTTGAATGTTTAGAATCTAATTTCTGATTTGCTTAGGAGGCTCTCAGTTGCTATACTGCTCAATTTCAGATGAAGTACTTTCATTTAAAACAAGAAATCACAGTAGATTTGTTTCATCGTTCTTATTTTAAAGTTTAAGCCCTAAAGTATGATCTGTTAATTTCTTTGGCTTTTAGATCAAATGTTCTTCTTTCTGAATAACCAGGTAGACTTTTCCTTACAAAATTGTTCTTTTGAAAAAACAAGGGAATATAAAATGGTCAGTTTCTGTGTTGGTTAGCAGACATTAGGGAAGAAATATAAATCAAGTTAGAACAGTGCTTCCTTCTCTCTCTAAGCCTCAATTTCTATCAGAGTAAGGGTGTTAAATGGGGTAAGGTTTGAAAAAGCACTATCTTACTGCAATATAAATATTTGAAAGTATTTGTCAGTGTCTGTTGATATGTACAGTGTAATATGCATTGAGATTGGTGGTGCAGGGAGAGAGTGCAAACAGATGTGGGCGGTGTGCCTCTGCTATATATATTTAGGGAGAAATTGCTCTAAGCTGATAAATGGCTGCTTGCATGGCAAAGTTAAAGGGCCTCTCATTGTGAATGATTTGGAGCTTAAATATCTAAAAGGAATTAGAATAGAGTAAGTCCATGTCAAAATTAGTACATCACACTACTAAATTTAATTTAGGGATCTGGATGATGATATTCTTCAACTTCTTGGTTACCAGAAGAGTCTGGAAAGTCAGAGAATATTGTTATTATCACTGAAGTTACACCACCACCACCACCATCATCACCATCATCTTAAGGCTCTCTTTAGCACTATCTCCTCAGACAGAAGCCATGTGGAACAATTGCTAAATGGGGTTCTTGGCTTATTCACTAGTCTAGTTCCCCTCAAGCATCTGTTTCCAAGGACTAAGCTTTTCTCAGCTTTGATTTTTTTAAAAGCTCAACTCAAGTGCCATCTTCTGCATGAATCCTTTTCATATTCAACCAAGTGCTAGTGCCTCCCCTAGTACCTTGCATTTATTTTGTGTATATTTATATGCACATTTTGAATTCTAATGTACACATTGTCTCCCCCTATAGAATATAAGATCCTTGAGGACAAGGATTTTCATTTTTTTGTCTTAGTATCTTCTGTGCTAGCACATTGCCTGACACATTGTAGGAACTTAATAAATACTTGTTGATTGATTGGTGAACAAAGAAAGGAGGATTGGAGGAGGTAGGGAGCCACTAGTTTCTCTTTTCCTGATCACAGAGGGTGGGCAGTTAGACATGCATGCTGCTGCTGCTGCTGTTTGTCCTGCTTTCTCGAAAGGAACCATGACATCAGGAAAGTGATGCCGGGACATGCACGTGAATTGTATTTAAATGAAGGAGGGCTGTGCAAAGTCACCAGCCTTACTTTCTCCTCCAGAGCCATCTGGGTCCAGCGGAGATATAGATTAAGACTCCCGGGAGATGGCCCAGGATGCAATTGGACATGCACAGGAAGCACAACACAATGCCTGGCACATTGTAGGCACTGAATAAATGTTTTTTGATTGAAGGTCAGGAGAAGAATTGACTGGGGGGAGGGGGTGACGAGGAAGAGAGAATCTCTCCAAAAATGCCTACCTCTTAAGACTTGCTGGTTATCTAGAGACCACGCACACACAAAAAAACAAAACCCAAGAAAAAACAAACAAACAAAAACAACTAACCAAAGAACATAATACTAGTCATTATCTTATCTCCTTTTCGGCAGGACCTTCCCACCCCCACCCATTTCACCCACTCTCTCTGAAAAGATATGGGTTTTTACACAATTACGTCAAACATATGTGCATCTTGCATAAACATGTATTTTTAAAATGTCTAAAAATTTTTTGAATGTGAATGGTGGATGACAAGAAAGTATTCAACTTTTTAGTTGATTTTGTTTGGAGAAATAGTGTAGAAATGTTTCTTGCTGATTCAGTGTAACCACATTTTTCTACAATACCTGCAACTAATTTCTGTATTCTTGTGAGAAGCATATATATATATAATATATGCATATGTATTACCAAATACATAATGAAGAAAAGTGTAACAACCAATTAAGAATCCATTATTGTCGTATCTTTGCTTTGAGGGGCATGGTAGAGGAACGTACATGTGTTCGTTTTTATATCACAAATTGCAAATGATCTTTGAAAAAACTTTTTGTTACTGTTTTGAAATCTTTACTTATTAATTCCATCGTTCTAATTAAAGTAATGAAATTTCACCTCATTTTCTATTCCAAAATTGTAGTCTGGAAAAGTCCTTAGATATATGCAACATTTCCCCTTTAAATTGAAACAATTAGTGATTTATTAAGAATGTGACCAACTAATGGCTGAGAAATGTTTGAAGACTTGGAGGGGGGAGGTGGACACTTAGTTTAAACATAATTCTAAGAAGAACTAGAGAAGAGAGTACAATACATGTTGGCATCGGCAAAGAACAATATATACATGGTGACATTCTGTTGAATTGTAGAAAGATTGGAATTCTGTTTCTAATAAGTTAAAAAATGATCGCCTAATCTAATGATTCGAATGATACCTCCCTCATTTGTAACAAAGACCCGTCATAAGGGTGTATAGAGGAAGGATTTAACCCTGGCACATAGACCTTCTCCCTTCAGATGACCAGAATTTGATTTGTTCGGAGGGGATTCCAATCTAGCCATCTCATATGTATATGATGTACTTGGCATATAAGAATACAAAGATAAAAATGAAAGCCCTTGCCCGCAAGGAGTTTACCTTCTACTAGAAGGAAACTAGACAGTGCACAGTTAAGTAAATTCAAAACATACACAAATTGATACAAAGCATTTTTGTGGAGTGAAGACAATGACAAATGGGGGAATCAAAGATGCATCATAAGGGGCAGCTCAATGGTACAGTGGTTAGAGCAGTGGGCTTAGAGTCAGGAAGACTTGAGCTTAAATCCAGCCTCAGACACTTACTAGGTGTGTGACTACCCTGGGCAAATCACTTAACAGCTCCCTGCCTCAGGTTCCTCATCTGTAAAATGGGGATAAATAATGTCACCTCTTCTCAGGGTTGATGTGAGGATCAAATGAGATAATTCTAAAGTACTTAGCACAATGCCTGGCATATAGTAAATGCTATATAAATGTTATCTATCATCATCATATATATGGAATGTCAGGCAAAATTTGAAGCTCTACACCTGGTTAAATGGTGCTGCTTCAGATTGTCCTGAGAGTACCAACTCTGAAAAAGCCCCACTCAAGTCCTAAGTGTTGAGAGCAAGGAACTGCTGCAGAGAATTGGCTTTCTTGCAAAGGGAGCAAAAAAACTCCACTTTCAGCTCAGCAGCTATCCAGACCATGACTTGAAGTTGGGAAAAAAAAAAAAAACATGTGGAACTAATTAATATCTTTTTAAAAATAATTAAATGGGAACATCCCTTTTAAATCATCTTGTAGCTCATGCGAGGTCAGCAACTTCATTACTTTACATGTTAAATTCTGGATAGCTCTTAGCAAATTGCAACACCCGGGTGGTCTATTTCTGGGAAAAGGCTGAGGAGGAGCTAGGGACAGGAAATAAATATGTGTGTATGTATCAGTGTGCATCCAAACAGAATGCTGCTGGCATATATTTTAAAATAACTCTTTTTGTGTCACAGGGGTACCCACTTTTGGCTGTGTTATTTTGAGGATTATTCTTTCATTCCTCATGCCCACTTTAAAAAGAAGGGTTTGTCCCTTCTCACAGAATCTTAGAATAAAATATTAGCCTACAAGATGTAGTTGAGGTCATAGGGATTAATAGAGATATATAACAGCTGAAAGTGTGCTCCAAGTACACATTTTAAGCTACACTTCCATGGTAAGGTGCAATGGAGCTGCCCCTACAGCTACACAGAAACCTTGCTGTCCACTAAACCTGAGTGACTCACTCTACACAGAGACCATTCCTAGAAAGCTTCTTAAAACACCAATCTTTATGAAGAGGACTGTACTATGGCAGTAACCATAGCTGTTTGATATTTAAAGGAATTCTGTGGTGAATACTTCTGCAATATGAATAATAATAATCCATTGATTATCTGTTTTATAAATTTGGATTTTCTTAAAGCAGGACATGTCTGGTCTCTGACTCTTGTTTCTATCTCCTCCTCCCTACCCCCGGTGATTTACACATAGTAGGTTCTTAATGGACTCTTGCTGAATGCAAGACAAAGGTTTCTAGCTCACTTAAAATGACAGTGTAAGTGCCATTAAAATGGTGCCATTAACTTTGGTAGCAGGGTGTGTAGTGATGGAAAGCCAGAAATTTGAAATTCTAAATCTGTATAGTCTCATCTTTAAAATGAGCCAGAGAAGGAAATGGCAAACCACTCTAGTATCTCTGACAAGAAAACCCCAAATGGGGTCAACAAAGAATTGGAGATGACTGAAAAATGACTGAACAACAACAACAGATCTGTATAGTATATAAACATAATGTTTTGTCATGAACAGAAAAGTGAAAGACTAGTGAGAAATGGACACTTTTTTTTTACAAGATTTCAACAACAAATTTGTATATAAAATTTGAATATTTTTTTCAAGTTAGATTTTGAGTCAAGCCCCTTTTTTTAATCTGGTGAAAGTACAGGACCCCAACAGAGCAGCAGAACAATGACACTTGTGTTCACAAGGAATGGAAATGGAAACAGATTCTCTTGAATTAACTATTTATCTACAGAATTTCCTGCAAGAGAAACACTTAGAGAATATCTTTATAGGAGGCAGTGTTGTACAATGATCTTTCACTGGCTCTGGAGTCAAAGGACTTGGGTTATAATCCCACCTCTAGCACTGCTAATTATACATCATTGAGTGAGTCACTCAACCTGTCTGGGCCTTAGTTTACTCATCTGTAAAATGAGGGGTTAGACTAGATGGCCTCTTAGGTCTCTTTCAGTTCAAAATCTATGATCTTTCTGGAAAACTGGGGGTTAATTAATAAGAACACTCATCTCTTGTTCACCTCAAATGAGATAATGTGCTTTGCAAACCTTAATGTATAAATGCCAGTTATTTGTTAGGTGGTCATATGGGGTTATGATTTTGTATTCCTTAGCAGTTTTTATTAAATGAACTGATGAAGGGCTATGAGGATACTCCTTTAAAATGATCTCCTTTAAAGACACAGGGTGGATGTGACTTCATTCCTGGAATGATGTAAAAGAACAGGTGGCTTTCAGTACCTCCTGAGAATAACAAGAGGAGTGAAATTGAAACTTTCCATTCTAATCTCCTACATCATGTAACATATAGGGCCAGTCTCAGCTTGGAAACATTGTGTCCCCATGTCAGGAAAGCATTTCCATTTTCACTCTATGATTCATGATGTTCAAGCCACAAAGAAAAAACAAGCAAGGAGAGTTTTACATCCTAGACTACCTTTCTAGGATTTGCTCAAATGGATCTTTTATTTATCCTGCTTCAAAATGAATCTTAAAGAGAGTATTAATTTCCCTTCAGTGGGATGTAGAGAAGTCATGATAATCTTATGGAGCAGGAGTATAAATTAATCATTCTTTGTTGTCAAGGAATTCTGTGCCAGGCCAGAAAGAAGCAATATACAAATGAAAATGGGAAATGATTTAAGAAAACTATTGCTGCGATATTGTTCTTGTGTTGTCTGAGCTGTGCTTGTGTGCATATTTGCATGTGCATGTGTGTGTATATATACATATATGTGTGTATATATGTGTATATGCATACAACTATATACATATATAGTCAGTTAACAAACATTTATTAATCTTTTATTTTGTACCAGGTACTGTGCCTTATAAGGGTTGCTGATACAAAGAAGGACAAAAACAGTCTGCCCTCAAGGGGCTCACAATCTATTGGGGGAGACAACATGCAAACAACTTTGTGCAGGCATGCTGTAAACAGGATAAATTGGAAATAATCCTCAGAGGGAAGGTACTAGAAATAAGAGGGTTTGGGAAAGTGTTGCAGAACAGTTTCTGATTTCCACTGACTATGAATTTACTCATCAGAGTTCCTTAAGCTAATGAATCATAGGTCCAGGATACACACACATAGACATACAGAGATGTGTACACATACACATATACATACGCTTGGAACTGGACCTGTCATTTGGTTGATGGAGGGAATGCCCTCTACCAATGCAGATTGGCATGTCTCTGCAACTTCCAGTCTCAGAGAATTGCCTTGAGCACTTAGAAGGTCAGTAATTTGCCCCCCTTGCCCCCCACACCCCTCACCCCGGGTCACAAATCCAGTGCATATCCAAGCATGGACTTACACCTAGGTTTTCCCAGACTGTGGAGGCGGCATCTTTTCGAGACTCTCATTTTTATCATGGGAAGTGCTATCATTCTCCCAGTCACCCAGGTTCACAACTGATGTGTCATCCTCAGTTCTTCACTTTCCCTCACCCCAAATATCAAATCTATTGCTAAATCTTATCATTTGTACCTTTACAACACCTTTCATGTCTATCCCCTTCTCTCAGTCACCCATACACCACTCTCGTATATATAGGATTTCATCACCTCTCACCCAGACTCTTGCAATAGACTTGTAGTTGGTGTCCCTGGCTCAGTTATCTCCCCACTCTAAATCCTGCCTCCACTCAGGGGACAAACAGATTTTTCCTAAAGCTCAAGTCTGACTATGACACTGCCCTGCTTGATAAACTCCAGTGTCTCCCTATTACCTCTTGGATCGGATATAGATTCCTCTGATACTTAAAACCCTTCCTAGCCCCCTCCAAATTTTCTAGTCTTTTTAAGGGCATATATATGTCACAATCCATAGAATGGCAGGCCTGGCATCAGAAAGACTTGAGTTCAAATGCAGCTCAAACAATTACTAATTGTGTGACTACCGGTGGGCAAGTCACTTCACCTCTTCCTGATTCACTTTCCTCATCTGTAAAATGGGGATAATAATAGCTCTTACCTACCAAGGTTATTGTGAGAATCAAATGAGATAATATTTGTAAAGTGCTTAGCACAGTGCCTGGCACATGGTAAGCATCTCATAAATACTCATTCCCTTCTTACACTTCACTTCCATTCACTGTGATTCAGTTGCATTGGCTTACATCTCTTGACTCTGTATCTTTGCAGTGTTTATAATCCGTGCCTGTAATGCTCTCCCTCCTTATCTGGGCCCCTTCACTTCCCTGACTTCCTCTAAGATTCAGTTCAAATCCCATCTTCTACAGGAAACCTTCCTCTTCCCTCCCCCAAGTGCCTTCCCCCTGAGATTACCTTATATCAACTCAGTATGTCTCTTTTCTGTACATGGAGTACATTGACATGTCTCTTTCATTAGAATGTTAACTCGTTGAGAGCAGGGGCCATTTTTTAAATCTTTCTTTGTAGCTCTGACTATATGACACCTCTCTCTGTCTCTGTCTTTCTCTTTCTCCCACACACACACCCACACCCCCCCCACACACACTCTTAGCACAGTGCTTGGCACATAGTAGGTGCTTAATAAATGCTTATTGATTGATAGATACACACATACATAATTTATTATGAACTTTAAACATCAAAAACAACAATTAAACATACTTTCTAACCATTTGCATTTGAAAATATGAATTCTGACATGCAAAATGGCCCTAATAGCAGAGGCAGCATAATGAGGATTAAGAGCTGACATCAGTCAGAAAGACCTAGGATCAATTCCCCTCTAACAGTACTCTCTAGTATGTCTGTTAGGAAGTCATTTACTCTTTGTGCCTCAGGCAACCCTCTTAGACTATAAACTCTCTTGTTGTTTGTCTTTCATTCTCAAAGAGGACCATGACGTCAGGGAGGTGATACCATGATTTGCAAGTGAATTGTATTTAAGTGAGGGAGGGCTGTGCAAAGTCACCAATCTCTCTCTTCCAGAGCCATCTGGGTCCAGTGACAAGATATAGATCAGAATGATTGGAAATGGCCCTAGATGTAGAGGGATATCTTGGCGTTTTTAAGCTAAGGTCTTTCCCAGGTCTTAGTTTGACTGAGACAGTAACCATTCAGTGATGAAGACTAGTTAAGAAATGAAGTAAAAATGGCTTCTTTTACAGAGTCAAAAAAAAAAAAAGACAATCTGGGAGGGCAAGATCCTCAGGGTTTCTGGATAAAACAGAAACAATTGCTATTTACACTCACTGTGAGCCGTCAGAACCCAAACAGTGACCAAGTGAGGCTTGGGCTGGGACCTATTGTTGGCCAATCAATGAGAGCCAGAGTGATTTGGGTTTAAGATATGATCCTTAAGGAGGAAATCTAGCCCACAAACCCGAAGATATCTTGTAAAGTTTCAGCAATCAAAATTTATATTCCTTTGGGCAGAGTACCCGCAAGTAAGGGTATGATTCCCTATGTGGACAGAGGGAGAGGAGGAGGTAGGAAAGGAAGGAAAGAAAGAAGGCAGTCAGGAAGGAAGGAAGGAGCTGTGTTGTCCAACTGGAGCTGGTCAATTGGATCCTAGTGGGGCAGCTACTACTCCTCACAGGTTGTTGTTTCTCCTTCATTCTTGAAGAGGACCATGACATCAGTAAGGTGATGTCATGACTTGCAGATGAATTGTATTTAAGTGAGGGAGGGCTATGCAAAGTCACCAACCTCACTCTTCTCCAGAGTCGTCTGGGTCCAGTGACAAGATATAGATCAGGATGACAAAAGATGGCCTCTGGGTATTCATTAATTATTTGTTGAATGACAAATGAAAGAATGAAAGAAATTTTGAGCCATTTCTAGCTTGTTTTTTTTTTAAAGGAAGGCTAAATTCAGGGTTCAAGATACCTCTTGTTTCCTGTTACATGATAATAGAATAAATGAAAAAAGAGTGATGGACTGACTGACTCCTTCCAAAGTCATTCAAAAAGTTTGTTCCAGAGGGTGAATAGACTTTGGTCTCATTTCCTGTTAAGCATACAACATGAGAGTAAGTGGATCAGAATTTTTCCTAGAATGATAATAAATTCCATATAAATCAGATTCACAAGATGGTCAATAGCATGTATGAGGGTGGAGTAATATGTTTATGAAAGTCTTCAGTCCAGAATTAGCTTTAGTGGGGCAGCTAGGTGGTGCAATGGATAGAGCACCGGCCCTGGATTCACGAGGACCTGAGTTCAAATCCAGCCTCAGACACATAACACTTACTAGCTGTGTGACCCTGGGCAAGTCACTTAACCCCATTGCCTAGACAATATATATACACACATACGTATATATATACATATGTGTGTGTGTGTGTGTGTGTGTGTGTGTGTGTGTGTGTATCTCTTTAGTGAAGAGATCAAAGGCCCTTCAGTGACTTCCTGTGTCTCCACGCTCCTGGCATAAGGTGAATCTGACTGTGAACCAGAGTTTCAGATTGGTGGAGCATGGAATGAGAGGACTCTTAAGGCTGCAATCTTAGAATAATGAGAACGATTAGGAGTTTACACCAATCCCCATTGCCATTACAGTAATTGTCATATAAGCAGATTGAACACATTTGTCTGTTCTCATTTCAGTTTTTGCCACAAGACCGATGTACTAAAATTTTAATGCTATATAATTATATATTCTGTAAATTAAAGCAGCATGGTGTACTAGATGGGAATAGCATATTTTACCCTTCATTACATCTGCTCTGACTGTACTGCTGCTAAGTTCTGATTTTTCCTTCTACCCTGAGACGTCTTTCTGATATTTGCTAAATGCCTATTAGGTAGGGAGAAATACATCAAGGCAATGTCATGGCACTGGAGCCAATGCAGCCTGGAGAAATCTGGTGAGGATGCTGCCCAAATCTTGGCAATGGTTCACAGAAAGGCCTGTGGATATGTATAGCTAGCAAGCAGAATGGCTATGGGCACTATGGGCAGGTCATGGATCATCTCTAGTTTTGAGGACTCTAAAGAGGGCTAGTCAATTCTAGATTCAGCCCAGAAGTTTAGGTAAAAATTGCAGTAGGTCTTCTGACCAAAAACAGAATTTGAAACCTAACCTTAAAGTGTGCTCTGAATCTACTCACTGACCTCAGCTTCAAACCAGCTTCTCAAGGGAACTGATTTGTCTTTTTATGGCTCTTCTTATTTTCATAGCTGTTTGCATGTTGTCTTTTCCACTAGAATGTAGGCTTCTTGAGGGCAGGGATTGGCTTTCTGCTTTTTGTTGTATCCCCAGAATTTAGCACAGTGCTTGGCAGACAGGAAGTGCTTAATAAATGCTTCTTAACTGAATATCATTAAAATTCATTAAGGATCTGTCTTGAGGTTTCTGCTTCCCTCTTTGTTTACACCTTCCCTCAGACAGTTCAACCACCCTCACAGTTTCAACTACCACCCTTATATTTTCATTCTGGAACTTACTGCTGACCTCCAAGCTCATTTCTCCAACTGTTTACCAGATACTGCCCATATGATAGTTGACTATCATCTCAAACTCAGCACAAATGAGATGGGATTCACCATTTCCCCCCTTCCCAGATCCCGAAATGACACTCCCATTCTCCCAGTCATCCAGGCTTTAAACCTTGCACTGATCTTTGATGTTTCCTTCTCCACAATTATTCTATAGATTTTTCTCCCCGTAAAATGTCTCTCACAAATCAAAGGCAATAACAGATTATCCTGTTTACTCTGGATAAATCACAGTACTTGATTTTGGAGGTCTGAACCAGAAGACATCATTGATAGAGGATTTTTTCAGGAAAGGACCTTATTGATTATCTCTTCCACTGTGTTGCTATTTCTCCCCCCACCCCCCCATCTCAAACCTTTCCCTTACTTGGGGCTCTACTGTTTGAGTTTCAAATGGAAGATGTCTTTTATTAATAATGATAATAAGAGCAAGCCTTTATAACCCTTTAAGGTTTGCTTTACATATACTGTGTGTCCTAAAAGTCTTAGTATAGTCTTAAGCTTTAATAGTTTTAGGTATATAGCTTAATAGGTATATAACTGTAGGTTTAATAAAGTATAATAGCTTAAGATAATGGAGGTTACCCTAAAAGTCTTAGTGTAGTCTTAAGCTCTATTAGCTTAGGATTTCATTTGATTCTCACAAAAATTCTGGAGGTAGGTGCTGTTATTATTCCCATTTTACGGATGAGGAAATTGAGGCTGAGAAGGTTAGTGACTTGTCCAGTATCATACAACTAGTGTGTGGCTGATATGTCACATTCCCCTAACTCTTAAGTCCAGAGCTCTTAGCTATCTCAAGTAGAGACCTTACTGACCACTAACTTGGATCTCTCTTTCTATGAGGGAGGGAGATATCTCCATCCAAGGGCACCATCTCCCAGGCAAAGGTTAACTTCAACCTCATAAATAGACTTACAGGGCAGATTTAGTCTACAAGTTTCTTGCTACCTGATTCTCCTTCTGCTCCATGGCTAGTGAATTCTTACCTACTACTCCTCTCATCTCTGTGATTCAGGACCATCCTTTTCTTTAATACTTTTAATAGCTCCATGATCTCACTGATATAGGTACTCCATTCAGAGGTACAGATTGCCACCCCTGCATGTCTCACCCTGAGACTCTTATCCTAGTCCTACCCACAATCCAGTACTTAATGTACTGGTGGGGTACCTAGGTGGCACAGTGGATAGAGCACTGGGCCTAAAATCAGGAGGACTCATCTTCCTGGTTCAAATCTGGCCTCAGACACTTACTAGCTGTGTGCCCCTGGGAAAGTTTCTTAACTCTGTTTGCCTCAGTTTCCTCATCTGTAAAATGAAGTAGAAAAGGAAATGGCAAACCACTCCAATATCTCTGCCAAAAAAACCCCAAATGGGGTCGTAAAGAGTCAGACATGACTGAAACAACCAAACACCAAAATGTACTGGTGGTTATCTCCTAGAGCTTGGACATTGTGTAGACATCAGTGGGACCCCCCAGGCTATCACAACATGATGGAACAGCCATTTTTTCAATCACCCATTTCTTTGATGATATCCCTCATGCCCCTTTGGTGCAATTCTTTATGGCTGAGATGTTGCATCCTCTTCCTACTGTGAGCCTTTCTGTTGTCATAGAGCTGACCCACAGCTTTGTTTTGTTTTTTTTTTAAATGAGTGTGGTTTTCCAAAACTTGCAACTATATATTGTCACTTGAGTATTAAGGATAGAGATCAGGCTTGTGACTTCATTGGTATAGGGAACACTTAGATAAGAAAACTCCTATGGAATGCAAGTAGGACCCTTTTCTGCAACTTGTAGTCTTAGAGAGTTGCCCAAAGTACTGAGAGGCCAAGTGACTTGTCTGGGGCCACATAATCAGTATATCACAGGTAGGACTTGAAACCAGGTCTTCTTAGTTCTGAGAGCATCTGTAAAATGAGCTGGAGAAGGAAATGATAAACCACTCCAATGTCTTTGACAAGAAAACCCTAAATGGGGTCACAAAGAGTCGGATATGACTGAAAACGACTAAACAGACAATCATTTTCCAGGGATTGATTGAATCATCACAATGTCATCTACAAACAAACATCTGAAGGACCTCACCATTTATAGGGAATCTCTCTTCCATTGGTTTGCTCTGAGCATCCTCCATGGCAGTGGCAAATATCTTTAACAAGCATATATCTCCCTGATTTCTGCTTTGCTTTATCTAAATAAGCAGAGGGTCATCAAACAAAGTTATCTCTATCATTACATCTTTCAGAATAATCTTGTATGACTTTGCCATATGCCTGAGGAAAATTTATTTATTTATCTTATAGGAAAATAAATTTTAAGGTAATGATTGCTTTGCCAAATCAAATGCAAGTTCATACTCAGGAAACAAATATAATAGGATATTTTATGTTCTCTACCTTTTAGTCATTTTTGTTACTATAAAGATTTAGTCTGATGTAGAAAATCATTTTCCAGAACCCATCATTTCCCTTCTCATACCTTTATCAAGGAAAATCTTCATGTATGTGCAAATTATTCATTTGAAGATTTTAATGAGCTAGAAAGGTAGGCATAAGGAGTTGTAGTAATTAATATTCTTTCAAATGACCTTTGCCCCTCTTTGGTTATAAGGGCTGTGATTCCTCCTCTCCCCACAATCCTCTAAAATGTTTCTTTTCTTCCAATCTTTCAACTCTTTTGAGAATCAACCCTTCAATGCCCTCAAAGTTATATCTACTTCCACATAGATCTGTTATGTGTATACTTGATCTAGTCCAGCCACTCTTCACATTTTTGTTTTCTTTAGTGACATTTTTACTTCTTCATGCAGCACACTGAGTTCTTTGATGTTAGAGTTCAATGGTAGTGACTCCACCTTAATTAAATATGAAAGTAGTTTGTTGTATTGGAACCAAAGGCTGAACTTTCCCGATTGGTGAGTGAGTGGACACTGACTTACATAGCCCACTACTGTATATCTAACCATCCCCAGACCAGACCATGTTTTACATTCCATTCAGCTGTCTACCTGGCGATCTTCTTGTCATCCAACCCTCTCCTGCATCCTCTAGGCCACAAGATTTCCTGAGTCCATGCCCTGTGGGACTTAATGCATTAAAATTTAAAACTACTACTCTGAGGCTTATTGGTACATAAGTGAGCCCAGACTCACAAAGTTCATTGTATCTAGCCAGTCCCAGCCCAGATCATCTAGACCACACTTCATATCCCATTAAAGTTATAGACCCCCAAATCATCATTTTGCTGTTTACTTTGCTACCATGGATATCCTGTGATCCCTTGTCCCTTTGTCTTTCCACTGTTCATATCATGTTAATTCTTAACCCATGGCTCATCGCCCCCTTCTAGTTCTGTACTCAAATCACTAACCATAAGATAATGGAAATAATGCAACCATGCCAACGAGGTCCACTAAAATTCATGTTATCAAACCTCCATTGGGCTCCCAATTGCTGCATTTAATGTCGGATGGACTATTATACTCACAACAGCTGTTCAGAATCTTTTCTCTCAAGACTCTAACTCCATCTCTTTCTGTGGATGACTTTGCCTTCTTATTTTATTGGGAAAGATTGAAGTCATTTATCATCAGATTCTTCATCTCTCCTCCTCCAAACTTCAGAATTGTACTGAATCTTCACCTATCATCTCTCTCATTTTCTCCAGTCTCACAGAGAGGTGGATTTTCTCTTTGGTTCCAGTTGCTTTTGGAAATCTAGCCCTTCCTGTTTCCTTTAGGGACCTGGCTCGTTTATCTTCTTCATCACTCTTCTATTATACCTCCAACCTCTCATCTTTACTGTCTCCCTACATAATTGCTCCTTCCATGATTTTATATTTTTTATATAAAAAACCTCTTTTTATATTTTAAAAAACCTCTTCCTTTGACCTCTGCCATCTCCTTAAGCTATCATCTCATCTCTTTCACTGCATCATCTCTTTCTTTTACTGATAAACTTCTAAAAAGGGTAATCTATACTTGCTGTTTCTACTTCATCACCACCTACTCACTAACCAAACCATTAGAATCAGTCAGTCAGTCATTAAGCATTTATTAAGCACTTACTATGTAACAGATACTGTGATAAACACTGGGATACAAAGAAAGACAAAAAAACAGTCCCTGCCCTTATGGAGCTCACATTCCAGTGGGGAAGACAATAGGCAAACAACTGTGCATATGAGCTACATGGGAAAGGACCAGGAACCTTTCATAGAAGGTGGTATTTGAACTTGAAAGGAGTCAGGAAGCAAGAAGCCAAGGTGAGAAGGGAGAGAATTTCATGTATGAAGGACAGTAAAAAATCTGAGAGATAGAGTGTGGTGTGAGAGGAGCAGCAAAAAGGTCATCGTCATCGGACCATGAAGTAGGTAGAATGGAGTGGAGAGTACATGTACGGTCATCTTTTTTTTTTTCTTTCTATTCTATGTTATAGAAATGCTTGTTTTATTTCTTAAGTTCAGAATAAGATTAAAAAAAAGATTGGAGTTGTAGGAAGAGGTGAGCTTGTGCAGGGCTTTAAAAGCTAAACAAAGAATTTTATATTTGATCCTGGAGGTGAAAGGAGCCGCTGGATTTGATTAAATTGGGGAGAGGGGGTGACATGGTTAGACCCTGCAATTTGGGAAAGTCACATTGGCAGCAGAGTGGAGGATGGATTGGAGTAGGTAGAGACTTGAGGAAGGAAGAGGTTAATGTAAAAGTCCGGGTGTGAGGCAATGGGAACCTGCACAAGAACAGGAGCTATGTGATTGGAGAGAAGGGGCCATAGAAGAGATGTTGTCAAGGTAGAAAATGGCAAGACGTGGGAACAGATTGGATATATGGAGTGACTGTGAGGGAGGACTTGGGGATGACAGCAAGGCTGGTAACAGGGAAGATGGTGGTACCTTTGACCGAAATTGGCAAGTTTGGAAAAAGGGAGGGCTTTTTGTGGAAAGATAATGAGTATAGTTTCAGATAGGTTGTGTTTGAGATGTTTAAAGGCAGTTGGTGATGTGAGATTGGATCCTTGGACTACTGATATAGAAATGAAAAGAACCTAAGTGGTCATGTAGTGACACTCTACTTATTTTACAGATGGAGAAACTGGGGCCCAAGGAAGTTATTTGACTTGGCTAAGGTTGTACAGGTAGCAAACATCAGAGGTAGGATTTGAACCCAGGTTTTTTAGCTCCAGAGATAGTCCTCTTTCTGCTTTTCCTCCTTTACCATGCTACCCTAGCAAAGTGGTTTGTTCCAAAACCACTGTTGTTGTTTTTTTGTTTGTAACAATGGAATATATTATTTTAAAATTGTTTATTTTATTTTTAATTTATGAAATAAAACAAGTATTTCCTTAACAGTAGAATAATAAGACAAAGATTACACATGGAACTGCAAATCTATTATGTACAACTTGCTGTTCCTTTTAAATATATGATAAATCTATCATGTAAATTTTTTCCCTTTCTTCCCTCCCTCTTCCCCTGCCCTAGAGATGGCTACTCTTGAACACAAATATACATATGTATCTCTGGTTTTAAAGAAATCTCTCTCTCAGAGGTCACCAATGATTATTTAAATGGCTAAATCCAAGTTTTGATGTACCCTGAGAAGTTTTCCTAGGCCTTCTTTTATTTATATATCCTCCCTTAATGATCTCATTTATTTCCATAGATTTAATTATCGCCTCTACGTAGATGACTTCTAGGCTTAATCTTTAAACTTCAAACTTATGCCTAACAGTCTTGTTGGAACTTCAAACCCAACTTGTTCAAAACTAAACTCATCTATTCTCCCCTAAACTCTCTCCTCCTGTGAGCTTCCTCATATTCGTTGATGGGACCACCATCCCTCAGTCACATACGGTCAAAATCACAGGATCTAAAGCAGGAAAAGCCCTTAGAGATCATTTAGCCAAGACCCTTCATTTTGTAGATGAAGAGACTGAGGTTCAATGATTAGCCCAAGACCACACAGGTAGAGCACAGCAGAGCCAGCATGTGAGCTCAGGGTCTCTGACTACAAACCCAGACTTTCACTTGCACCACATTGCGTCCTGACCAACAGTCATGTCTGGTCTAATTACAGAAATTATCTCCAATTGCCACCACTGATTGGCAATGCTAAATGCTCTAACTGAGGAAAGCACTTTCTTATTAATATCAGTTACCACGTATTTAATGAGTGCCTACTATGTGTTTGATGCTTTCGGGAGGCAGAGGAGAAATGTTAGACACAGTTGGAGCCAGAAGAAATTGGAAATCTACAAAAAGAAGTGCTTCTTTCCCTTTTTGCAGAGGTCATAGGATTTAAAAGATTTAGAGCTGGAAGAGACCATAAAACCTTTCCAGTCCAACCTCTTCATTTTTACAGATGAGGAAACTGAGGCCCAGAGAGGTTCCTTGATTTACTCAAAGTGATTCAAGGAGTAAATGCCAGAGCTTAGATTTAACCCAGGTTCTTTTAATTCCAAATCCATTTTAAAAAATTGAACCATGCTGTCTCTTATGGTAGAGGATGATGGCTATGGGTATGCTTTAGTATAGTTGATGTGATGGTTAGTTTTCCTGAACAGCTTTTTCCCCTCTTTCTTTTTATTAATTGTCATAGGAATGGCTCCTCTATAGGAGACAGGTGAGGCATATACTTAGAAATGAAGCAGATGGAAAAAGAAAAGATATCCCACACATTTTTAAATTAGCCTAGGCAATAACATATTATAACTAATAAGTCTAGACAAAATATATATTCTAAGTGGCCTTATAACAATCTACCAGTTATGTATCAGTGAAGGCAAGTTCTGTCTCCATTAAGAAGGTGCTTGACTTGGCCTTATTCACAAATACTGCACGAGGAGGATGGGAGAAAGGAGAAAGCTGTATGAGACAGAGCAATGTATAGCAAATAGTACCCCCGACTGAGAATCAGGGGACCTAGGCTCAAATCTAACCTCCAGCATTTCCTTGCAAAGTGATCTTGGTCAAGTCTGGGACTTCAGTTTCTTCATTTGTAAACGTGTGTGTGTGTGTGTGTGTGTGTGTAAAATACTATGTAACTGGGTTACTGTAAGGAGAAAATGAATCTTCAGGCACTAGAAGAATGTGAGCTGCTGTTGGTACAGAGTATCTCTGTCCTTCCAATAGCTCACAAAAATACCGCAGCCTTTCACAAGGAAACCAAATGCAAGGCTCTGCTAATCGGACACAAGGTTTAAATAAATGGGAAATGAAAGAAGAAAAAGGGAGGAAGAATGGCCTTGTTACCACAATAAAGCTTGATACTTCTACATCTAATGCTTCATGGGACACATGTAGACCAGGCCTTGGAAAATGGACTTGTCTTTGTTCATTACTAAGGTAAATGATGGAGCCCTTAAAAGAAACCCACAGCTACCAAGAGGAATTATGTCTCCTCCAAAAACAATTGTGCTGACCTGGTGGGGAAACAACCAGGAAAGTCGGAATTGAAAGTTTACATTCAGGTAAAGTGGATTATCTCTCACAACTCTCAGAGTGGGAGTTTTTTCTCTCCAAGCAGATATTAGTGTTAAACCAGCAATCTGGAGCTTGCCTAGGAGGCTTACTTATGTAACCCAGGACAAGTCACTTAACCTCTCTGTGACTCAGTTTCCTTATCTGTAAAATGAAGGAATTGGATTTAGTGGCCTCTAAGGTCCCTTCTAGCTCTTAATATATTATCTTACGATCTTTAAGAGTTGCATTAGGAACTCTCTGTACTTTAAGTTTTTAAAGTATATTCTGTTCACATATATATACTTGAAATGCTTGTAGATTCCAGGCCAATTTATGTCTACATCTATATTTTGGTTCAGAATATTGATAGCATGCAGGTGTGGGACTAGTAAGGAAGAAAATTAGATAATCTGAAGGTAATTGGCTAATTAGCATGATGGGAGAAAGAATTCCCAGTTTCTTTCATTTATCCTGGAATAGCTCCCCTAAAACTCTTTGTAGCCAACTAACTTTCTCCAATTGGGCAAGATCAAAAGAGCAAATGAAGTGACAGGCTCCATTTGTAAGCCAGGAATTTAATGTGAGGCTTGCCAGCCTCCTCTCTCTCCCTTTCTTCCCAATCCTTCATTTGCAGTGATTATTATGCTGAAAGCCTACAATATTGAAACATCAAGTACACATAAATGAAAATCAAGCTTTTGTTTCTGGACAAAACATGTCAACCCTGGGACCATCTGGGACAACTTACGAGGTTCTACACCAATGACTTCAGTGGGGCCAAAGAGCTCTGCTAGAACTGAGAGGAGGCTGACCAAGGAAGGTTACATTAGCACCTCTGAGAAGACATCTCCCAAGACAGAATCTACTCTATTTTTTCCAGGTTTTAAATCTGTCTTAGAAATTATATGGCAATGTGAAGAACAAATACTGCCCTCAATATCTTGTGAAAGTTTTTTCGTTGACTCCTCCAAATATGACTATAGGACACAGGATATAGGATCTAAGGACAAAGGGGATGTGTTGGGGTCATCTAATCCAACCTCTTCATTTTACCTATGAGGAGACAGCTTCTGAGGGGTTGAGTGATTTGCCCAAGGTCACTCATTCAGTGATCGGCAGAGAAGAGACAAATCCAGGCGGGCTTCCTGACTTGAGGGCAGTGTCCTTCTCACTATGTCCCATTTCCTTTGTTTGTAGATTTCTGTTTCTTTCTGAAAATTTCCTTTGGTGAAGGACTGGTGATGGAAACACATTCTGATAAAGGGTATAGAATGAGGAACTTGTACTCAAAGCACATTAAAGACAAGGGCGGTTTTAAGGGCGGTGATTTTTGCCTTTAATCTTGCTAAAGCATGAACAGCTGAGTGGTTCCAAATGTCCTCACATATCCATATTCAAGCTTCCTATCTTCTCATTCATTTTAAATTATTTGGTAGTAAAAGACACATTCCTAACAGTTTCCAATATACTTTTCCTGTCTATATCTACTAAAATAATTTAATACATAAAGTCTATAGAACAAAATTTAATCTGTGTTAACCCTTATATAGGATCATGAGACTTTATTACTAATGAAACTGTAAAAAAAGTAGACCCCTTTTTTTGAAAACTAAAAAAAATTTTTTTAAATGTTAAGATATTTAGCTTTCATTTTATACAGAAAGTAAAAATAAATATGGATTAGTTTGAAGTTCCTGATGTCCAATTCCTTCTCTCATTTTGTCTCTACTGCTTGTGAGTAAGTAGTACTAGTAGGCTTTTCATACTCACAGAGAAACATTCTTCCTTATACTGCCCTCCTGGATTCCCTATAAAAGCTGCCAGTTTTTGTAGAACATGATATACTCTATAAAAGAAACAATGCAAGGATGCCTGTTCTCAGATAACTTAGCATCACAGAATTGCAGGTTGTAAGGAATTATAGAGAACATCGAGTCCTATGGGGAATATAGGGTCAAAGAGACTGGACAACTTTCAAATTAACCTACAGTAGAGTACAAATTAAATTAAATTAATTACCTTTCATGAAAGTATGATTTTGAAGGGTTGCCAAAAGCATATTTTTAAAAAAATTCTTTTTACTTCTTATAGAGGCACTACCTGCCTACTTGATAAGAGTTTTGTGATCATTACACTCCCAGCTTCTTACCTATTCTATAGAACTTCCCACCCAGCCAAATGAGAACTAAAACGAAGAATTTAGCTAAGGTTAATTCTATTGTCCCCGCTTCCAGAATCACACAATGTTGGAGTTGGAAGGAATCTCACAGGCCTCCTAGTCTAATCTTTATCTAACTGATAAAGAATCCCCTCTTGTCATACCTGACAAGTGGATGTCCAGTCTTTTCTTGAATACATCCAGTGAGGGGGAACTCAGTACTTCCTAAGGCAGACTTTTCTGTTAGGAAGTTTTTCTTTATCTCAAGTTGAAATTTTTCTCTGTAATATCCACTTCTCCTACTTCTCCCTTCTGGGCCCAAGCAAAAAAAACTAATCATTTTTCTCCAGGACAGCCCTTCAAATATCTGAAGACAACCCATTTTCTCCTAAGTCTTTTCTTTTCCTGATAAATATCTCTGGTTCTATTAGCCAGTCCTCATATGGCATGAACTTGGGGTCCTTCAGCATCCTGGTTGACTTCTCTAGGTGTTCCCTATCTTATCAGTGCCCTTCTTAGAATGTGGGACCCAGAACTGAACACAATATTTTACGTGTTGTTTGATGAGGGGACAGTAAATGGGACTGTCACCTACATCTTGCTGGATGCTAACTGTCTTAATGCAACCTAACACTGTGTTAACGTTCTTGGCTGACATATTACATTGATGACTTCTGGAGAGCTTGAATTCAGTGAAAAACTATCCGATCTTGTCCAGATTAACTGTTAGCAAGGAAATATGCACTGACCTGCAAATAATTGAAGAAATTTCCTGGGCGTGGGGGAGGTTTGGGGTATGAGGGTACGAAAGAGAGTGTTCCTTCACCAATGAAATTATAGGCCTACTCCATCTCCCTGATTTACCAGTTACCTCTTTGTCTCTTAACTTTTTTTGTCCATTCAGTCTATTTTTATGTATATATTGATATATTTTCGCTTGTATGTAGTTGTAGTCCGTGTGTACTCTGCCCTGCTTTTGGTTCTGCTGCCTTTTCTTTGCATTATTTTATATAGATCTTTCCAGATTTCTTTATATTTATCATAATACCAGGTTTTAAATAAAGGTAGATACAGTCTACAGTGAGGTACAGAGAAAAGAAAAAATGTCGCAAATAATTTTCGTGGGAAATTAAGTAGATCTAGAGAAGTTAAGGGAAGTTAGGTGGCCGTGGAGAGAACACCGGGCCTAGAGTCAGGAAGACCTCAGTTCAAATTCAGCCTTAGATGCTAGCTTTATGACCGGCAAGTCATTTCACTCTGTTTGCCTTAGTGTCCTCATCTGCAAAATGAGCTAGAGAAGTAAATAGTAAACCACTTCAGAATTTTTCCCAAGAATACTCCAAACAGAGTCACGAAGAGTGAGATAATGAATAAAATAACTGAACAGAAACAGTAACAAGAGAAGTTAACCTTGCTTCTAACATAAGGTGAGAATGCTACCCCAATACACCCAGTAATGTTATGAAAGAGAGGTCTCAAAGTTGAAATTGTGACTGAAGACAAGGCGATAACAGGTACAGTGCTGGTGAAGCAGTCAGAAGAGGCCTTGAAACTGCCAGGCCTGCATGTGTCACTGTTTTTCAGAGGGGCACTGTGGTATTTTGGTTCATTGAAAAGATAGCCTTGATGTTTTTTGATACACTGAATTTTCTAACTTACTTTGCTAATTTTTTTTTTAACCAGGTAGGTAGAGTTGTTTGTATTCATGATGACAGAAGAATGAAGAAGGGGTGTGTGTGTGTGTGTGTGTGTGTGTGTGTGTGTGTGTGTGTGAGAGAGAGAGAGAGAGAGAGAGAGAGAGAGAAAGAAGCTATAATTGTGGACAAAGAGATGATCGAATCATTCGTTTAAAAAATATTTATTACGTACTATGTACCAAATTCTGTAGAATATGCTGTGGTGCATACAAGTAAGCAAAAGTCTTTCCTCTAGGAATTTACGATCAGATGTGGAGAAAACATAGATATACATGAAAAGTTAAATTATGATAAAAGCCAATGATACATGAACCTCCACTAACCAATAAGTGATGGTTAATTGCTTGCTGAGTGGTATAGACAAAAATTGTAGATCACTCAGCTAAAGCATATGGGGTCGCTGGTAATTGAGCTGTGCTTTGAAAGATGGTTAAGAATTGGATAAATGGAAAGAAAAGAAAAAGAAGGAGGACTTTACGGGTAAGAGGAACTAAGGGAGGAAAGGTTCTGAAGGAGAAATGAATATGATGTATTTTGGTGATGGGAACTAAGCTATTCTGGATCAAGGGGTAGATCTGTATAAGGGAGTAATAAGAGATTAGCTAGGTGCCAGATTGTAGAATAATTATAATGCTAGGTTAAGGAGTTTAGAATTCACTCCAATAAATATTTATTAAGCAGCTACAATATGCAAGGCCCTGTGGTTAGGTACTAAGACCACAAAGATGAAAACAAAACAGTCTCTGCCTTCAGGTTGCTTTTATCTGGAGGTATAGGGTAACAGCGTGTCTGTAGATGCAAAGTAATACAGAGTGATTTTGGGCAAGAGAACACCAGTAACCAAGGGGATCCTTAAAGGCTTTGTTTAGCAGCTGACACCCGAACAGTGTTTTGAAGTCAACTAGGGATTCAACAAAGTGGAGATAAAAAGGTAATAAATGAATGAATGAATAAATAAATAAATAAATAAATAAATAGGGAACACATCCCAGAAATGGGCATGATCTAGGCACAAGGGCAGGACATGGGTTGTCATGTGCCAGGATAAATAACAGATTATTTTGACAGGAATGGAGAGAATATGGAATATATAAAATAAGCTTGGAAAGGTAGGAGTCATGATGTGGAAGGCTTCAAATGCTAGACTGAAGGTTTTGGTTTTTATCCTCAAAGCAATGGGAAGCCACTGAAGATTTTTGAGTAGGGGAGTGGCATGGGAAGATGTATGTTTTTGCAGTGGCTACTAGGTGAAGAATTAATTGGCAGGAGACTAACAAATATGGCAGAATAAAAAGAAGCAGGACAGCCCAGCCCTCTCCCACAATTCCCAGACCAAGTAGTGATTGGGAAATCCAGGGAGAAATTGCAGTGGATTATTTTTCTGGCTATGGTAGCACAAGGAGATAGTCAGTGGCCTGCAGGCACTGGGGAGATCGTCTACCCAGGAAGGACTAGGAGGAGTCTTCCAGCCTGGACTGGACTGGAGCTTGTGCCTGGGTATGGAACAGATAGAAGGAATAGGAGCCAGCTGCCAGCTGTGTTCCTGTGAACCTGAAGTAGTATGGCATCCAGGGTCTGTGACTGTAGGAAGGCAGGAGGTAAGTACCAGGGATGAGCCCACTCTCTCTGACTCCAGAATAGGATCTGAGATTCAGCCCTCAGACTGGGTCTGGGACCTGCAAGTGAGTAAGCAGAGCAGGGATTAAGGAAGTTCTGTCACTCAGAACATACAGAGACTTGTAGCTAGCTGAAAAGTGCTGGGGCCAGTTGTTGTGGTTGTTTGTTCTTTCTTCTCAAAGGGGATGGTTGCATCAGGAAGGTGATGCCATGACTTACAACTGAATTGGAGTTCAGTGAGGGAGGGCTGTGCAAAGTCACCAGCCTCACTTTCTCCTCCAGAGCCATCCGGATCCAGTGGCAAGACATAGCTCAGGATGACTGGAGATGCCCCCGGATGCAGAAATCTTTTTAAGATAAAGTCTTTCCCAGGTCTCAGTTTGACTGAGGCAGTGCCCATTCAAGTGATGAATTAGTTAAGAAATGAGGCAAAGAACGGCCTCTTTTACCTAGTCAAAAAAAAAATCAATTTGAGAGGGGAAGACCCTCAGGGTTTCTGGCCAAAACAGAAACAATTACTGTGTACATTTACTTTGAGCCAATTGGGCTGGGCCATAGTGTTGGCCAATCCATGAGAAGCTGGGGCCAAGAGCAGTCTACTGGAGCTCTAACCAAAGGCAAGTCTGAAATTGTATCTGCACACCTGGGGTCAGGAGTCCAGAAAGCTCAGACCCGGAGGACAGCAACCAGACTGAGCACAGGATGAAGCTCCCTCACCTGAGCTGCCCTGAGATCCTTGAGAAGTAGAGCACTCAGTACCTGGGAGAAAGTGGTAAGAATTCAGAGGATACAGATTAGGACCACACTGGGCTCCGGCATTCCATCCAGAAGTGTTCAGAGCTTGGTCTTAACTCAAGGTCCCAACTCAGGAAGTAAGGCTAGAAGAATGAATAAGGAAAAAAAAAGATTCCGTTGAAAAAGAACTGTGATGGAACCAGAGGCACTCCAGACGCAAGATCAATTAGAATTACTGGAAGAAATGATACAAGTATTTCTTCAAATGATTTTGTAAGTAAAATGAGAGCTCTGGAGGAAAAGATTGAAAAATAAATGACAACACTGGAGGGAATATTGGGAGGGAGAATTAGCAGCTTAGTACAAGAGGTGTAAGCCTTAGACAAATGACAAATTCCTGGAAAATTAGAATGAACCAAACAGAAGTTAATGACTCTATGAGACAAGAAGTATTTTGATAAAAAATAACAAACACTTGAATATAATTTTAGAAAAGTTAGATTTTGTAGGTCTTTGCTGATTACAGAATGGGAGTAGAAAGAAGTATACATATTCTCAGCACTGCATGTCTTTGCTAAAATGTTTTTTTTAAAACCTGAAAACATGGAAAAAGTAAGGTGTTTCAGAGACAATGGACTTGGTAAACAGATCAAGTAGAAAAGAAAATATAGAAGTCATTGTACCTGAAATCCATGACTAAAAAAAGAGCCTGGATATCTCATTTTAAGAAATCATTAATGAAAACTGCCCAGAGAAAAAGATAAAAATATAAAGGACCTATCAGTCATCTCCTGAAAGAAATACCCAGGTGGAGCTCACAATAATTGTCATAGACAAAATCCAGACCTTCTAGGTCTAAGAAAAAAAAAATTACAAGCAGCCAGAATGAAGGAGTTGAAGTACTGAGGACCCATAGCATCACACAAGATTTGGTAGCTATCATTATAAAAGAAGAGAGAGCATGAAATATGATATTCCAAGAAGCAAAATATATAGACTTACAATTAAGATTAATTTACCCAGCAAAACAGTGTAATCCTATGAGAGAAAAATGGATTTTTAATGAAATAGAGGACTTTCAAGAATTTCTGATGAAAACAGCAGAGCTGAGTAGTAACTTTGAAATGTAAACACAAAGATTAAGAGAAACATAAAAAAGTAAATTCATTTGAGCAAGCAAAAGGGGCTACATAAGGATTAAATGTTTACATTCTAATATGGGGAGAAGAAACAAGTGTCCCTTCAAAACTGTAATGTCATCAAAGGATATACAGTGAGTTTGATAAGACAGAGAGCCTGGGGGTAGTTTTGTTATGTTTTTATGCTCTTAAGAGAAGAAAGAGAAGTTAAGGGTAAAGAAATATACCAGGTAAGAAAGGGGGAGGAAGTGTGGGGAAAACTTATTATCTCATCTAATCAAGGTATACAAGCAGAATACTATACAAATGAGCAAAGAGGAATTTCTTTCAAGTGTGGGATTAGATTGCAAGGGGTGAAATAGTGAGTGGAAGGTGAGGAAATGGAAGCTGCCTTAAGTAATTTGGCTATGAAAGAGAAGAAACAATAGGTTTTGAGCAGGGGCATAATTCAAATGATATTTTAGGAAGATGAATTTGGCAGATGGTGGAAGAAATGTGTGCTTCAGAAAATTCACAAATCAAAGGACATGAGCAAACAGTTTTCAAAAGAACTGTAAACTATAAACAACCATGTCAACATATGCTTCAGAATACCACTAATAAGAGAAATGAAACTGAAACAATTCTGAGATTTTACTTTATACCTGGCAAACAATTGATACTATATGGATTGTGGGAAGTCAAGTACAAAATCATTGTTGGTAGAACTTGACATTTGTCCATTCATTCTGGGAATCCATTTAGAATTGTGCCTAAAAAAGAGAATAAACTGTTCATTCCCTTTGACCTAGGGAAATGACCCTGCTACGGGTTGTATAGTCAGTGGAAGTTTTAAACAAAAGAGAAGGTTTAATATATACCAAATATTCATAGTAGCATTATATGGTAGCAAAGGTGTGGAAACAAGAGGAAAGTCCATTGACCAGAGAATGGTTGAACAATACTGGTAAATGAATATAATGGGATGTTATTGTGTAGTGAGAAATGATGAATGTGATGATTATAGATTTAGAGCTGGAAGGGATTTAGAGGATATTTACTCTAACCTCCTCGTTTTACACATGAGGAGATTAAGACCCAGAGACGTTAAATGACTTGCTCAAAGTCACACATGTCATAAGTTGAAAAAATAGCATTTGAACTTTAGTCTTCTAACTCCAAATCTAATGCATTTCCCATTGTACCATGTTACCTTCAAAAGAACTATGACCCTGACATAATGAAAGAGAAACATTACAAGATTTGTATGAACTGATGCAGAGTGAAGAAAGCAGGACCAGAAAAATAATATATACAATGACTTGTTTAGTCATTTTCAGTCGTGTCCAACTCTTTGTGACCCCTCTTGGGGCTTTCTTGGCAAAGATATTGGAGTGATTTGCTATTTCCTTCTCCAACTCATTTTACAGTTGGGGAAACTGAGGAAAACAGGGTAAAGTGACTTGCCCAAAGTTATACAGCTATTAAGTGTCTGAGTCAGATTTGAACTCACAAAGATGAGTCTTCCAGACTCTATCCACTATGCAACCTATTGCCCCTATACTCAATGACTGCAGTCATGTAATTGAAAACGTGGGGAAGTGGAACTCTGAGTAACAGAAACACCAGTAATGGTCTTAGAGAACAAATAATGAAACATACTTCTCTTCTTTTGGTAGAGAGATTATAGACAACTGCAACAGAATAATGTCTAGGTATCAGATACAATCATTGTGTTAGTTGTTTTTGTTTTTGTTTTTCTTTATTAAGGGAAAGAATGTAAAAAGCAGAAACAATCAGCAAGTCTTTTTTGAGCATTTACTCTGTGGCAGGCACTGTGCTGAGTATCAGCCAGGGATAAAAAGAAAAGCAGAAACAATCCCTGACCTCAAAGAATTTACATTTGCAGTGGGGGAGAAAACATACAAACAACTACATATATGATATTATATATACACCTATATATACACATACATATATATATATATACACATACATATATATGTACACACACACACATAATGAAAGATAATCTTAGAGGAGAAAGCTTTAGCAGTTGGGAGGTTAGAAGGACCATGAAAAGCCTTCTGCAGAAGGGCTTGAAGGAAACCACCTATCATAAGAGGTGGAGGTGAGGAAGAAAAGAATTCCAGGCTTGGAGGTAGGGGAGGGAGGTGCAAAGGAGCTGAGACAGATGGAGAGACCTATGGGATGGGGGGTGGGGGTGAGGAAAGTAACTGTGAAGTTTGTGGAGGGGAGTAGTAGGAAGGGGTCAGGTTGCAAGGTGCATTCAGTGACAAAGGACTTCATAGTTGAGCCTAGATCAATAAAACTAACACACTCTCTCTCTCTCTCTCTCTCTCTTTTGGTGAGGCAATCGGGGTTAAGGGACTTGCCCAGAGTCACACAGCTAGTGTCTGAGTCCAGATTTGAACTCAGGGCCTCCTGACTCCGGGGCCAGTGCTGTGGACTGCATACACTGCACAAAAACTTATTTTCTTTAAAAAAAAAGTTTATAAATGGGTCAGGACCTGACAAAAGTGTATGCTTTCATGCTATAAATCCAGTGCCTTCCAAAGGGAATTTTTCCTCTCACCAAGATGGTCATAGGTTCATCAGTATACCTACAGTTTCACTGGCTTTCCCTGTCCAGAAATTGAATTTATATTGCTTATCAGATTATGCTCCTGATAATAATTAAGCAGGACTCTTTCCAGTGAAAAAGTGAAATTGCAAATGGCTTAGGCTCAGGCCACCATTGGATCATTTCTGTATCAACTGGCTTTTGATGCCTTTCCAAAGAACACCTCAGCCCATAAGACACTGTGCTGATTTAGAGCTGTATAGATTTTTATCATCAGGAGTAAATAGTGCCCCTTATGGGATAATTAAGATGCAGACATTTTGGGAAAGATGCAGACCATTCTTTTACTTATATAACTCTAAACAAAGATCTTTCACATTATATTTCCATTTATTTTTGTCAGATTCTTGCTTTTGATTTGAATCAGTTTGATGTAAGCAGCTGAGAGCTGTCCATAATTTCATGGCCATAGATTATATCTAGCATTTGGTTAGATGAAAGAATACACCTAAATGCTAAACTGTTGACTTTACCTTTGGGTTGTTGGCATTGCTTCTAATACTCCTTTTAGTATAAACATTGTAAGGCTAATGAAACCATTCTAACCAGTGACATATTAAACCAGTCACAATACTATATTTGCTTAGCTTAGCCTTTAAAATAGGTTGCACGTGTACAGAAGTGGCAAATCTGAGGCTCTTAGACAACCACAAGTTACCAGCTAAGGAATCCTATGGCCTTTTGTTATGCCTGTCATTATAGAAAGAAAAGGCTACAATTAACGCATTGTGAATTCAAATCTTTGAGAAGGCTTTGATGAAATCTAAGAGGTTGGGTTCAAAGCCAAAGCATTTGTCTACATATTTCCTTTACTGCTGACTTCACAGTAAAGAAGAGGGCTTTGAGCCAAACAAATGTGGATTCTGATTACTCAGGGCTTCATTATAACTTACAATTAAGTATTTAGAGTGATTAAAGCCAGGATTCCTTGAAACCACAAGTTCCAAATCGTGCAAGATCTGCCTAGCCATTTGTGTACAGGGTATAATACACTCTTGATTATTTAAATGCTTGATATTCTGGTTCTGGGTGCAGCAACCTTGCCTTTGATGGGAGAAGAGTTATTAGCACATTAGTATAGTGAGATTATAAAATTAATTAATTGTCACCTTGGAAGTCTGGGAGAGTATGACCCTGAGATACTGGATTGGAGAGAAGAAGGTATGGGAGAAAGGAGGTTGGAGGTGGAGGTATGTATAGCAGTAACAAACTCTGGGGTGTAGGGGTGAGGAGATTCCATATGAAAGCAACAACAGCTTAGGATAGGAACTTTTGTGTTTGCAAAAGAGAGATGGCGGAAGGAAAGGCTTAGTAGGACTGCTCTAGCATGGAGCTTTATTTGCCTCCTGGGCTAGTGATTCATGAGAATAACAGCCAATAAGACATTTAATCCCTAATGAATGAAATGGGTCAGCATGCAGGTACTGATTCATTTCATTTATTTCAGTTAAAAAAAAACAAGATTTGCCCAAAGGACACTTGATCTGATTTATGAATTAAGCTCTTCCTAGTTCCTCGCTGTTCTACTTTTGGTCACTTTGTTGCTTGTTAGCTTCAAATTCTGAAAGCAGGTGCAGAGAATCAACCAGTTTGGCTACTTGTCAATGAGTTTTAGAACTAAATCTTTGGAGCAAAGAATTTAAAGGTCGTAGCTAATATGTTTTTGTGTAATCTGGAATCTTTTTATTTCCAGCACTTACTAAGGGCCTGGCACACACTGGGCACCTAATAAATATCTATTGATTAACTGATAGATATTTGTTCACATGGTCCCTCACCCCTCAAACCCAGGCATCTTCTAAATTTTGCTTGATCCAGTACTAACTCCACTGTGTGCCCAGATGATGGACTCATCAAGTTCTCCTCTTCCCGTACAGGAGCTAGCTTTTCTGGGCTACCTAGAGCCCCAGTTGCCCCATTGTCTCTTAAAGAAGCTATATCAGGGAGAAGCTAACTGTAGGGTGTCTATGAGTTTGAGTAGTAATAGACCTTTCCTGGAGGCCCGTATGTATGGTGCCCATTATAGCAGCTGTTACTCTTTTCTTGGCTAAGAATCACCACATTCTAAATTAACACAATGGGAGAATCAGGAAGTTAGAGGGTGAATGGTGATTAGGATGTTAAAGATTCCATAGTGGTAACAGAGTCAGGATCCTGGTTTCGAATCTCCATTCTGGTGCTTTCTAGCTATGGGAGCTAGGCAACCTCTGTGGGCCTCGGTCAATTCCCTGGCACTTCTCTAACAAGTTATAGATGGGTGGTGGCAGTCTACATTGGAGTGATTTCCTTACCTCCCGGTATCACAGATCCTTTGAGCATTCATATTAGAGAATTTTAGCTTTTCTCCACATAGTATATATGTCCACTCTCAGGCATTGCCCCTTTCAGTATGTTTGAACTCCCAAATAACTGAAATCTAACCAAGAATATGTAAAACAGGGACACTAAGTGCACTTAGAAAGGTTGTTAGAAAGTGATAATTAACTCACATGGTTCCTTAGGGTTCACAAAGAATTTTCCCTATAATCCTTCTGTGAGGTAGGCAATTAAAGTTATCTTTATTTGACCAATGAGAAACCTAAAAAAGGGGATACTTATTAATCAGATCGAGTATTTGAACCCAGGACACAACATAACTCCAGCCCTAGCATTCATGGCACTACATTGTCCTGAAGGGGCAGTCGCATGTTGTTGCTATATTCCCCAACATATGGAAGGCCAAAGGCTTTTATGACTACCATCCATTAATTATAACATGCTGCCAAAATGCCCCTACTTCAGTTGAAATTCTGATGAAACTTTTGACCGAAAGAATGATAATTGAACAATTTCTGTCATCTCAACATTACGTATCCTTCTGGAAAATTCAAACTTGACTTAAAATCCAAGATGGTACAGAGTCTGAGATTTCCCTGTCATGGGTACGTATGTGTAGATGTGCTAAAGCTGGGGTAATTAATTAGCACTTTCCATAGGCATAACCATGCAAAATGAATGTGGTCTTACCTCTGGCTTTATATATCCATTCTTTCAGTTGTCACATAAGATAATATTTTTGTAAAGTGCTTAGCATAGTGTCTGGAACATGGTAGGTGTTTAATAAATGCTTGTTCTGTATCCCTTTTCCTTCTTCTCAGGAGCAGTATACTTCAAACTCTCCCTTACATTTGATACCTTATTTAAAGGTCTCTTTTAAGATGTTAGATTTATATTCAGAAGATTTGGGTTTGAATTCCAACTCAGACATTCACTACTTTTGTGATCTTGAGAAAAATTACTTAAAATTTTCTGGGCTTCAGTTTTCCTCTCTGGGAAGTAAGATGGTTGGACTGAATTACCTCTAAAGCCCCTTTCCTGTCATCATTCATTTAGATAGCATGGAGGAAACCAGTTCTATTACAGTGAACAAAGTAGCAAAAGAAATTGTTAATGTCCTGGGTCCTGAAAGGACTCGGAGGGTGACCCAGAGAAACTCTTTTAAAGTGTGATGGAATGGATTCTTCAGTAATTTTCCATATCTTTCAGCAAAAAATTGTCAACCTTCACTGTGGGTCCAGTCTTTCTGGACTTGACAGTAACAGATTCATCACACATACACACACACACAGACACACACACAAACACACACACACACACATTTTCACCATTGAATTTTTACTAATTGTTCCTTTTTATTTCTTCTTAAAGGGCTTAATGGTAATGTATTATTATTTTAGATCAATGTCACTTCCCAAAATGTGGGGATAATTACATTATGTAAAAGCAAATTAATATGGTTTTTGCATATAGATTGTAGAATAGTACATAACTAAGAGAAAACTTGAATGCCCTTTGTTTTTCTAAAGTACTCATGGTCTATTTGAAGACCTCTTTAAAGGTGTATGAGAAACTCACTGACCAATGTACTAAGGAAGCATATAATACTTGGTTAATCACTGACCATTATGTGTGTTAAAATGTAACTTTTATACAATATCAGACTATGAACCATTAGGAGTAAGATTATATCTTATTGGTATTGCTTAACACAGCAAAGGCTCAGATTATGAACCATTTGGAATGAGATTGTGCCTTACCAGGTTGCCTAACCCAAAAAAACCTCTTCATTTGACATAATAAAGACCTCAAAAAAGCAGACTTTGATTTAAAAGGTCAAGTATATTATCAGAACATCAGGTTATATGACTGATTTTGTTTTGAATTACACATTGTCAAAGGTGATATATGTTTATTTAAAAACAAAAAGTTTGTTGTATTCCAAATTAAAGTTACAGCCAGTTTAATTGGTCACAGTTTTTGAAAGGGAACAGAGATTTATTTTCCAAGTGTCTGCTAGGTTCTAGGGGAGATATAAATTACTTCTGAGTAGGGCTTGTTTCATTCTTTGTGCTTTTATTCCCAAAAACTATAATAGTGCCTACCACATAATAGGAGCTTGGACAACAACCAGTCAACAAACATCTATTAAATACTTACTGTGTGTAGGGAACAATATCAACTTGTGAAGAGCAAAACTAGCCCCAGAAACATGTAGAGTCACAAAAAGAAGCTAGCCCTGAAATTACAGTTTTGCTGTGGAAAAGCACCATATTAGTGATTTAGTGGTAAGAATGCTGGATTTGGAACTGGAGAAACTAGGCTCCATTATCAACCATGTTGATATCATCCATAACATGAAGGAATTGGATGATATGAACTCAAGATTCTTTCTGGCTCTAAATTTATGCTCTTATGAAAGTCAAGAGTTGATGAAAAGTAAGATTTTTCAACAGAACATTTAATAAAAATATTTTGTTATCCTTGTAGACAAAATGGAGAAATATGAGTTAAAGTATATTACAGCTAGGTGTATTTGAAATCAGTTTAACGATGGGAGCTAAAGAATGTTAGGTGGTACATTGGATAGAGCAGTGGGCCTGGAGTGAGGAAGACTTCTCTTCCTGAGTTCAAATCTGGTCTCAGACACTAGGTTACTAGCTTTGTGACCCTGGGCAAATCACTTAACCCTGTTTGCCTCAGTTTCCTCATCTGTAAAATGAGCTGGAGAGGGAAATGGCAAACCACTACTGTATCTTTGCCAAGAAAACCCCAAAACTGGCTCATGAAGATTTGGTCATGACTGAAAACAACTGAACATACAAAGAATAGTGATTAATGAATCCACATCAACCCGGAGTAAAGTGTCTTGTGAAGTCAAGCAAATGCAAATATAGTCAGGCAAAACAAAGTCACATATTGTGTGAGAATGTATGTCTCCTTGTACATTTCTAGTGCTCCAGAGATCTGTCCTCGGCTCTATCATGTTCAACATCTTTATCTGTGGTTTGGATGAAGGCACAGGAAATGTGTTGATCAAAATTCTAGATGGTGTGAATCTGGGAGAGGCTTAAAACATCAGACAACAGAAACAGGATTGAAAAGAAGGATAGGTGAAATTTTTTTAAAAAATTTAAATTTTGAGCTGGACAAACATTGGCGAACAAATATTTTAAAATATTTGGGCATGAAACTGTGAATCTTATTTTATATACCACTTAAAAAAGTTTGTATTAAATTTAACATGATTAACACCATTTTTGTCTATTTTTTTAACTTCTTTTATCTTCTGTGTATTTGAAAACATTCCATTGATTCTCTTTTCTTTTTTTGCATTACCACACCCCTGTTCTCCCTACTTCAAATGAAGACTCTTCCTTTTAACAAATATAGTCAAGCAAAACAAACACACACTGTGTTTGAGGATATATATATTTCCTTGTACATCTCTAGTTATGCCTTTTTCTTCAAAGAGGTGAGAAGCCTTTCAAAGCTGTTTTCCTTTATACTGCTGTAGTCACTGTATAAATTGTTCTCTGGGTTTTGCTCACTTCACTCTATATTAGTTCTTCTGAATGCATCCCTTTTGTCATTTCTTATGATCCAATAATGATTCATTACATTCACATACCATAATTTTTTACAGACATTTCCCAACTGATGAACACATGCTTGGTGTCTAGTTTTAAGATGAAATTTTAATAGAGATAAATGTATGATTCTATATTAGGTTCAGGTGCAGCTAGATGGTGCAGTAGATAGAGTGTCAGACCTGGAATCAGGAAGATATCAGGAAGATCTGAGTTCAAATCCAGCCCCAGACACTTAGTAGGTATGTGACCCTGGGCAAGCCATTTAACCCTGTTTAAGTGACTTAACTTAAATTTAACTCAGTTTCCCTGTCTATAAAGTGAGCTCAAGAAGGAAATGGCAAAATACTCCAGTCTTTGCCAAGAAAACCCCAAAAGGGTTCACAAAGAATTGGACATGAATGAAAATGACTAAACAACAACAATAAAACATATTAGGTTAAAAAAATCAATTGCATAGGTAAAGGATGAAAAGGAAACAGACAACTTTGAAATATCCTAGTTAGGGGAACATAAAAGAAATAAAAGCTCCTAAGTACACAAGACTTCTTTGCAATTTACTTTCAGTTCTGTCATTTGGAACTAAAGCTTATTTATCTTTTTTTTAATTAAAAAAATTTTTTTTAGTGTAGGTGCTAGTGTATGTGTAGTTTATGGCACTATTTGTTTTAATCTGTTCTTAGCTAATTCTGAGACTATAGATGATTAACTACTTATCTACTCCTTGCTATTCATTCTTAGTATTAAAGTTCTCCATTGGATTTTATTTCATCCTACACCCAGTTCTTTCCTCCTGTCCCCCACAGGTCCTTTTCCCTCTATAACTTCATCTTTTTGGTCTCCTTCATGTTTCCTTTCTTCACTTTAGCTTGTTCCTTGACGTTTTCCTTCATTCTGAGACAGGAATGAAACAGGTAAACAAAGCCTGCTGCCTCTCCATTATCTCCTGATGCCCTTCTCCCAATGTCAGGGTCAGAATTCTGGGCCCTTTCTGAAATCTCAGCACTATTCTTATGGGAGAGGACTGTCAATAGGGCATCTTGACTAATAGGGAACTGGATATAGAACTTTTGCTTTGAAAAACAAACAAACAAAACTTTATATGCATTTATAATCTGTCCCCCTCCCCACTAAGAACTAAAAAAAATCCAAATAAAAAAACTTTCTCATAAAAATACACAATCCAGCAAACAAATCTCCACATTGGTCATGCCTGATAATATACATTTATCTGTGTATTTTAAGTTCATTATTTCTCTGGCAAGAGGTGAGTAGGGTGTTTCATCTTCAGTTTTCTGGACTTACGTTTTGTCATTACATTAATTTAAGGTCTTTCAAAGTTGTTTTTCTTTATAATGTTGTCATTGTATAAATCGTTTAAATTCGTATTTTGATCAGCATCAGTTCACAGACATCCTTCTAGTTTCCTCTGAAACTGTTCACTTCTAAATTTCTTATGGCCCAATAATATTCATTATATTTAGATACCATAATTTGTTTAGCTATTCCCCAACAGGAAGATAGCCCCTTACTTTCCAATCTTGGACTACTACAAAAAGAGTCACTCTAAATATTTTTTGTCTTTTTCCTGTTCTTAAAAAAAATTTCTTTGGATTATAGACCTAGTAGTGATGTTTGGTTGTGGTTTGAAATTGCTTTCCAGAATGGTTAGATTGATTCACAGCTCACCAACAGTGCAGTAATGTGCATGTTCTCCTGTGGCCCCTTCAACATTTGCAGCAACTCTGCTTTTTGAATTTGTGTATAAGCTTCAATAGATTATATTTTAATAGGCAGAAAAAGATTTGTCATTGATGTGGAAGGTATCCTTGAGCCATACCACTAACACCTTAGAGCTAAGAGGAGAAGAAGGAGAAGGAGGTGGAGGTAGGGGAGGAAAAGGAGGAGAAGGAGGAGGAGAATGAGGGGGAGGAGAAGAAGAAGAAGAGGAAGAGGAAGGAGAAGAGGAGGGAAAAGAAAGAGAGGAAGAGGAAGAAGAAGGAGGAGAGGAAGAAGAAGAAGGAGGAGAGGAAGAAGAAGAAGGAAAGGAAGAGAAAGAAGAAGAAGAAGAAGAAGAAGAAGAAGAAATACTCATCTCTTCCTAGAGTGGAGATGAGAAAAAAATATGCTTTACAATTGAAGCAACTTAATCCAGAATTATTTAAATAATTGATTGAAAATTAAAAATGGGAAATGGACAGCAGAAATGACATAAACACTTGCTACAATAATTTTATCTAGAAGGTCAGCCAATGTAAATTAATTACTGTGACAAGGAAACAAACAAACAAACAAAACCCAGAAAGTGCCTTAATCAGCAAACATCTGGCTTGCTTGTCAAAAAACAGGGATGGTTGCCAAAAGCAACAGTGGGTTAGACTACAAACACATTTGTAAAATTTTACAAGAAGGATGATAGGTGATTATGAGCTGTGTCATCTCGTAAAACAGACAGAAGCATTAGAGTATAAAACCAGTTTGAAGAAAGGTTAGTAAGATTTCCAACTGAGCTAAGTCTTTCCAAGGGCATTTAAGGATGAAAATGGAAGGAGGACTACAGATAAAAAGAAAAATGGAAAAGATTTGCAAAATTCATTATAGCAAAATTATTTTCTTCATCAAAAACAATAGAATCACCACACATGAACCCAACATCACAGTCCTGAATGTGCTTAGAGAGGAAGCTGAAATTATACCAAAGAGGACAAAGACAAGAAAAGCAACCAGATGGGACCAAGGGTAGATAGAGGACATCTGTGTAGGGGGTAACAAAGTTGTGAGGGTGTCAAAAGGAACCTCTGAAAAAGAGGAAGATAGCAAAGTCATGGGAAAATCTTGGAGCTTATTACTGTAAAAAATGAGAGAAACACCAGTAAGTATCACCCTCAATGTCTATTCTCCTATCTATACATCTTTGAAAATAATTTAATACAAATCAAAGACATGCTTAATGAAGATATTAGAATAAGTAGGCTCTCAAAAAGACATTCAACAATGAACATCTTCGGCATTTAACACTTAACTGAGAGATGTAAGATTTCTCCATGCTTCTTGTTTGCTGATAAGATCTAGAACTTATATAGTGCTTCAAGGTTTTCAAAGCACTTTTACATATCGTATGTCATTTGAACCTGACAACAATCCTGGGAGGTAGGTGTTATTATTATCTTCATTTTACAGAGGAGGAAACTGAGGCTGGGAAAGTTAAGTGACTTGTCCAGGGTCACACAGCTAGTAAATTTCTGAGGAAGGATTTGAATTCAGGTCTTCCTGACTCCAGGTCCAGAGTGTTAATTCTATCCACTGCACCATATAGATTATGAAAAAAAAGCATTTTATTTGTTAAAATAATACACCACTTTTCAGTCCCTTTTACAAGTAAGTCTCTTCCATACATGCAACAAGATCATTCAGGATTCTCTGGATGATAGAAAAACGTAAATAATCCTGTTCAACGACACTCTGATCATAAATATTAAGTGAGGCATAAAACCAGGGAGATGTACGCTTGCCAGTGATGTTTGCTGCTGGCATGAAGGGGGTCCAGCACAGAATCCAGATTGAAGAGGACTTGCCTGTGGATGGGGAAGTCCTTCAGAGGCCCCTGTTTGTGTGGGACATGGTATTGACTGCATCAAGCCCCAGAATGTTACGGAACCTTCTGGAAGTAAGCTGTAATTACTAAAAAGAACTTGGTTTGATCATCTACATAGCAAAGACCACGTCCGTGAAATGTATCTGTTGCCCAGATTTTAATACACAGTTGGAAGGACAGCATCCCTCCTCCCTCTCAGCAGAGAGCTGAAGTATTACAGGTGTGAAGTGTTGCCTACACTGTCGGATGTCGATATTGTAGTATGTAGCGCGGTGCCTGTTATATGGTAGGTGCCTAGTGATGCTTGCTGACTGATCATTTAACTGTTAGCTTTTGCTCAATTCTTTCATTGTTATAAAGGAGGATTATATTCTGGGGTGATTGGGGTGGGTGATATGTCCAGAAATTATTTTGATGTTAAAAAAAAAAAGCATTAACTCTTTTTTGAAAGTGGTTATTGGAATCGCATCAGTAACGCCCAACCCATATATCTACTTTCTCATCTCTCTAAAGTGCTTATGATTGTATTGAGATGAACATATGAATGGAGAGGTAAGAGGCAGCGATTTCATAAATAATTTTCTAAAGCGGTCTACATTCACAGTCATACCATGAACTAAACAGTACAGAGGATATAAGATCGACATCTTTTTTGTTGATTATAAAATGAGCATTTGACTTGGTAGAGCAAATTAAGGCTCTCCTTCAATAAGATTTTTTTTTCTATGAATAGATTAAGATTGTACAAGATTCCTTGATAAATGCAGTTTAGTTTATGATAACTTTGGTTTATGATCCTCTGATTATCCATATCAAAGGAGGCATAAAATAGAGAGATACATGCTCATCAAAGAGTTGCTCTCCACTATCATGGATTATGTCCATTGCAGAGTCCAAATGGAAGAGAATTCTTCTAGAAGGTGAAGGCCTCCACATGTTTATTTGCAGGGACTGTTGTCTTGATTGTATCGTTCCCTGGAACATTGCAGAACCTCTTGAGATTTAAAAGAGTTTGATCTGGTGATGAAAAATCAAATAGATAAATGCTTATTGTCCAGGCTATGGTATGCAATTTGACAGACAGGACATTGATTTGGTCCATTGTTACATTTATCTTGGATAGACATTGCATAGACAAATGATCTGGGCCCAGAGTTGGACAAGGAGATAGTGGTAACTTAGTTTTGTGATAAAGCATTTCTGGGGTATATAATTTATAGCCCAAATAAGACAGTAAAAATAGTTGTTATTGAAGTCAAAGTAAAAGTAGCCAGTTGAACTTTTAATATATAGATCATTTAACAACTGGTTGAGAGGATTTTTATGACTATAATCAAGGCCCAGTTTTGTAGTTATAATGCAAATGAATGAAAGGCCGTTTTCATTAGAAGAGTTCAGTTCTTTATTATCCTGCTGTATTGGAGTCTGAAATCTGAATCACAGAATCATAGGATCTTTTAGAGTTGTGAGTCTCCTTGTCCAGGTTCATTCGGCTAGTCATTGGACAGGGGAGATTTCCATCCTTGTTCACTGTGTACTTACTGCTGCGTCATGGTGCTTCCACAGTATGCTCAGAGAATGACCAGCATACTAGAACAAGGACTAGCCTTAGAGTCAGAAACACCAGGGAAGGAACAGTGGGTGAAGGACTAAAGCTTCTTCTCCTTAACAACTGAAAAAATTGAAAATTGGAGGAGGAGGAAGAGGAGAAACAATATCAGATAAGGACTCTTAGAAGGAAGGATGCCACAGGGTATGGGGCATTTTAAGTGACACAGTAAAAGAGAGCACTGGGCTTGGAATCAGGAAGACTTGAGTTCAAATTTAGCCTCAGACATTCCGTAACTTTGTGACCCTGTGTTAACCCATATTTATTTCAGTTTATTCATCTGTAAAATGGGGATACTAATAGCACCAACCTCTCAGGATCGTTGTGAGGATCAAATCAGATAATAATTGTAAAGCACTTAGCACAGTGCCTGGCTCATAATAAGCACAACATAAGTGTTAGCTACATTATTGTTATTATAATTATAACATGTGCTATGGGTAAAGGAGCACCATTTTGTTTGAACACCTGTCTTCATACGTTAATGGATCTAAAATGTCATCTGTATGGGGACTCCTGGTTATGCAGATTGCAACCCCTTCACAGGATAGCAGATGTCTTTGTGAGTAGCTGTAGCTCGAAAATAATAATATAATAATAAAATAAGCAATAAGCCTCTTCAAATTTAGCTAAACTGTTTCTCAGATGACAGATATGCAGTCTATACCAAGGCCTGTACTTGAAGTCTTTCTAGCTTGGTAAGACATGTGGGAATTCTTTTCTCCTCAATGACCCCCATGAGGGTCATTGTCACATTTTGATTTTGTGTGGGATAAAGAGTTGAGTGGAAGTTTAATGCCTGCATGGATTATTCATTAAGGGTTCACTATCTGACAATCACTGTGCTGGACACTGGGGGAAATAAAGAGAAAAATGAAACATATCTTGTATTCAAAAAGCTTGCATTTTAGTGGGGGACGATATTATATATATATATATGTAGGACTGTACAAAATAAAATTGAAATAGATACAAGGTAATTGTTTTTGGAAGGGGGTGGCACTTGCAGCTAGGAACATCAGGAAAGGCTTTATATATGAGTTAGTGCTTGAGCTGAGCTTAGAAGGAAACTAGGGATTGATTCTAAAAGACATAAGCAGGAAAAAAAAATGCATTCCAGTCATGAGGCATACCCCATGCAAAGGCATGGAGGAGAAGATGGAATGTGGTATGGGAAGAACACAAAGAAGACCAGTTTATTAAGGAGAGGTGTGACCTGCCCTCTCTATAGGTGTGTGCTTTAGGAATATTATTTTGACAGGTGCTATATGAAGTACAGATTGGAGAGAGAAGAAGCATGAGGCAGGGATTCCAATGAAGAGGTTATTGAAGTGCCTACACAAGAGGTGATGAAGACGTGAACTAGAGGGATGGCAGTGTGACAGAGGGAAAGGGATGGATGGATGGGAAAGAGGTTGTGGAGGTGGAAATGACTAAATTTAACTGGCGGGCTTTGTGGGGTGAGGGAGAATGAAGAATTAAGGATAACTCAGAGATTGTGAACCCAGGGGATTGGAAGGATGATCTTGCCTTTGATGGAAATAGGCCAGTTTGGAATAGGGGTAGATTTGGGGCGGAGGTGAGGGAGGGAAAACTTAATGGGTTCTGTTTTCAGCATGTTGATTTTGAAATACTTATAGGACGTCTAGTTAAAAATATCCTGTTAGTAGCTGGCGATGTGGGGCTAGAACCCAGGAGAGAGACTAGGGTTAAATATGTGGCTGTGGGAGTCCTACCTCTAGAAATAACTAAACCCAGAGGAACTGATGACGTAACCAAGAGAGTAGAGAAAAAGAGACAGCCAAAGACAGAGACTTAATATACACCCACCGATACTGGATGGGATGTGGATGGTATTGTTGTTGTTGTTTTTTTTTTCATCCTTAGTTTTCAAAGAGAACTAAGGACATCACTGGGGATATCGTAACTCAACAGGTCAGCCACTGCGTATAGATGGTAATCTGGAAGAGGGAGACTGAGACAGAACAGTAAGACAGATAAGAGAGCACCAGAAGAAAATCGTGTTACAAGTCCCCAGAAAGGTAAAAGTACCCAAGAGGAGAGACGGTCGTCGCTGTCAAATGCTTCAGAGACATTAAAGAGGGTGAAGATTGAGGAAAAGCCCTTGAATTTGGCAATTAAGAGATCACTGCTAATTTTGGAGAAAACAGTTTCAATTGAGGGCTGGTAAGATTAGGTGGGAAACCAGATGAGAAGTGAGTGAGTAGAAAGGAAGTGGAAACAATGAGAGTAGATAGATTCTTCTTTGAGTTTGCCTATGGAAGCAGGTAGAGATATATTTTGATACCTATCTGTCTGTCTGTCTATCAATTCATCTATATCTTGAGGAGGGGAGGTAGCAGGAGCAAGCAAGAGGTTTTTTTTTGTTTTTTTGTTTTTTTTAAAGATGGGGGAGATTTGAGTATACTTGTAGGCATCAGTGCAGGAGTCAATAGATTTAGAGAGCAGATTAGAGAGGGGAGAATGTTGAGTTTGGGGGTGATCAACCATAGGAGGATGCAATCAAGGGCATAAGTAAAGAGGTGGGTCTCCCTTAAAAGAAGGGCCACTTCTTGAAAGACTGGATTAAAGAATTCTTTGTTCTAAGTAAACACTTACATCCTAGAGATGAAGGGCCTTGTGCCACACAGAGTGAGGTCAGGCAATTTTCTCAAGGCCAGATTAAGTTGCAGGGCTCATGAAACTTTGACTTCCAATTCTGGTCCTTAATTTGTTTCCCAGGGTAAGTCACTTACATAATTTATCTTTCTGTGTTATTAGGATAATGCTGTTGTTTAAAAAGGCTACTCACATGGTAGCTGTGATGAATAACTAATAAAAGTGATATTGTAAAACTAATAAAAATGATGTTGTAAAATGGCTTGACACAAAACAAAGGACAATATAAATGGTAAATAGCTCTTGTGTAACCCGGAAGAGAAAATGAATTACTTTGTTCCTTATACGCTGATTCTTACTTTTAATGAGAGCATTTAAAATGCATTTTCTTGTTTTAAGTCCAGAGAGTATATGGTGTTGCAACAGAAATAACCCATCAAATAAAACACAGGGCAAAATGTCTTACCTGAGAAGTGCTCAATAAACATTTACTCAATTTGAATTTGCGTAATAATGGTGGTATGTAAGCATAAGCCAGGTTTTTAAAGAGGCATTTTTGGTCTAGTATTATGTTACTTTATGGAGAACTGGGTAGATTGATGGTTATACAGATCTCTACAGTAAGGTAAAGAGAACTTGTGTATGTATGTGTGCATGTATATATTATGTCATCCTGGGCAAATCACTTAACTTTTAAGTGCTCTGGGCAGCTGTGTAAGACTAAGATGCAGAGAAGATGGCATCCTGAATTGGTAGAGTGAGTTTCCTGACCTTGGAAATCCCTAAATCTATGAAAATGCAAATGCAATCTCCACCATCCATAGACATACATATATACATATGTATATGTATATGTACATATATCATATACATATACATGCATTTAAGTGTGTTTTTCTACATTTCTCCTTCCTAAACAAGAGAGTAGCATGGTCCTCTGGAAGGAGGGTTGGATTTACAGTCAGAGAACCTGAGCATGAGTCCCAGCTTTTTCATTCACTACCTTTTTGATGTTGGCCAAGTCATTTCATCTCACTGTGTCTCAGTTTCTTTATCTGTAAAGTGAGGTTTATAGTGATACTGGCCTGACCTCGAAGGACTATTGGGAAGAAAGTACTCTGCAAATCTTAAAGTACTATGGTATGTAATGTCAAATGAAGAGTAGGATGACGAAGTGGATAGAAAACTGGCCCTAGATGCAGCAAGAACTGAGTTCCAGTCCTGTCTCTGACATATATTGGCTATTTGACCCCAGCTGGGCAAGTAACAACCTCTCTGTGTCCTCAGAAATTCTGGAAGATTTTAAGTTGCAGGGCATTATTGATATGCATTGGCAAAGGGAGTTTCCTCAATGGGTGTTTCTTAAACCCATGAAATCATAGGTTTCCCCCTCCTTTCCTTCCCTACCTAAAAAAAATTATTAGACAATATTTTTCCATAGATAATTTTATTGGTATGTGCAACCTCTTGAAAAAGCTGTCTGTACTTGGTACCTCAATTCAATTTGGGAAACATTTATTAAGCACCAGCTATACTCCAGGTGGGCAGCTAGGTGGCACAGTGGCTAGAGTGCTGGGCCTGGAGTCAGGAAGACTCATCTTCCAGAGTTCAAATCCTGCCTTAGATGCTCAGAAGCTGTGTGACCCTGGGCAAGTTACTTAACTCTGTTTGCTTCAGGTTCCTCCTCTAAAATGAGCTGGAGAAGTAAAAAGGCAAACCACCCCAGTGTCTTTGCCAAGAAAACCCCAAATGAGGTCACGAAGAGTTGGACACGACTGAAACAACCAAACAATAACAACAACATATTCAGATACGTTGTTGGGGGAACTGGGGGATATAAAGACCAAAACGAAAGCCCCTGCCTTCAGGGAGCTTATGTTCATCTGGAATACCTGCACTTTCTCACTACTCCTGTTCTCCTGGTCTGTCAAATGTCACCAGTTGGCCTTTACAGCCTCTGGTCACTTCTATGCCACGATAGTAATGGATTTGAACAGAGGAGCCATTTATCATGTGTAAATATAAATAAAGTTATTTTCAACCTCTGTACCATAGTCCATAGTTAAGTGAAGCTTCGCTGTATGAGCTGTCGTGGTATGATGTCACAACTTTTTTATTCTTAGAGAAGCTTTCGTGAGTGAGGTAAGTTTTGAGTTATACTTTGGTGTCTGGTAACCTGGCCAAGGTTAAAGGATGGCTAGGTCAAGGATCAGAATGGACTAGAATGAAATGAATGGGAAAAAATATCAGCAAGGTAACCTGACTGTAGCCTAGGGAGCAGGGATGGGGTAGTGGTGAGTGGGGGGAGGAATGCATACAGAAGCAGAAGAGCTGCAAACTAGGAGCGAAACATTGGCTCCCAGGATGGGAGTCAAATTAAACCATTGGTGAAAAATTTTGGGAATTGGATGACAAAGAACAGCAACTGATAATGATACTTCTGCCAGAAATCCAGACAGGGAAAGGCTGGAAGTAGAGCAGATGAGGCAGGAGGTATTCTCGTAATTCAGAAACCACCCAAAAAGAATCCCTTGCAGGGAACTGAGGAGGAATAGTTGTGTAATACACATATATTTGATTTTGTATGCTTTGTGTCATGGCTGCAGAATTCATCATTAAGCACCTGCAAATCAGTTCACCTATCCTTCAGCCTAGCATTAAAGCCTGCATTCTTTTGTTAATTTTTAACATCCTCAGTGCTAATTTTATGTCACTATATTAAGATATTTGCTTGGTTATCAGATTTCTGTCTGAGTGCCTCTAATTCTGGGCAAGACGTGCTTGGTCTCTACAACTCCTCCCTTACAGAAAGACTTCAGGGATTTGTAGCATCTCCTTCTTGAGTTGTTTCTTGCTCTGCTCCCACTGTGGACTCGTTGGAGACTTTTTTCCTCCTGTATACCTTGTTTTGGTTTGAGCACACAGATAAGTCTTACTAATGGATGATGATTTTTCTGGCACTTAAGAGAATTTCTTTTCCTGGAGTCAGTTTCCACATGAGGTAGAGGGGCCAAGGACAGAGCTTAAAGTAGATGCCAATGGCCAGTTTGCAAACCACAGACCACTGTCCTCCAAATTCTTCACAGATGGGTATCTTTTCTTTGCTGGTGCTGTACAGAATTGGCTTTGTTGTCTGCATCTTATTTTTAAGAGAACAGATGTAAAATATACAGAGACTGGAGACAGATGCAGTCTCATGTGCAGTAAAAGTCGGAGCCATCTTTTAAAAGGCGTTGCAGAATTCTAATCATCTCCAGATTTCCCATTCAACATTACTAGTGTATATCCCCTTATTACCCTAATTAAAGTATTTAATAGAATGTGCCTGATTGCTATCACCACTATCAAGTATTACTCAGTCTCAGTCAAGTGTAACAGGTACAAGTGACAGCTGTCAGGAGATTATTGCTGAAAGCTGACAAGACTTTAGGAAATAGATTTTTTTAATCAGTGTTGCTTTCAGTGAAAATCTGTGGATGTATGAAACATCATCAAGCATTATGCAAACTCTGGATATCAGAATCATTAGATCTGGAAGGGTCCTTACATTCCCTCTATCCCAATGCCTTTATTTCACAAAAGAAGAAATGAGGCACAGGGAGATTAAGTGATTTGCCTGGGGTAATATAACAAGTATATATGAGAGTCAGGATCTGAACCCAGTTCTTCCTGACCCCAAGCCCAGTGCTATCTGCTATGCCATACTCCTCTCACTATGCCAAGAGTACAGTATATTCTTAGATTCTTGGACTCACTGTCAGTCAGCAATATTTATTTCCTGCTCTGTACAAGAAAGTTATTGCAGTGTCAGTAGAAGACCTTAAGGAGTCTGTAATAATAATTGGCATTATTGTTGATGGAGTTGTGAACTGATCCAACCATTCTGGAGAGCGATTTGGAACTATGCCCAAAGGGCTATAAAACTGTACACACCCTTTGACACGGAAATATTCCTACTAAATCCGTATCCCAAAAAGATTTTTTATAAAAGGAAAAGGACCTATATGTACAAAATATTTATAGCAGCTCTTTTTGTGGTGACAAAGAATTGGAAATTGAGGGGATATCCATCCATTGGGGAATGGCTGACCAAGTTGTGGTATATGAAGAAATGATGAGGAGGGTGCTTTCAGAAAAACCTGAAAAGACTTTTATGAATTGATGCAATGTGAGCAGAACCAGGAGAATGTTGTAAACAGTAACAGCAATGTTATACAATAATCAACTGTGAATGACTTAGCTATTCTCAACAATACAAAGATCCAAGACAATTCCAAAGGACTTATGATGAAAAATGCTATCATCCTTCAGAGAAAGAACTAATAGAGTCTCAATGCAGATCGAAGCATACTTTTTTTAAACTTTCTATATTTTTGTTGTTTTTTTTTTTGGTCTGTGTTTTCTTTTGCAATACACCTAATATGGAAATATGTTTTGCATGACTACACATATATATTCTGCATCTAATTGCTTGTCATCTCAGAGAGGGAAGAAAGGGAGATAATTTGGAACTCAAAATTAAAAAAAGAGAAAGTTTAAAGTTGTTTTTACATGTAATTAAAAATAAACAAAATTTTCACCTAATAATAATAATAATAATGATAGGCATTTATTTAGAACTTTAAAGTATATGAAATGTTTTATTGAACATTAGAGAGTCATTGTGGTAGAATGGATGGGGCACTGGGCTTGGAGTCAAGAAGATCTGGGTTTATGTCCCACCTAAGACATTTTCTAGTTGTGTGACTCCAACCAAGTCACTTAATTCCTCTGAGCCTCAATTTCCTTATTTGTAAAATGTTTAGGGTTCAACTTGATGGCCTCTAAGGTCCCTTCCAAATCTAAATCTAAATGATCCAGTGGTTTCATTTGAGCCTCATAAGAACCCTGTAAGGTAGATACCACAGGGAGCATCGTCCCTCTTTTACAGATGAGGAAAGTGAGGTACAGAGAGTGAAAGTGACTTGTCTATGGTAACAAAATTAGTAAGTCAGAATCAGGAATAGAAATCCAGTATGCTATCAGCTGCTTCAGGCTGCCTCTCCAGAGAACTTACAAAGTAATGGAGTGTGCAGGACAAATATGAACAAATATATACAAGAATGTGAATGATATAAAAATAAATATAATCAACTAATGGTGTATGGTTATATACACATCCAGTTATTTATGTTACATAATGCTTTAGCATTCTCTGACTCCTTTTTTCATCAGTCCACCCTGCTGGCTGCATAAGTGGAAGGGGCCATACAATACTGTACATTTTTCTCTTGTTTCCTAGGTTGTTACAACCTAATGACCAACCTATTGGTAATGAGTCTCTCCATAATTAGGTAGTTTAGTCTAGTCCTAAGAGAGCAAGTACCGTCTGTCATTAGCTTTCAAAGTCTTTCCAACTGGGCAGTAACTGTTTGAACCTACAGTCTATGCCCAAGTCATCTTCACACACCAAGGCATTGATTAGAAGAGATAGACCCTCATAAACCTGGATCTAGGTGTATAGAAAAAGACATTCCAGAATTCCCCACCAAGCATTCCTCCAGCACTCCCTCCTTGGAACTTCATTGGCTGCTCAGGCTCCTAGATTATTTGAGATAACTATATTTTTGAAAGTGCAGGGCCATATATCTGTGATTACAATACAGTCTGTGAAACACGTCATGTGAATGTGAACTGGAGGAGTGTAAGAATGGCAGATATTTGTGTTTACAAGCAGAGATTGCAAAATTAGAATAAATGGCTGTAGAGCTCTCCTTCATTTTCTTTTCACTGGTTGCTTTTGTACTAATGTTTCTACTAATATTTCCCTAAGGGCCATATTCATATGTCTTAAATTGCAGGCAGTGCCACACCCACATGACCTCATCTTAAGAAAGGCCACAAAGTCTGTTCCTCTGGTCTGGTAGCTATAACTTGTGAAGCTCTCCTCATAGATTTTCCAAAACTAAACACTAATTTAGTTTCATTGGTATTCCATTGTTTTTCAAAAAGTTTATACTATCAAGTGCTTTTGATTTCTATATTTAGGAAAAAAGTATATATAAAACTTGGAAAGACACCTATGAAACATGAGGCAATTGATACTAATTTTTTTAGTCTTTAATGTAAAGTGCTTTTGAATTTTTCAAAGAGGCCTCTGTCTGATTGTCGTTTGATTACATGTTGCCTTGCTGATTTTCTTTGTTGACTGTTGCCCCCGAGGCTATGTCTTGGGCCTTCTTCTCTTCTCCCTGAATACTGTCTCATTTGGTGATCTCATCGGCTCCCATGCATTCAGTGACCATCTCTAGGCAGATGACTCCTAGATCTACATATCCAGTCCTAGCCTTTCTCCTGAACTTCAGTCTCACATTACCATCTGTCTTTTGGGAATCTCCACCTAAGTGTCCTGAAAGACATCTTTAATCCAACATGTCCAAAACAGAACTCATTAACTTTCTCCTAAAACTTCCCCTCTTCCAAACCTCCCTATTATTCTGAGGACACAAACAGTCTCCCATGTACTCAAGTTTGCAAATTCAGTGTTGCAACTCAACTCTTCACTTTCACTTCCTCCACAGTATATACATTCATTCCATCACAAGATCTTGTTATTTCTACCTTTACAGCATTTCTCATATACATCCCTTTCTCTATATTCACACAGGCCACCGCTTGGTCTCAATAGTCTCATCTGGACTATTACAACACTCTCCTAATTGGTCTTTCTTCTTCAAGTCTCTCCCCATTCCAGTCTATCCACTCAGCTACCCAAGTAACACAACCCCCCAACTCCCCCCCCCCACCTTCACACCCCGCCCCCCGGCCCAAAATTTAGTGGTTCTCTGTTACCTCTATGATCCGAAATAAAATCTTCTTTTTGGCTCTTAAAGTTATTCATAACCTGTTTCTTTCCTACCTTTCCAATCTTCTCATAATTTACTCCCTTTTACAAACTTTATGATCCAGTTGCCCTGGCCTGCTCACTGTTAGTCACACATGTCACTCCATCCTGCCTCCAGGCCTTTGCACTGGCTGTCCCCATGCCTGGAAAGGCTTTCCTTCCTAACTGCTTTTTCTTAGTTTCCCTGGCTTCCTGGATGCCTTTAAGACCCAGCTCAAATGCCATCTTCTGCAGAAGGTCTTTTCCCAATTGGCCAGCTGATAAGGCCTTCCCCTTTGAGGTTACCTCCCAAATATATATTGTATAAATCTTTTATGTACCAAGTTATTCACATGTTATCTCTCTCATTCAAATGTGAGTTCCTTCAGGGGAAGGAAAGTTTTTCCCTTTGTTTATTATAGCACTTGGCACTAGTAAATTCTCAGGTAATGCCTGTTGACTATATGGAACAGCTCCTGGTGAGAAACCCCCACTCTCTCTTGCTTTTTGGCTTAGAGAGTTGCCTAGGAAACAGATGGAATTTGTGTCCAGGATCACATAGCTAATGTGTGTTATTAGTAGGATTTGAACTCAGGTTTGCCTAGCCCCCTAAGCCATCTCTCTTTCCACCAAACCATTCTGCCTTCTGTGATGATGATAGAACTATTTTAAATATCAGTACTGTTTTAAAAGCACCTTTTTCTAAGTGGTGCAGTGGATAGCATGGACCTAGAGTTAGGAAGACCTGAGTTCCAGCCTCAGATACTTAATAGCTGTGTGAGTTACTCTGGATAAATCACTTGAACTCTCTCTGCCTCAGTTTCCTCATCTGTAAAATGGTGATAATAAGAATACCTACCTCCCAAGGTTATTGAGAGGATCAAATGAGACAATATTTGTAAAGCTTTTTGCAAACCTTAAAGCATTATATGAAGGCTACTCATTATTATTACGCAGTTATTATAACTATTATTTCTACCTAGCCTTCACCTTTTAAATTCTTAGCACATTCCTTAGTATATTAGGTGTAAAATATCACCCTTCATTTCAGAGAGAGAGACTGCAGCAAATTAGAATATCACCCTTCATCTCAGAGGGAGAGACTACCCCAAATTAGGATCATAGTATCAGAATTAGAGATGGCAGCGACCAACAAGATTCTCTAGTCCAACCCCCATCTTTTTACAAGTGACAACAGAGATGTTAAGTGACTTGCCCAGGGTCATAAAGGCCATAATGTCAGAGCCTGGGATCTGAATCTAGGTCCTTTCACTCCAGGTCCAGGGCTCTTCCCACTTTACCCTCTGCCTCTTATTTATTTCAAAGTTCACAGTAAACAAATGCCATATTGGCAAGAATCCCAGTTTGTGTGGTCCTGAGCCCAGTGCTCAGTCCCCTCCCTGAGTGATGCCTACATAAAGGATGCAGGTGAAATGGAATGTGACTCATATAATCTAGTGTGTATTCAGGAGTCAGATGTTTGGCTGTAGGCATTTTATGTCCATATCCCAGAAGGCGGGATTGTTTGGGGAAAAAAAAGTTCCACAAAGAATTGGAGTCAGAAGATGTGAGCTTAAATTTCCTGTTTGGTCCCTACTTTGGGGACGGAAAGCATTTATTAAACACCTACTATATTCTAGGCAGGGGGATATAAAGGCAAAGATAGTCCCTGCTCTCAAGGAACACACATTTTTTTTTCTTTTTTCTTTTTTAAATAGGCAATTGGGGTTAATGACTTGCCCAGGGTAATATAGCTAGACATATCTGAGGCCAAATTTGAACTCAGCCCTGACTCCAGGGCTGGTGCCCTATCTATCGCGCCACTGAGCTGCCCCTTTATTTCTTTTCTTTTTTCTTTCTTTCTTCCTTCCTTCCTTCCTTCCTTTTTTTCTTTCTTGGAACACACATTCTAACAAGGGAGATGACATGTGAACAACTATATGCAAACAAGATAAACCCTAGTCGAATAACCCTATCAGTAAAGGAAATAAACAAGGTCTAGTATAGCTTGCTTTTAAAAGTAACTTTTATGTATTTTCTTATCACCTTCATTTCCGAATATATCCCTCACCCTTCTTGGGAGAATAGCTGTGTGACTCCAAGTTGAAAATCATTTTTCCTCTCTGGGTCTTAGTTTTCTCATCTATAAAATGAAAAGGGACAATGTGGAACAATAGGAGCATTGTCTCTAGAGCCAGAGGATCTGGGTTCAACTCTTGAAACCTATGATAATACCTGTGAGAGCTTGGGCTGACCTGGGTCTCAGTTTTCACATCTGTAAAATGAGGGCACAGAACTTTAAGGCTTCTTCCAACTTCCAAATTTACAGGCCTGTGATCTCCTGGCGAGATGATTTCCATGGTTCTTTCTGGTGTGAGCTCCTTGAGGGCAGAAGTCTTTTATCTTTTGCCTTTCTTTATATTTCCAGTGCTTAGCAGAGTATCTGGCACTGGGTAGATACTTAATAAATATTTGTTGACTCACTATTGATTGATTTATACCTGTTTTGAGAAGCTGCTGTCGCTCTGCAGAGGTTACATACCAGCCACATTCAACCTGAATTGCTGTGTAGGGACCAAAGAGTGACATGGTAGAGTCATACATGTTCTATTTACAATGCACTAAGATTGCTTCTGTTTGTTTTAATTCAGAAAATATTTAATAAATTAAATAAAATTGTGCCTAGACAACATACAGTGGACTCGCTTGGGGAGATAGTAAATGTTCTATTATTTGAGGTTTTTAAACAGTTGGACACGGTATAATGGGGATTCCTTTTTTCTTCTTTTTTCTAAAATAACTTTATTCTTAGACTCTTTTGTTTCTAAGTCAGCAGTTCTTTCTAGCCTTCATTTTCTTTTTCATGTCAAGTATTACAGATTTCCAGCTATTGTCTCAAATTTGCTTATTCTTTAGCTTATTCTTACTTATAAATGAGAATGCTCAATATTCCTAAACTTAAAAAGTCCTTAATATCTTACTCATTATATTTGGGGGTTTTCAGTTTTCTCATGGAGATAAAAATTAATTTAGTCATAATTCAACTTTATAGATTGTCCACCTGCCACTTCTACAACATAAGCCTGGATAGTAAAATTTGGTGTATGTTGTCTTAATTTCTACTGCATGGAGAAGGAGAAATCATCAAGAAAATCTTTAACCATCATATGGAAAACCTTGAAAGTCCAATGCTTTGCCCTCAAGGTTCAACTGTTACCTTTTATCCACTGCTCAATCCATTTCATTATCTGACCTAAATTATTCTCTAGTTCTTCGGGTACATTGCTGGGCAGCTGGTATACTATTTCATGGTTGTAGGAGGCCATGGCTTCTTCATAAAGAATTTGGAAAATTTCACGCTGAATATTATCCTGTAGTTTCTTTACACTGTATCCCCTCTTTTCAAGTCTTGTATATAATACAGAATTATCTGTTTGAAACACAAAAACTATATGAAACCATCGTTCAGAGAAGAAGTCATAGCCATGGTAATCAACAATAACTCCCCCTTCTTTCATTTTATTTTCTAACTCATCAACTACTCACTCTGTCTTCATCCAAAATGGGATATTCATATTCTTCATCAAAGCCATTATGTAACTATCTTTTTGGTGCTAAATCACCCACATTAATGTGTCAGTTCTGTTGTTGAGGCAAGTTCTTTACCTAGTGTGCTCTTTCCAACCCCTGGTGTCCGTGAGCATGAGGTTGGGCAGCTTCATGCTCATGGTGGTGCTGACCCCACCCTGGTCGCCCGCTCTCTGTGAGGGAACAGCAGGCAGAGGGGGCTAGGCAGGAGCCCGGGGATTCCTTTTAAATATGGGCTGAACTAGATGGCTGATGAGATCCCTTCCTTCTCTGAAATTAGTAGCTAATTAGTAGAGGGAGAATTTAGAGATTTTGTGGAAGATATAAGGATATATATGATCATAAGCATGTGTAGTACATTTCATTAGGGTGTATAGCCAGCGAATTTTATTTTTTTTAACATTTGTTGACTATTCAATCATTCATTAGATAAACTAAATTAAATAAAACTTAGGATTAACTTTTTAAAAAATAAACAACCAAATTTTACTTTAAAAATGCAAACTTAAATTATGAGACAATACCAAAATTTTTGGAGACATTAGGATATGTCTGGGACACTGTAAATGTACATACACATATAGAATCATCTTTAATTTTTTAAGATAATGGTATGGCTGAGGAGGCAGACACTTAGAAATAACAATTTAAGGCAGCATTTGATTAAGTTACAGGACAACACTTTAGGTTAGTGCTGTCAGAAATTCTGGGAAGAGTTGACAAAGACAGGGTTTGGAGAAAGCATCTTAGAAGATGTGAAATAGGGCAAGGACCAGACACTGAAGAATAGCTGAGATTTCTAGGGAGACAGGAAAAGGAGAGAAAGTACCTGGTGGTGGGAACAGCATGAGGTCTCATATAGAGGGAGGAATGAAAATTCTGCGCTCATTAGGCCTGTCTCTGTGTGTGTGTCTGTGTGTGTGTGTGTGTGTGTGTGTGTGTGTGTGTAATGGATGTCCCCGATTAACAAGGTTGATAGAAATAGTCCTAAACATGGATAGCAAAAACCTTTCTGTTGCATTTTCATCTCATGAAATGACCCTACTTTTTGTTGTTTTTCACTGTCATCGACTTACAGAGCTGAGGCCAGCATGAGCTTCTCAGAAAAATTATTGTGGCTTGAGCCGGCCTATGTTGCTAAGGAAGGATTTCGTGTTGATTTATTGATCATTTATAGGCTGCTGGACTGAAAAGCAGTTCCAACCAGGTTACAGATGTCACTGAGAAGACTTTGATGGGAGAAAGACAAATGACTCTCCCAATATCTCTTGAGGGATTTATTTTTACATCCAGACAAACCTTGACTCTATTCTTATGGTCCAGGCCTGACACTGACAGGCTTCCAGAGCCTGAACATCTGTTCTGTGCCCTGAAAATAGATGGCAGTAACCCTATATGCCCACACGGCATGTTTGGAACAAGATTTGATTTAATATCTTCCTTGTTTGGTGGGTTGAAGGAAAGAAAACTTCTTTTGGGCTGCCTTGGCCCCATGGTTTTTGTGGTGGAGTTTTTCAGCACAAAATGTGCAGAAGTTGCTTCTGCTATTTTGGTCTTCAGGATGAGGACTTGTTCTCTAGGTTAATCAGTGCATTCATAAAATCAGAGCTTGGAAGGGACTCTAGAAGCAATGCAGTCTAACCCCTCATTTTAAGGACAAGAAGACCAAAGATCAGAGAAGTCAGTAATAATAATCGTAATAGCTAGCATTTGTAGAGCACTTAACATTTGTTATCTCATTTGATACCCACAGCCACCCTTTGAAGTGGGTGCTATTATTATCCCCATTTTACAGATGAGGAAGCGGGGGTAGAGAGTTGCTAAGTGACTTGTTCAAGGTTGTATAAATAATAGGTGGCAGAAGTGATTGAACCCCAGTCCTCTGGCTCTAAATCCATCCACTACTTTTTCCCATGCCCATTACTCATCTAGTCTTATCCAACTTCACAACCACTGCAGGGAACCTCCTTACATTACCCCTGGCATGTAGCCATCTAGCCCCTGCTTAAATAGTGAGCTACCTCCTTCCAGAGATAGCACATCCATTTTTGGGCAGCTGATGGTTAGGAAGCTTTCTCTTAGGTTGGGTTGTGATTTACTTTCCTGTAATACAAATTCCCAGATTGTTAGAGCTAGAAGGAAGAGGAGCATGTTGACTCATGTAGGTCAGCTTCTTTAGGCAATAAGAAACAAGCCCAGAGAATGGAAGGGACTTGCTATGATCACAGAGACAGTAAGAGACAGAAGCAGGTTTTCATGCAGGTCATGTTTACTCCTTCTCTAGGACAGTTCTTTAACCGTTCCTCAGATAATGTGGACTTCAGACTCTTCTTCCCAGTGGATTTCCATTCCAATTTGCTAAAATCTCTCTGTAGCACTCAGAACTGGACACAGAACTCAGATGAGGTATGGATAGTGCACAGTTCAATGGGACTGTTGGCTCTGTTATAGGTATGATGCATCTATTAACGTAGCCTGAGTGATTGAACTTTTTTGACTGTCACGTCAATTTGTTGACTCACAGACAATTAAAATAGGCCTGTCTTTTTCACATGAACTAAGCCATGTATGTCTCCTCCATCCTGTACTTGTGCAGCTGTTTGTTTTTTTAACCTTCACATTGATCCCTGTTCATTTTTATACTATCAATTTTGGCTCATCATTCCATCCTCTCAATCTTTTTCAATCTTGAGTCTGTCATTTGAGGGATTATTTATCCTTCTCAGTACTGTACATCCACAATTTTGATAATCCTGCCTTCTTTGTCTTTATTCAAATGTCAGAGAAGACAAGGACAAGGACAGAAAGCTCTCTATGGCCCTCTACTCTAGGCAGCCTTCTAGCCTAACATCAATCTGTTACCATACCCAGATTATTGATTAGTCAGCCATCCACAAATCTACCCATTCTCAATATCAGAATAGGAAAGAATCTGGCTAATCATCTGTTATTATTAAAAAGTTTCTTAAGGGTAAGAATTTTGTGTTATTTTATCTTTGTATCTCTAGAACAATGTCTTTTATAGAGCACTTGACATGTTTATTGAATTGGGTTCATCTAATTATGCTTTATTATGAATGTATTTCAGTCATTAGCTGCCTCAACCTGGCATTGGCTTGTTAAAACTTCACATAATATAAATAAACTTCACATAATATAAATAAATGAATGGACTATGTAATTAGTTATCCAAAAAGTTCATGTTTTCCCTCTCCTCCATCTTTTTTGAATTCAGCTTTCTTCTTTCTCTGAATTCTCTTCATCCACATGTAGCATCATTGTTTCAGAAGTCTCTTAGCCAATCAGGAGTGACATTTTCTTTGGATTATTCAGCAAGCAGCTTCCCCAGGCTAGCCTTCAGGGTTGTAAGTTCACCCCTTAAAATGAATCTTTGATACATTTTGGAGAAAAGGCACTATAGACTGACCCAACCTCACCAGCTAAAAGAGCTGCCTTACCTTATCATGGCTCTAACAGGCTTTCTCTCTTCGACACTTTTCCTTCCTCCAAACCCTGGCCTCTTTTCTCATTTCTTTTTTTAAATTTTTTTTTTTTAGCTTTGACAAAGGGATATTTGCTTCAAAGATATAGCAATAACAAAAGTATAAACATTTCTCCCTAACACCTCAGGGTCACAGTCTCCCCTATCCCACCTCAGACCCTCTCCTTTTCCTATATGAGCATAAAATAGGTCCTATGCCTCACTTCCTTGAAATGTAACTCTTCCTCCTTTGCCATGACTGAGATTGAATTCAAAACAACAAGCCTTTATTAAACACCTCCTCCATGTCAGGTACCATGCTGAGGCAAGTGGGAATTCAAAGACAAAAACCAAACAGTTCCTGTCTTCAAGAAACGTTTATTCTACTAGGTCCTGTTTTCCAGTATAATTGCCATTTCAGCTAACATTTTAGTTTTTTATTGATATCTCATTTTTATATAACCTATATTTCCTCTTGTACTCTTCCCTCCTTCCAGAGAGCCATCTTGTGTGACAAAGAATTTTTAAAAAGAAAAAAAAATAATTAATATAAGGGGGAAAATCCCAGTAAAACTGATCAGAAAAATTCTGACATTATGTGCAAAATCCTATACCCCTGTGTCTTCCAGCTCTGCCAAGGAGACCAGGGAAGGGTCTTTTTCTGTCTCTTTTTTTGGGCTAAGCTTGTACTTTGTAATTTTGCAGCATTCACTTTCAACTCTTTTGTAGTGGTTATTCTTTCCATTTACTCTGTTGTAGTCATTGTGTATAGTGTTTTCCCAATTCTGTTTATTTTACTTGGCACTTGTTCATTATAAGCCTTTCCATGCTTTCTGTATTTGTCATGTTTTTAGTTTCTTACGGCAGAGTAATCTTCATTCATGTGTTCAGTTAATATTTAATCATATCTTCATGCTATGACATTCCCACTTTTTTTGATGTCCTAGAGTATACCCTCATATTGTGTCTACTTCTTGCAATGAAGTGTTAGATATTAAAGTGTTTTGTTGTAGCACATCTTTTTGGTTAATGGAGGTGTTCCTTAGCTGTTTTGAATCTTCTGGGCTTCAACATTATCTCTTTCATTCACAGTATAATGGCCAATATTGACAATTCTGCAAGGACTTTAGGGTGATGGTAAAGGGAAATGGAAAGAGAATCACTCTAGAACCATAGAGAATAGAGGCCATGCAATGCCCAGATTATAACTCTACCAATGTAATCTTTGTAAAAAGACTTTTATGGAGGGAAGGACCCAGTTGAGGAGGGTGACATCTTTTTTTTTTTTTTTTGGCTGTAGCATCCCCTTAGAAACCTCAGAAATCTTGGCAGAAAAGCCCAGCACTTTCCTATTTGTAGCACTTTGTACATGAGATGAAAAGAAAACGTTTAATTGAAAACTACACAAACAGTGGTCTCTGCTGTCAACAAATTAATCCTTTGACCTTCTGAGGCTGCAGAAGTTACTCAGAGTTCTAGACTGAAATTTACTTCCAATTATTTTGCCCTTTCTCAAGTATCATATAAAAACACTCAAGACTTAAGTGATCTGAGTTCTAGTAGTTCCATGTCTCCGCTACTTAGCAGTGTGACGTAGGGCATGTCATTTAATCTCTCTGGCTTCATCTATAAAGGGAGACTCAAGAATCCAAGGCCCCAGCTCTAAAATTCTGTGGCTGTGGTTGTTCCTGAAGTTATCCTGGATCTGGAGTCAGAAGATGTGGGTTTGAATCTCAGATCTGCTACTTACTAGCCATATGACCTTGGGGAAGTTATTCACCTCTCTGGGCCTCAGTTTCTTCCTATGTAAAATGAGAAGTTTTGACTAGATGACCTTCAAGGCCTCTATCAACTCTGAATCTGTGATCTAGAAATACTGTACTATCCTTAGCTGATTAAGATCTATCCGTCATGGGCTATTGTCATCTACAAGTGGAGTCTACTTCATTTGTTTTTTTCATGCCTTCCAGAGGTCTTCATGTTTCCTCAATTACTCTGTTTTCCAGCAAGGAACTTAGAAATTCTCTTAAGACCTAGCCAGTTCAAACTCTTTAAGCAGTGTGTGCTGTCTTTGCTTTAATAGACCTGGTCCTGAGAATCCTCTTCAAAAGGCTGTCTTCCTGGGTCATATTACCAATCTGGTTTTCACATTTGTAGGGTTAAGGACAACTATCCAGGACACATAGGATCATGGGGACGGCCCTTAGTGTTTCTCCTGATGCAACATATTCATTTTTAGAGAAGTTGTTCCCAATCTGTGGGCCATGAATCCTGGGGAAGCCATGGAATTTTTGGAAGGATTCTTTGAATCCATATGTGTGCTAAAGCATTGCCTGTTTATTTTCTTAATCAATAGCTACTACTAGCCTAACTGTAATAGCCCATTATGTGGGAATCTGCAAAATGTTTTGATAAAAGGGTCCTCATACTCAAAAGTTTGGGAACTTCTGTTCAAAATTTCCTACCTGTCCTGGCATTGAGTAGGGGAATCCTTGTCATTGACCCCTTACTGAGAGTGACCTGTGCCTCAGCTTAGGCCCATTGTCCCTCCAAACCTCTTTAAAAGAGAGTGGGATACATTTGCCCAAAAGAACATAACTATCTAGGGCTTGCTACAGTATCCCAATAGTTCCTCAGTTTCCAAGTATTGGGACACATTATGCAAATTAAGCAACATACCTCTAGAGTACCACATCATAATACAAAACCAAATAACTGTTCAGTTGTACTGCCTTCTTTCATCAAAAACTCCAATTCAGTGCATTTAACAATAACTGAACACTGTGTTACTATGTACAAGGCATCATGCTGGAGGCTATAAGTTAATAAAGTATTGATCAAGAATTTAAAAATGGAGTTGTATTAGAAAGCAAAATGATTTACTTTTCTGACTTCTTGGCAGTCCTTTTGATAAGACATGAGAAAATATGCCATTACAGATAACCAAATGGTCTGTAGTCTGTATAGGAGTGTTAATTAAGGCTTTACGCAGTTCCTTGATGCTACTAAAAGATAAGGCCTTTGCAAAATCTGTTTGGAGGTCATTTGGATCCTTATCCTGTAGCACCTAACGTAGATGAAATCTAGCTCACTTATATTCAGCAAACATATATTAAGAGCCCACTATATGCACTCACTGGGCTAGGTGCTGGAGATGACAAAAGAGATGACCAAAAAAAATGGTCCTTTCCCTCAAGGAGCTTACACTCTACTTCATGATATAACATGTACATAGATAGGTAAGCATAAGATAAGATTGCCCTATTCAGTGTTAGGACAGGAATGAAATTTTGACCAGAAGTTCCCAAACTTTTGAGTATGAGGACCCCTTTATCAAAACATTTTGCAGACTCCCACATAATAGTAGTTAGGCTATTAGCAGCCATTGATTAAGAAAATAAACAGGCAATGCTTTAGCACACATACAGATTCAAAGAAGGGAAAGAATACTAACCACACAGGCTAGGGCCTCAACAACTCCTCAGCCCAGAATGCCCCTCCTGGTTGTAGGTCTCTTCCTGAGCCTGCCTTGGATCTGTGACCCAGAACTGTGTTGTGTGTGAGGAGTACTAGGGAAAACGATCTCACACAATTAGGGTGTATAAGTACAAGTAAGTACAAATAAGGACGGGTGGGAGGAGCTATTGACACTTGAACCTCTCTCTCCTATGAAATGATCAAAGGAAAGAAGATGACAAATACAAACAGGTATGAAAATCCATTTCACTCAAGAGGGAAATAGGGAAAATGGGGGAGGGAGAAGTGGGAATTAGAGGGAGAGTAGAATAAGGGAAGGATTAATCCCAAGCAAAACAAATTCTAAGTATGTACAAAAATATTTTTAGCTTTTTTTGAGTTGGCAAAGAATGGGAATCCGAGGGGGTGCCCATCAATCGGGGAATGCCTGAACAAGTTACGCTATATCAATGTGATGGAATGCTATTGTACCACAAAGAGGATAACTTCAGAGTAACCTGGGAAGACTTGTATGAACTGAATGGAGAATGAAGAGAACAGAACCTGGAGAATAATTTATACAGTGACAACAATATTGTAAAGACAATTTTGAGAGACTTAGTAACTTTGATCAGTATATTAGCCAACCATAATTCCAGATGAATAATGATGAAATATGCTACCTACCTGCTGACAGAGAGGTAAAGACTCAGATTGTAGAACATGATATATGTGTGTGCAAATATATGTAAATGTGTGTGTGTATAAGTGTACCTTGTTTTATCGCGCTTTGTACAAATTGAAGTTTTGTGGCAACCCTTTGTTGAGCAAGTCTATCAGCACCATCTTTCCAACAGCATGTGCTTACTTTGTTTCCATGTCACATCTTGGTAATTTGTACAATATTTCAAACTTTATTATTATTATTATTATATTTGTTATGGTGATGTGATCAGTGATCTTTAATATTACTATTGTAAGACAGTGAACTTAATTGATAAATGTTGTGTGTGCTCTGACAGCTCCACCTACCAATGGTCCTCGGTCTCTCTCCCCTCCTCAGGCCTCCCTGTTTCTTGAGACACAACAATATTGAAATTAGGCCAATTAACAACTCTACAATGGCCTGTAAGCGTTCAAGTGAAATGAAGAGTCAGTTGATTTGGCAAACTTCATTGTTGTTTTAAGAATTTGCCACAACCACCCCAACCTTCAGCACCCACCACCTTGATCAGGCAGCAGCCATCAACATCTAGGCAAGACCCTCTACTGGCAAAAAGACTAGGACTCTCTGAAGGCTCAGATGATGGTTAGCATTTTTATTAATATTTTTAAATTAAGGTATGTACATTTTTTTAGATATCATACTATTGCACACTTAATAGATTACAATATAGTATAAACATAACTTTTATAAGCACTGGAAAACCAAAAAATTTGTGACTCACTTTATTGCAGTATTCTGTAACAAATTCAAAATATCTCTGTACACACACACACACACACACACACACACACACACAACCCATGGTGAATGCAGAAATTTGTTTTTCTTGACTATACATGTTTGTAACAGGATATTTGTTTTTCTTTCATTCTCAATTGGGGGTATGTAAAAGAGGGGGCAGTATTTTGTTGACTAAAAAAAAATAAAATTTTATTAAAAAAAAAGAAATAAGAGGAATCTTAGGATGTAGTGACCACTTCATCCAAAAGATAAAGAAGGAGAGGAAATCTGAGCATTGTCTGACACGCACTGTAGGTTTTAGGAAAGCAGATTTCAAAGAGTTCAGATGAAAGCCAGATAGAATACCATGCTTCAGGGAAAATCAGCTCATGAAGTATGAGAGATATCCAAGAATGAAAGTCTGAAGACACAAAGGGAAACAATTCCAACAAGAAAGAAAAATGGAATTTGTCTTAAGACCAATGTGGATGCACAGGGAACTCAGCAATCAGCTTAGATCTTTAAAAGAAATTTACAGAAGATAAAAACAATATAAGTGACACAATTCTGTAAAATATGGTCAAGAATATGAACGCTCAGGATGAGCTGAGACTGCTGAAGTAAGCTAAGGATAGCAAAAAGGGTTTTGTTTTTTATTTTAGTTATATTGGGAGAAAAGGGATCAAAGAAGGGGTAGACCATTTGCTTGGTGTGGTTGAGACAGACAACAGGACAGTTCAGTTCTCATTTTGTTTCTGTTTGCAAATGAGAGTGACCTTTGCATTGGAAATGAGGGAACAAAAATGAATTATAGGGAGCTGATACCTAAGCTAGTAAGGAGATAAGGAGAGAGTAGCTGCCTGCCCTTGATTAATCCAAGTTACATGGCCCAGATGAACTACATCCTTAAGTCCTGAAAAAAAAAAGTCAAATGTCATTGCTGGGAAACTGTCAGTGATATTTGAAAGCTCATGACAAATGGGAGAGGTGCCACAAGAGTGAAAAGACCAAATGCCCAGATATTCAAAAATGGAAAGAGAAAAGAGTCTATAGACTTTAATAACTTTAATCCTGGGAAAATTCTAGAGCAGTATCATTCAAGAAATGATTGGTGAATATCTAGCATAGTTATAGAGATGACAAAGATTAGTTTCTCAGTTACAGAGAACGAGCAGGGCTTCATCAAGAGTAAGACATACCAGACTAACCTCATTTCCTTTTGTGACAAGACTAATAAACTTGTAGCTAATGGGAATGCTGTGGCTATGTTTACATACATTTTAGCAAAGATTTTGTTAAAGTTCCGGATATGTTTCTTGGAGAAAATGGAGAAATGTGAAATAGTCTCTAATACAATCAGATAGATCAGAACTCATTGGATGGCCAGCTTTAAAGAGTAGTTGTTAATTGTTTAATGTCACCATGGCTGGACATCTCCAGTAGAGCACCTCAGGGACCTGTGGTTGGCTCTGTGCTGTTTAACATTTGGATAAAGGCATATATGGAATACTCATCATACCTGCAGATGACACAATACTGGGAGGGATAATTGACATATGGGGTGACAGAGGAAGGATGCAAAAAAATCTCGACAAGCCTGAGCCTTGGGCTGAATCTAATAAGATGAAGTTCAGTAGGTATAAATGTTAATGATTTGCACATGGGTACAAAAAAAATCAATTTCATGAAAAAAAGATGGAGGAAACATGGTTAAAGGACAGTTCTGGGAAAGATCTAAGGGTTTTAGTGAATTGCAAGCTCAATATGAGTCAGCAGTGTGATGTAGCAGCCAAAAAACAAATGCAGTCTTGGACTGCATTAAGAAAGACATGGCTTCCAGTAATAGGAAGGTGATTGTCCCATTGTACTTTGCCCTCATTGAGCTGGGTGCACAATATCCATGGTCAAGAAGGACATTGACAAGCTGGAGAATATCCAGAGGAAGGCAACTAGAATGGAGAAGGGCCTTGATATATGAGGATTGTTTGAAGGAACTAGGCATGTTTATCCTGGAAGAGAAAACTGGGGTGGGGGTGGGGGGAGAAAGAGACATGATACCTGTTTATGTAGAGAAGGGATTATGCTTATTTTGTTTGTCCTCAGAAGGCAGAATCAGGAGCAATAGATTAAAAAGACCAATTTAGACTTAATTTTATGAAAATTTTCCTAACAATTAGAGCTGTAAAAAAAATTAAATAGGTTGCCTTCAAAAGTGATAGATTTCCAACCACCATTTGTAGAGTATGGGGATTTCTTTGCAATATTGGTTGGAATAAATGGCCAGGGTCAAGTGATTTTTTTAAGGATGGGATGGGAGAACTTGGATATATTTGTAGGTGGAGGGAGGGAGAACAGGAAAGATTAAAAGATTGTGTGTGTGTGTGTGTGTGTGTGTATGAGAGAGACAGAGAGACACAGAAAGAGGGAGAGAGAGAGAGAGAGAGAGAGAGAGAGAGAGAGAGAGAGAGAGAGAGAGATGGAGTGGGCCGTGGCAAGAAGAGCCACCTTTTCCTCAGAGGCTAGAGTAAAGGAGAGGAGCAGTGCTGATGTAGAGAGGTTTTGATTTATGGAGTAGAGGAGATGAGGGAACTTGAGATAGACAGCCTCCATTTCCCCCCAAAAAAACAGGAATTGCATTCTTCTGCTGAAAAAGGGAGGGTAAGAGTGGCACTGGCACCTTACCTAGCAGTTTTGGTATAGCTTTTGGGGGTGTGTGATAGTCAATCAGAGAAAAATAAAAGGATTGCCCTGCAGCAGTAAGGGCCCACTTGAGATCAGATAACATAACTTTGTAGAGGACACCATCAAAAAAACTTCTGGGTGTTCATCAGCATAGGAGTAGAAAGAGAATTTAGATAGGTGGGATCACCCAGGGTATGAAAAGCCACAAGACGAGAGCTGGTTAAAGTAAATATCAAGGGGAGAAGGGAGGAAGGAATACCGTAAATGAGAGAAATAGGTAACCTGACCTGGGGAAGGACTGAATAGGACATATTACCAGGCAGCCAGCCTCGGCCTTGCCTGGGTTGAGTGGAAGAGGAATTGTATGCTATCTCTGTACCGCTGGTCTTTCAGCGTTTGCTGGTGCTGCCTGCATCTCACCTGTTGACTTGTGTAGCCCAAGCTGCCTGGCTCCAAAGTATCACATAACCTAAAGGGAAGAGCCTGGGTTAGTAATCAATCACTCTGCATTCTGGACCATAGAGACTTCTCTTCCAGCAGATTAGACCTTCTGTCATTAGGGAGGTTCCCCACAGGGTAGAGCTATCAGAGCTTTGAAGTAGAAAATTCCCTAGCTTATCTAAAGAAGCAAGGCCAATTTGACCAGAGTGAGAAGCCCTGGGCCCTTTCGTTGTTTCTGCCCCTATGACACGCTGTTTCCCTTGAGTAAGTCTTTTTAATCTCTTTGTGCCAGTTTCTTCACCTGTTAGTTGGGAAAAAGATTTATCATCCGACTTCTTCACAGGTGTGGTGTTTAAACAGAATTAATGACATGAGCTTCTTGGAAAAGTGCTGTGTAAGTAGAAAAGACACCAATCTTATTATTGATGAGCATGTAGCCTGAGGCCTCAGGAGCCAACTGTTCTTTGTTTCATTATAAAAGAAAACAACTTAGGAAAGAGATGGGATGGAAGCAAAAATTAGTGTAATTGTAAAAAGTGTAAGATGAAAGGAAGTGATGACACTGGGATCTCCCTAACTGGATTCTGTGTTTATTTCTAGAGATTGAAAAGGACAAAGTGTGCATATTAATGTATCTTTTAAAAATATATCACATATACATATATGCATATCATATACATATGTGTGTGATACACCCTTGCTTTCATATATATACATATATGTATGTATATGTGTGCATATTGCACTTAACAATGTGATTGTCCTAGTGTAGTTTTAAATGGACACATTCCTTGTCTCCTAGAAATTTTATCTAAAGTGAACATTGGCTTAGACCAACATATAATTCAATTCAATTTGATTCTGCAAGCATTTATTGAACTCCTATTAATTATGTTACAAGCACTGTGTTGGGCACTGGGGATACAAAACCAAAATGAAACAGATCCTGCCTTCAGGTAGCTTCCATTCTATTGAAAGAAAACAGTACTCCTTCCAACTGCCCTAATAATCTGCATTATGTGAAATGTCTGTTTGGTTCCTAATGTTTCCTAATTTCTTAGCCTTGCTAGAGCACATTATTCAAAAAGCGCTGTGTGCTTTTTAACAAGCTAAAGCCTAGAGTAGACAGAAGACCATCTGCTATCCCCATTTAACACAGGAACAAAATGTTACCCCTGGAAATGGTTCTTGAGGAATAAAGTAGATGCTGCATGAAACACATGGGATAGAGGCCGGACCTATGTTTTCATTGGTATAAGAAATACCCTGGGTAAGGAAACTTCCTCTACTGATTCAGGTCTTCACCTTCATTGAAACTTGTAGTTGGGGCAGCTAGGTGGCACAGAGGATAGAGCACTGGCCCTGGAGTCAGGAGGGCGTGAATTCAAATCCAGTCTCAGACACATGACACTTACTAGCTGTGTGACCCTGGGCAAGTGGCTTAACCCCAATTGCCTCACCAAAAAGCAAGAAAAGAAAAAGAAAAAGAAAAAAAAAGAAACTTGTAGTCATAGAGAGTTGTTTAGAGGACCGAGAGGGTAAGTGACTTGCCCAGGGCCCTCACCTCATCAGTATACATTTGTTGGGGGTAGAGGGGACTTGAAGGATCTTCTGGCCTTCAAGGCCAGCTCTCTTATCTGCTATGGCACATTATCTTTTGCTTCATGAAACACAAAACACAGGATTAGACCTGATCTCTCCCCTACTGGGCTTGCCATCTAAATTACACTTGCAGACAAGATACAGAGGGTAGATTTTTTTTTCCTTAAGGCCCTATGAGAATGGACTAGAAGGTCCTGCTATAGAGCCAATGACTTTCTGACCCAGTCTTTGTTCCTGGCTCAATGAGCCATACACCATATCTCCTGAATAGGGAATCACAGGAATACCGATGATGTTTTATTAATGCAATATTTTAAACTACCATATAGCATAGAAAAACCATCAAGATGATTAATAAAATGCTTGTTGATGGACTGTTGCAAATAGTTTTCAAAAATCATTTGCTCAGAAAAAATTCCCCATGGCTAATATTCAGAAATTGTAACAAGGTTGAGCTTTGAGAATAGTCTGTAACTGCTGTCCATAGCACCAATGAGGATATCAAGCCTTACCCATTCTCAGACTGCCTCTGGGCAAAAGAGGAAAGGAAAAAGACCCAGAGGTCCAGGGGTTGTACAAACTAGACGGCTGAGCCTGGAGTCAAGAGGATCTGAATTTAAACCAGCCTCAGACTCCTTGTGCAAGTCATTTAATCTCCATTCATCTCAGTTCCTCAGCTGTAAAATGGGAATAATAACAGTACCTACCTCCCAGGATGGTTGTAAGGATTAAGTGAGATAATATATGTAAAGCACTTAGCACAGTGTCTGGCATATGGTAAGAACTATATAAATGTTAGTATTATAATTATTTGGCTACAGAGCCGAGTGTATTGGAAGGAGGGAAAACAATCAAGACAGATGAAACCTTATAGGAGTGTGGCCCTGGGAGGTTCCTAGGTGCCTCTCTGTCAGTATTTGTGTTCCCTTGTGTTGTGTCTCCCTTGAGAAAGTCTTCTTTCTCCAGGTGTAAGATGTAAGTTGCCTGAGGCCGTAGGTACAAAGTACACCAAAGGATGGGGTGGTGATGACTCTGTGTCATAAAGTCACTGGTAGTTGTGTCCCTGACATCCCATAGCCTCTGAGCCCTTCCTTATGTTTTTGGGCCTGTGTCATAGGTTGCAGGCCCTTGACATTTTCTTTTGCCTACTGAAATTGCATTAGCTTTCTATGTATGACCCCTACCATGGTCCTTCATTCCTACATGTTTACTGCTATCTATATCATCAAGTGGGAAGAACACAAGTATCTGGCTGATGTAAAAGAAAACAAGAGGCAGAAAAATCTATTGAATTTCCCACCAACTTTCTTCTTTTCTTCCTTCCTTCCTTCCTTCCTTCCTTCCTTCCTTCCTTCCTTCCTT
>NW_020950062.1:4432344-4554432 GCF_900497805.2 Vombatus ursinus | reverse complement strand
CTTCCTTCCTTCCTTCCTTCCTTCCTTCCTTCCTTCCTTCCTTCCTTCCTTCCTCTCTCTGTCTCTCTCTCTCTTTGTCTCTCTCTCTCTCTTTTGGTTTTATTGGCATAATCTTTAATGAAATGATCTACCATTTCAATGATTTATTCTTTGGCCCATTAATTCTAAAGGACTGAGTTATTTAATCTACAATTAATTTTAATCCTTTCTTCAATGGCCTTTTTTAAAATAAAATTTTTATTGTGGTCAGTAAAGGATGTGTTAATATTTGGTTTTTGTGTCTGTTTTGTGAAGTATTTATGTTTTTATGACCTTCAAATATGGTGCCACCCAACTTTCATTGAAAAGTTTCTTCCGAGCTAATTTTACTGAGACACCAGACTCATGGCTCAGTACTTATTGTCATGGCTTGGTTTTTCTGAATGACTTCAGCAAACTGCAACGTCCAGGTTTTCTAATTCAGAAGATGCAGATGTGAGCTTTTAACTACATATGGAGCCAACAATAGCTGTAAGTTAAAACATTCTTATCCAAGCAGTATCACACAAATCACACAGCTTACACTTTGAGCCTGCTTTTTGACTTGCAGTGTTTTTTAATTATAGTATTCACTTTGGCTGAGATTTATGATACTTTAAAAAAAAAAAGAACATGTCTTTTCATTCCCCTTTTGCTGCTTCTTCTCTGCCAGCTACAATTCTCCACTAATTTTGGGGGCAATTATTTCTATATTTCTTATTGTACAAACTTATAGTAGATATTACAAATTTCAAAACTTCGTATCCATGATCTTATCGGTATGGGTATTCTTTCCACTGATAGAAATCATATCCTTCAGTTTTCAATGCCTTTTGTGATATTTGCTGATATTTTTTCTTGACACTTTCTAAGAATCCTCTAACATGTTAGAGGCTTTCTCTGGATGTTTTTTTAATATTTCAAGGGTAGAAACACACTGCCTGGTGTTTATCTTCTACTCCTTATTCTTCCAGTGTGACCAAACCACTTCCTTTTATGGTTATACCTGTCATTTCCTTTCTTGTGTCTAACTTATTGTTGGTGACATACTTAAGTGTACTTAAAACCATCATGTGGGGGTTGATGAACAGCAAAAATGTTGCTGTTAGTGCCTCCAGTCAGACATAACTGGTGCTATAGTGTCCAATTTACAACTAGAAGTGGTGTTGATCTGTATTTGTTGGTTTTATAAAGTGTGTCTGAGGAGAGGAGTAAACCATCAATTAAAAGTGGGTGCCTTGGGGCAAGGAACTCAGGTTAGGAATACTTAATTTTGTTTCCTCTTAATACTACTTCTTAAGCAAAAAAACAAAAATCCAAATGAAATTATTTGTTAACCTGGTGAAATACAGACTATGCTTTGCTAAATGCCATGGTGCATATAAACATTTTTCGAAAGTTGCTACCTAATGTGTAGGATTCTAATGCTGTAAAATTTAGTAGCTAAAAGTTTTCTGCCACATATATTTTTAAAGATGTGAGTTCACGGCTGACCTGTTAAAAATGCAAAAGCTTTTTGATGTTTGAAACAATATAGAGAACTATTCCATCAAGAGGCAACGTGTAACAAAACCTGTTTAGATGGATAGAATGTAATTTTTCTGCACAGGTCTTTGTGTTTAGTAATACATCACTGTATAAGGTCAGGAATCTTTCTCCAATAAAGGAACATAAAGATTAAAAAAAAAACCATCATGTGTCTTTCCATTGTTCTTTGGGCTTACTTCAATTCTGATTGTTCTGTAATTGTGGTACTGTGAAAGAATACTGGAGTTAAAGGTACATGTATCTTGGCCTCATTGAAAGCACTGCTTAGTTTCCAAAGTTTAATACATCCAGTTCCTCTCCTTTTCGGTTCTGAGACAGATTTCATACAAGTGGACAATGGGTGTCTCATGAGATGTTCATTAAATGTCCTGTTGTGATGTAGGCAATGTGTGTTTTTCGTCCACTTTGTAAATGGCTTGCCCGATTTCTTTCAAATGACTATGAATTTCATGGATGAGAGTCTGTAATCTTTCTGGGTTTAATGCAGTCTGAATCGTATTGTTCCTTGTGAACAGAAATATTTGGAGTATCTTGTATACACAGAATATTCTTCATGACTCTGGTGAACATGCTTATTGTTGTTCAGTTGTTTCAGTTGTGTCTGACTCTTAGTGACCCCATTTGGGGTTTTCTTGGCAAAGATACTGGAATGGTTTGCCATTTCCTTCTACAGCTCATTTTACAGATGAGGAAACTGAGGCAAACAGGGTTAAGTGACTTGCCTGGGGTCACACAGATAGTATCTGAACATCCTAGAAAAGAATATCCCTGTTTTGTGCTTTGATTGATGTTGAAATTGAACAGAGTTATTTCTATAATCACACTTGCCATAGCATCTCGTAAGATTTTTTTGGGGGGGGTGCTAGGCAATGGGATTAAGTGACTTGCCCAGGGTCACACAGCTAGTAAGTGTTATGTGTCTGAGGCTGGATTTGAACTGAGGTCCTCCTGAATCCAGGACTGGTGCTCTATCCACTGTGCCACCTAGCTGCCCCTTCTCATAAGATTTTAATGTGTGTGTAGGAGACATCTTATTCAAGAAAAGTTTTAAGGCTGCATCTGTTCCCCTGAGTCAGATGCTTTTAGGGAAAAATAAAGACACAGCGGGATCTTTTATTCTCCATATCTCACAGTCCGTTATATGATTTTGAAGATGCGATCTGCTTAAGAAAATGATCTGTGAAAGTTTGTTTCCCTTTCATGTCTTCGTCAAGAATGCCTTCAATGTGTGTACAGACCCTCATAAGATTTTGTAGAGATGAGAAAATAGGTATAAGAGTTGTTAGTCACTAATATTTTTTAGGAAGCTTTTTGAGGGGTTAAAGTACTGTCTGTGATGGTTTTCATTCTTTTGGAATATTCCTCTCTTTGAAATACCCTGAAAATCTGTCACTAAATACCTTTAAAATATGTTGCTTCCAGCATGGGTTTCTTTTTTGTGTCTCTGGTTGGGTCAAGCAACTTTTCCTGGACCACTGTCATTTCCTCATATGTGGATACTTTAGATGAGAGATTCCAAAAAGAGGTGCCTTTACCATTATGGTTGAGGAGAATAGAGCATTATAAAAACAACAGCATGTATGTGATATTTCTGGTCTTCTTTTTCCTTTAACAAATTATGTCAGGATGATCAGCTGTAGCTGGGTCTCATTCCATTTTCCGCTCAACTGCTTTTCTTGGTTTTGTGAGGCAGAATTGCTTGTCATCTTCTTTTTCCCTCTTCTGTAATTTTTGTCAGATAGCTTTGCACTTTAAATTCAAGTTGTCCTTGGCTATTCTGTATCATCTTATCAAAGAGATGTTTTTATGGCCAGGGTGGTTCCTAGACTCCTTTAGCTTCCTGTTTTTCCATTGATTAAATTTCTCTGGGAAATGGTGTTATAGTCAATGTCTTTTTTCCCCTACCTACCATTTTTTGGAGTTGACAACTTAGTTAAAAATACTGGATTGGAGCTGCTAGAGTCACATAGAGTATTTTCTTCTTATTTTGCCCCTATTTGAATTCGGTGTTGATTTCTGACCTTTGTGTCAAAGTCAAATTGAAAAGGAGCAACTAATCCCTATGTAAGAATTCTTGCCACTGCATATTGACTTAGTTTTTTAAAATAATTATATATATATATGTGTGTATATATTAACATTCATCTTCTTATGCCAACATCTGATGAGACACTTAGACTGATCCCTCACTAGCAGACTGTGTGTTGCCAGGCCTGTGTTCTAAGCCCTTTCAGTTTGTAAAGACATTTATAGACCTTCTGCCTTTGTGAACTCAGTATCACCTGTACACCATGATGAGCCGCTGGAGGAGGACTTTATTAATCAAGGAAGAATAAATTATATTTGTTCTCTTGAAAGAGGAAATTATCTGATGCAATTTTAGCTCTTCCTTAGCTGGACAGAAATAGTACATGCAGAATTACCTTTTGTCTAGAGCATTTTGACCAGCTGCCTGAGAATAATGAGGGGAAGATTTCATACTTGTATTTCATATTTAAATTTCTGAACCACTGGGATAAAAAATGGGATAATAATAGAAACGCTCATGTCCTTAGCTGTTCATTGATTGGCCTTTGTCTTATGTTCTTTTGTAACCCGGAAAGGGTCTAACATAATATGGAGCACTTGTTTTGGCTAAATAATCAGTAAATACTTAATAAGTAATAACAATAGTTAGCATTTATGTAGTGCTTTAAGGTTCACAAAGTGCTTTGTAAATATTATTTCATTTTTTCCTCACAGCATCACAAGGAGGTAGGTGGGATTATTATCCCCATTTTACAGGTGAATAAACTGAACCAGAGGGAGGCTGAATGACTTGTCAGAAGTCATACATCTAGTTCGTGTCAAGGCTAGATTTGAACTCAGGTTATCCTGACTCCAGGTCCAGCACCCTATCCACTGAACTTCCCAGCTGTTTATTAAATGATTATTGGTTATTGATTGTGCCCTGTAGTGTAATTAGTACTCTAACACTTCTTTTTAAGTAAGAGAACTACAATATAAATTTCTTCAGTAAGGCTCAGAAAATCGACTTTGCAGACATGACCAGACAACAACAGTTCCTATGAAAAAGAATCAGAGGTCTTGGTAAACAGCAAGCTCATTAGGATTCAAAGGTGTGATATGACAGACAGAAAAATCTAACGGCTTCCCAAGTACCCAAAGAGACAGTCATACTGTTGAGAATGGGGAACTTTTCTTCACTTTCCCCTATTCACATCAAATCCAGAGAACTGTATTCAATTATGGGTGCTACATTTTGGGAAGGATCTGTGAGAGAACTGCCTCTGTCAGCACAGATTACAACCAGTCTCTAATTTAGTAGCTAAACCTTAAAGTTTTCTGAGACTCACGGTAACTATCAGAGGGAGGATTTGAACCTAGGTTTACTTGGCTCCAAACCCAACATTCTATCTACTTTGCCATATTCAAAATCTAAACAGTGTTGTTGTTTTCAAGAACAAGTTTCCACAAATTAAATCACTTGACCTTTCTCAGCCTCAGCTTCCTCATATATAAAATGGGGATAATAATAACACCTACTAAGGTGATTATAAAGATCACATAAGATAACACGTAAAGCACTTTGGTGCTATGTGTAAATGCTAGCTATTATTCAGAGAGCCAGAATTGGTTATTAAAGGAAATGATGACCTTTTGGAGACATGTCTAACCTATGAGGATGACCTTTTGGAGAATAACTAAAGCCTTTCCACAAAACTTCCTTTGACGCTACTGTCAAAAACAGAATCCCAGGTTTGGAGGAACCTAGGGTAGCAGTTTTTTTTCCTTACCCTTTTCCCAAATGGTCTAGTTTTTTATAATTACCTTTTAGATTTTGATTTCTCTGTCCAGATAGAAGAAAAAATTATGGTGATGTTTGATCATGAGCTACTTACCTAAGATTGACTGTCTAGAAACATATAGTACAGACTTTGTTGTTTGAATCCAAGTTTTCCCTCATGACTTTAGGTATCACCAGAATCACCTTTTTTTATATTTCCTGACTGATCTTGACTTCCATTATATAGCTCCACCTGCATGCCCTGGCGAACAGAGGTTAAGTGACTTGCCCAGGGTCACACAGCTAGTAAGTATCTGGGGTCACCTTTGAACTCAGTGCTTCCTAACTCCAGGCTCAACACTCTAAGTCACAGCTCCACCTATCTGCCTAGGAGGGGTGGAGAACCTTCTGCCTCAGGCCCCATGTGGCCTTCTAGGTCCTTGGGTGTGGTCCTTTGACTGAGTCCAAGTTTTACAGGACAAATCCTTTTATTAAGGGATTTGTTCTGTGAAGTTTGGATTCAGTCAAAGGGCAGCACTTGAGGACCTGGAGGTCTCCATGTGGCCTTGAGGCCACAGGTTCTCTACCCTTGGAATGAATGTTTGTTATTTGGATTTAGAAAAAACCACCCCAAATGTTCACAGGGACTATTTGTGCCTGACCTGTGGTACAGCATTCCAAGCTCGTATTGGTCTGAGCAGCCACAGTCAGACACACCAAAACTTGACTCTAACATAGTGATGCCGTTTTGGTCCTCTTCAAGAACAACCAAATGTTTATTAAATATTTGTTGGTATTGTTACTTACTGTTCCCCCCCAACCCTCGGGGTTCTAGCTCTTACATTCAGAAACTTGAAAATGTCAGGATCCTGTGGTGAGGAGAAAGTCACAAATTTCCCTATAGTGGGGATCAGTATGGAGTATAGTTTTAAAACAGATGCAAGATTTATAAAAGGCCAGAGCCTTTTAAAAATGTGTTTAGTGTAAAATCTCACAGATAACTTTCATATTTCATATTCATTAGTTTCCACTCAAGAAATTACACTGGAAGTCATAGGATCAGAGGACTATAGATCTAGAAGAGAGTGGAGAAGGCCCTGTAATACAATACCCTCATTTTATGGATAAGGGAACTGAGGCCCAAGAGGGTTAAGTGACCAAGGTCGCACAGGGATTAAGCATCAGAGATAGGATTTGAACCCAGATCCTCAGACCCCCAAACCAGTACTCTTTCCATTGTTCCCTTCTCCTTTCTTCTTTATTCTTCACTCATTCCTCTTCTATCAAGTTATAAATAGATGGTTATACATTTCGGATTTGTTAACAAATTAGAATTCATGTGTCTTGGATCCTTGACAGGCATTATGTCTAAGAATTAATGCATAACAGTCTGCCAGCCTGAATATTTTTCAACCAATTAGGCAGTGTTCCTGTTGCTGTATTAATTAAAAGGAGCTGTAGGATTGATTTAGCAGCAGTCTAATCATTCTTATTTCTATTACAGGTCTGTTTTTTCTTGTTTCAGATTTATATTCACAGAAATGAATTTCCATGAAAAACTAAAGGTATAGATAGGCTGGCCATCCTTGCACTTGCTTCAAAGATGACATCCTAGGATAAGCCCCTCCTTCCTAAAGGCACCAAATTCTACAGGGAAGAGACGACTGTGCATCACAAGGAAGCATTTTTTTCTCCTGGTCTTTTTGAAGTTATTGTCTGGCGTCCTCTACTAACCGCTCTTCCTCCTTCCCTGCCTTTTCATTTTGTTTCCGTTGTTTATCTGGTTCCTATAAAGATGTGGCAGTGTTGGGCATGGTAGAACATGCCTGTATCCCTGCTGCTGAGGAGGCTAAGGCTGGTGGATTGTTTGAGCTCAAGAGTTCTGAGGCGAAGTGGACTAAGCCAAGTGGGCGTCTAGAACAAGTCCAGCAGCGGTAGAGAGTCCCAGGGGCTGGGGAGTTGGGGCGGCCCGGCTGCCTAAGGAGGGGGAAACCAGCCTAGGTCAGAAGTGAAGGTCAAAGCTTCTGTGCTAATCAGCAGTGGGACTGGGACCATGAGTGGCCGCTGCACTTCCAGCCTGGATGAGATAGGGAGACCTGGGCTCTCAAAACAAATACAAAGCTGTGGAAGCATGCAGGCAAGCTGCTATGGACAAGAGCTTCCTTGAGGAGTTTTTTTACCCTTTACTGCAGTACGATGCAGAGATGCCAGGGGAGAGATGAGATCGAGTGGGGAGACCTTTGAAGATCAGAGATCTAGAGCTGAAGGGGATCTCTGAGACCATCTAGTTCAACCTCCCACCCCTCTCATTTTACAGATGAGGAAACTGAGTCTTGGGAAGGTAAAATTGCTTGACTAAGGTTACACAGGTAATACGGTTATTTAGGACCTCTGGCTCAAGAGCCAGTTTCCACTGTGATATGTTTTTTCTCATCCCTCTGCGTTGCTAATGAACTCTAATCCTGTCTTGCATCTTGTTAGTGTAGGGAACTCCTGGTGTGGTAACTCCCTCCACCAAAGCACCTTGCATCTTGTAGCTAAATCCTTGGGAATTGCTTGAGGCAGTATAGATTAAATGACTTGTCTAAGGTCACACAGCTAGTGTGTATTGGAGGCAGGATTTGAACCCAGGTCTTCCTGACTCCAACACTTTTCCCTACATTCTTGCTGGATTAAATATGTGCTTAATAAAGGTTTGTTGACTTGTTGTCTGGGTTTTCTCCAGAGCTCATCAGACATAATCTTTGGCAGCTTCAGAAATGAAGGTTAAGGATGGGCAGGGATCCTTTGTTCTTGCCAGTTTGCATATCCCTGAACATCATAATTAAATTCAACAACATTTACTGAGTTTGAGCCAAAATTGGTCATTAAAGGAAATGACGACCTTTTTGGAGAGTGACTAACACCTTCCCACAAAACTCCCTTTGAGGCCACTGTCAGAAACAGAATCCTAGGTTTGGAAGAACCTAGGGGAGCAGTTTTTTTCCTTAACCTTTTCCCAAATGGTCTAGTTTTTTATAGCTCCAAGGTGTTAAACATGGAAAACAGGTTAAACAATGGTACCAGACACTAGTGAAGTAAGAGAGAAGAGTAAGTAAGGGAATAAAAATGACGAAAGATGGTATTTATGTAGCTCATCAGGATTTGCCAAGCACTTTGGAGGGGAGGGGAAGAGAATAAGCATTTATATGGGTCCACTATATTAGTAGTTTGAGGCACTGTTCTAAGTACTTTACAAGTATTATCTTATTTGATATTCACAACAACCCTGCCAATTAGGTGCTGTTATTATCCCCATTTTACATTTGAGGAAAGTGAGGCAAACAGAGGTTAAGTGACTTGTCTAAGGTCACACAACTAATGTGTCTGAGGCTGGATTTAAACTCAGGCCTTGCTGAGTCCAGGCCCAATGCTGTGCCACTCAGCTGCCCAGTTTGCACATATCCTTGCTGAAGATTATATACTGTCACTTTTTTGCCTCTGCTTGAAGATCTCCAATGAAGGAGAATTTGATCACTGCCCAGGGGAGCCCATTCCACTGTTCTGGTTGCTGGGCTGTTTTTCTGATATCAAGCCCAAGTTTGGCTCTTTTTAACTTCTACCCATTGGTCCTGGTTCCACCCCTGTGGGCCAGACTAGACAAATTACATCTGTTCTCCACATATTCACCCCTCCAACTTAAAGACAATGATTGTGTCCTCCCAGTTCTCTTCTGCAGGCTAACTGCGCCCCGCTGCCTCACACTGCCCCCATATGATATGGACGCAACACCTTTCACCACGTTCTAAATGCCCTAGTGGAAGTTCTCTAGTTTGTCAATATCCTTCTTACACTCGAGTGCCCAGAAATGAGCGCAGTCGTCCAGAGGTACCAACAAGTCTGAAGAACAAAGGGATGGCTGCCTGCTTCCCTCTGGAAACTCTTACTTTCTTAATGCAGCCTCAGATCACAGGAACTTCATGGCTGGTTGCACCACTCTGCTGACTCACGTTGAGCTGGAAGTCCATTAAAATGCCCAGGTCTTTCTCAGATAAGTTGCTGTCTGACCATTCCTCCTCCAGCTTCTATTTTTGGAGTTGGTTTCTTGAACTCAAGTGTAAAGCTTTAGATTTATCTCTTTAAAAGGGAATTATATTCTATTTAGCTTATTGCAAGAACTAATCAAGATATTTTTGGACCCTGACTCTGTCTTTTAGCATGTCAGTTGTCCCTCTCATTGTGGTATCATTTGCAAATTTCATGAGTGTATTTTTGTTGTTGTTCTTTTTTTTTTTTTTTTTTTGTGAGGCAGTTGGGGTTAAGTGACTTGGCCAGAGTCACACAGCTAGTGATTGTAATGTGTCTGAGGCCAGATTTGAACTCAGGTCCTCCTGATTCCAGGGCTGGTACTCTATCCACTGTGCCCCCTAGCTGTCCCTGATGAGTGTATTTTTAGCCAAGTCATTGATAAAAAAATGGTAAAACCCACAGGGCCCATCATGGGAGTTTGTAGTTAGAGAAAAAAGGTCTAGATTTTTAAAAAAATTAATTTAATATTTTATTTTTCCCCCAATTACATGTAAAAATAATTTTTATCATTCATTTTTTAAAATTTTGAGTTCCAAATTCTCTCCCTCTCCTCCTCCATTGAGAAGGCAAGCAATTTGACATAGGCTGTACATGTGCAGGCATGAAAAACATATTCCATATTAGTCACGGTGTAAAAAAGAACACAGACAAAAAAAATAAAAGAAAATAGAAGACAAAGAAAGAAAGAAAGTTTAAAAAAAGTATGCTTCAGTCTGCATTCAGTCTCCATCAGTTCTTTCTCTGGAGATGGATAGCAGTTTTCATCATAAGTCCTAAGGAATTATCTTGGGTCATTGTATTGCTGAGAATAACTAAGTCATTCACAATTGATCATCATACAAAATATTCCAGTTACTGTGTGCAATGTTCTCCTGGTTCTGTTCACTTCACTTTCTATCAGTTCATGTCAGTCTTCCCAGGTTTTTCTGAGAGCATCCTGCTCATCATTTCTTATATATGTGTATAGATAGACAGATAGATGATAGGTAGATAGATATAGATATAGATATATTCATCTATAGCACAATAGTATTCTATCACAATCATATACCACAACTTGTCAGTCATTTTAATGGGCATCCCCTCAATTTCCAATTCTTTGCCACCACTAAAAGAGCTGCTGTAAATATTTTTGTACATATAAGTCCTTATTTTTTGTTCTTGATCTCTTTGGGATAGTAGTGGTATTTCTGGGTCAAAGTGTACACATGGTTGTATAGCCCAAAGGTCTAAATCATAAAGGCAGAACAATTCCTGAAAGTTGGTGAAGTTTAAGGTATGGCTCTTGGAGACGTGGTCTGATCAGGGCAGAGTACAGCACGTTTATAAGCCGCTTATTCCTGGAGCTCTGTTTCTCTTAATTTAGCCTAAGAACTCACTGGCTTTTTTGTCTGCCTTGTCCCACTCTGGATTCATCTTGAGCTTGTGGCCCGTGAAAACTCCCAGATCTTTTCCCAGCCAAACAAGGAATAGAAGTAGAAAAGGAAATTATTGAAGTTGGAGAGTTTGAGAAATTGTGGAGTCAGTTCATTAGAGGGATCATCAGCATGAATGTTGACATCCTAAAGGATGATGGCAGAGGATAGATGGGCTGGAGAAGTCCACGGGCCAGGTACAGATGTTCTAATTTATCTTAACATTTATTTGGAGCAGTAAAACATATGTATGGATAATTATGATAATTCGACAGGGTCAAATCATAGGTCTGTATGGGTGAGGTCAAAACAGGAAAGTTGTTACCTACAGGATGGATCAGGGAAGGTTTCATGCTGGAAAGGAGACAATGGAATGTAAGAAATATTGCCAAGATAGAATAAACAGAATATTGACACCTAATTGTCTGTAGGATAGGAGAGGCAGTTAGGTGGTGCAGTTGATAGAGCACTGAGCTTGGAGTCAGGAAGACCTGAGTTGAACTTGGGCCTCACTTACTAGCTATATGACTTTAGGCAAATCTCTTTGCCTCAGTTTCCTTAACTGTAAAATGAGGATAATAGCATCTACTATGCAGGACTGTTGTGAGAATTAAATGAGATAATATAGGTAAAGTGCTTAGCAAAGTGCCTCGCATGTAATAGGTGCTATATAAATAGTAGCAACTGTTATTATTATTGTTGTTAATCAGAGATGCCTGAAGTTTTAAGCCTGGGTGGCTGGTGCAATGGAAAAAATACTGGCTGTGGAAACAGAAGGTTTTTGTTGTTTTTATTGTTCAGTCATTTTCAGTTGTATCCGACTCTTTGTGACCCCGTTTAGGATTTTCTGGGGAAAGATGTTAGAGAGGTTTGCCATTTCCTTCTCCAGCTCATTTTTACAGATGAGGAAACTGAAGCAAACAGGGTAAAGTGACCTGCCTAGGGTCACAGAACTAGTAAGTTTCTGAGACCAGATTTGAACTCAGGAAGATGAATCTTCCTGATTTCAGGTCCAGCACTCTATTCACGGAGGACTTAGGTTAAAATCCTGGCTTTGCTGTTTACTGCCCATGGGACCTCATGCTGCTTAACTTCCCTGGGCTTCAGTTTCCTCATCTGTAAAACGAGAGGGTCAGAGATGACTGACTTTAGCTATGGAGCAATAATCCAGTGACCCTATCGGTACCATCCCCAGAAATATGCAATGACTTTAGGGTTTCCAGGTTATATTCCTCCCATTCAATTCAATTCAATTGAAGAAGAATTTACTAATAAATATAAATTGATTTTGGTGGCTGGTGGGAGGAGTAATACTGACTAAAAAAACCAAGAAAGACCTCGTGTAAGAGGTGGCACTTGAGCAGAGCCTTGAGAACCAGGGGTTCCAGGTGAAGAGGTAGAGCATTCCAGGCACAGGAGGCAGCCTGTGCAATAGCATGCATATTGGAGATGGAATGGTGTGTATAGAGAGCAACAAGTAGTCCAGCTTGGCAGGAGCATAGTGGGCAAGGAGAGGGATGTGAAATCATCTTAGAAAGATGGGTTGGATCTACGTTAAGAAAAATTTTAAGTGCAGAAAAAGAAAGTTTTTTTTTTTAATTTATTGTAAAATCAATAGGGAGCCACTAAAGCTACTTGAGCATTGCAGTGACATGGTCAGATCTGTACTTTAAGGAATATCAATTTAGATTTATGTGGAATGTAGATTGAAGAAGGGGAGGCCAGTTAGGAGGCCACTGCAGTAATCAATTGAGAGGTGATGAGACCTTGAACTGGGGTGGTGCTCGTGAGAGTGGAAAAGATATAGACATAAGGAATGTATGCAAGACTTGGCTAATATTTGACATGGAGGTGAGGAAGAATCAAGAGTCGACAGCTGCTGGGTTGTAAATCTGGGTAAGCCAAAAAGATATGGTACTCTCCAAAGAAGGAGGTAAATTGGAAAAAGAAGATGTGGGTTTAAGGGAAAAGATAATAATTTCTATTATGGACACACTGTGTTTGAAATACCTAGAAGTCATCCAGGGGGAGGTGTATAGAAGGCAGTTGCTGATGGAGGACTGAATCTCAAGAGAGAGATGAAGTATGAATATGGAGATTTGGGAGTAATCTTCCCAGAGATGGGAGTTCCATCCTAATCTCGGATTTGAATTAGTTGAACTATTTTTAAAATTTACTGTTATCTCCAAAATCCAGTTATGATATGATGGTTATTTTTTTTCCAGGCTCAGGCTACATGAAGAAAAAGTGATTAAAGATCGAAGACACCACCTCAAGACGTATCCAAATTGCTTTGTGGCCAAAGAGCTAATTGACTGGCTGATTGATCGAAAAGAAGCTTCTGATAGAGAGACAGCTATTAAACTAATGCAGAAATTGGCAGACCGGGGCATTATTCATCATGGTGAGTCAAATTTTAACCTTTCAGTTGAATAAATATTAAATCAACAGGTCAATTTGAATGGAGGACGTCAATCCCGATCTCAAAGAAGAAAAAAAATCAAGATGTTTCATATTCGTCTTTAGTTGACAAAATAATGTGTTAGAAGCTTCTCTTGCAGGCTGTTCCCTTGAAATGGCTTTTCAGTTTTTGAGTCCCCTTGTCCTCCTTGCAGAGGAAATGAAAATAAGTGATCTGTTGTTCCCCCAACACTTTTTACATTTCATGTTTTAAAGACTTGTGCAATCTCCCAGCACTTGTTTCACAGACTGTTATAAACTTTGGGGCAGCTAGGTGGTGTGGTAGATAGAGCGCCAGGCCTGGAGTTAGTCAGAAAGACTCCTCTTCTGAGTTCAAATGTGCTCTCAGAAACTTACGAATACTGTGACCTTCAAGTCACATCACCCGGTTTGCCTCAGTTTCCTCATCTGTAAAATGAGCTGGAGAAGGAAATGGCAAACCACTCCAGTATCTTTGCCAGGAAACCCCAGATGGAGTCACAAAGCTTTGGACACAACTTAGCAACTGTGGTACCCTAGACACATGTCCATAGTAACCACTTCATAAATGTGCATTGAACTGAGCAGAATTACACCAAACACACGCATACAGCCCTAATTTAAACAAGTACTTTGTTCTTTCACGTACTAATCTTTCACCAGCCCTTGTGATCCTCCATAGACAATTCCTGTTTTGCCTTCATCATTCAGTTTCATGCTGTGTACTCTACAGACGACTGTATAATTGATCAATTTTCTGCTTTGTGTTAAGTCTAGAGAATTGAACTATGACACGTAAATTGAAAAAACTGAGCATCAGAGAAGGATTACATAATTTGCCCAGTCACACAGCTAGTAAGTAGCAGTGAGTGTATGTGGACTCTCACCTGATGATAACCTTAGGGTTTTAATATATGTATAATTCACTCATAATTGTGGGGAGTGGAATTTTTTTATTCCACACATAGAATAATAATTATTTCACAACAGAAGTATATCAGCTTTCTCCACTGAATTTACTTTGCATGTATATTGTCTTGCAGTGTGTGATGAGCATAAGGAATTCAAGGATGTCAAACTCTTCTACCGCTTCAGGAAAGATGATGGAACCTTCCCTTTGGATAATGAAGTGAAAGTATTCATGAGAGGACAGAGATTGTATGAAAAGTAGGTTGCATCAGAAATCCTTTACTCTATTCTTGATGATATAATTGGCCAGAAAGCCCTTTTAAAGGTAATTTTGGGGGCAGCTAAGTGGTACAGTGGATAGAGCGTCGGGCCTGAACTCAGGAAGACTCAACTTCATGGGTTCAAATCTGGCCTCAGACACTTACTAGCTATGTGACCCTGGGCAAGTCACTTGGCCTGTTTGCCTCAGTTCCTCATCTGTAAAATGAGCTGGAGAAGGAAATAACAAACCCTCCAGTATCTTTGCCAAGAAAACTCCCAGTGGGGTCATGGAGAGTTGGACACAACTCAACAACAACAAAGGGTGTTTTTTGTACTGCACAATGTTCAGTGCATTCCATATGTTTTCTATAGAACCACTACTTAACTGCCCTTTTTAGTATAAGCAAAATAGACCACTCATTTGATTTTCTTCTTGCAATAAAAAGGAAATGGATTTAGGAAGATTCTTTAATAAAAACTATTATTTCAATTATATGTCCTATAATTGAATAGCTTTAGCAAATTTCTAAAAGCAAAAGAAAGAAGATGAAGTTTTAAATTTCCGTTTAAAATCAGAGCTTATTTGCAGATGCAGATTTTTTTTTCTCAGTTAATGACTATCAAATACTTGGGACACATGGGATTTTGCTTAGGAAGAGGGTTTTAATTTGGAGTAAAATGATGCTAGGGGGAGTAACAGCACAAATGTCCCTTAGTACTGTTATTCAGCCCTCATGAATAATGATCTACTCATAGATTTTCAATCTGGTCATTGCTGCCAAGACCCTTTCCACTACTGTTCTGGATTCCTAGGGCTGGTAAAGAAATTCTGCCCCAAGTGGCACCCTCTCCCTGACTCTGAGAATAGAATTTATTGGGAGGCAGCAAGGTGTAGTAGACAATTAACTGGCTTCAGAATTGTCTAAGACTTTCTTCTGACACATAGGATTGGGCTGTGTGACCCTAGGCAAGTCATTCCTTATTTTACAGAGTAGGAAATTGAGGCAGACAGGGGTCAGGTGACTTGCTTAGGGTCACGCAGCTAGGCACAACTTGAATTCAAATTCTCCTGACTCTAAGTCCATTATTCTCTGTGCCTTCTTAGTGACAACTCTCTTATTATAATTATATATGTAATATATGAAAATTATTTATATCATATATAAATTATAATATATATCATGTTATATATTATATAATTATAATATTATATATAATAATATATATAAATTATAAGCTGCAGAAGAGTTGCGGATATACTTTGGTGAAGGGAGTTTCCTCACTGGGAGTTCTCTAAACCAATGAAGTCAGTGATTTGGAATGAATCCTTCACTCCCCCTGCCCATAAATAAAAAGTAATTTAAAAAATCATTTTATTAATGATTCAAGATTGTTATCATGAACATGAATAACTGGACTATTCAGTAATACAGCAGTATTCTCAGAGCCTGCTGAGTTGTGTTTGGGCTATTTACTCCCATACTAAATCATTTCAGATAATTGTGGTCTTGAGTTCTTGTGTTTGCTTTTTATAATTTTTCTGCATCCTCTTTTTTTTTTTTTGTAGCACAGGGGATAGATAGATAGTGCAAGATTTCGAGTCAGGAAAACCTGAGTTCAAAATTGGCCTCAAGATGCTTTTTGAGCAGACAGACCCTGGGCAAGGCATTTGACCTTTCTCAGCCTCTGTTTCCTCATCTGTAAAATGTGGACAGTGATAGCACTTACCTCCCAGGTTGGAAGATCAAATGAGATAACATATGTCAAGCTCTCTGCAAACCTTAAAGCTGTATGTAGATACTAGGTATTATTAGATTTTCTTACTAATCTGCTATTCTATCAGCTATCATCTTCTTGTTGCTAACAGTGTGCTTGTCTCTAGTAGAGTCCTACTTTGTCCTTTCTAATCAAGATAGCATAGGCAACTAGGTGGCAAAGTGGTTAGAGTACTGGTCCTTGAGTCAGACTTCATGAGTTCAAATCTGGCCTCAGACACTTACTAGTTGTGTGACCCTGGGCAAGTCATTTAACCCTGTTTGCCTCAGTTTCCTCATCTGTAAAATGAGCTGGAGAAGGAAATGGCAAACTGCCCTAGTATCTTTGCCAGGAAAACCCTAAATGGGGTCATGAAGAATCAGACGCAACTGAAACAACCAAACAACTAATCAAGATAGCACAGCCCCTTGATTCCTCAGGAACCAACACACATTCCACTCCCTCAGTGATCTCTTTGTTTTTGTTCAGTGATCTCAGGGCTTGGCAAAAATGAAAAATATCTCTTCCTAATGAAAAAGTTTGGAATCTAAATGTGTGTATGCCATCCCTTGGACTCTATAGATGCTACATAATAGCAAGTGTAGAAAGTACCTGAGCTCTTCAGTATGGAAAGTAGGGGAAGATGTATGGACCTGGATACAGAAATATGCACATGCCCAGGAGCGAACACTGCCACAAATTGAGATACAACCCTTTGTCCGGCTCACCCTCATGTTATTTGCCTAGTATTAAACTATTTAGCCAACAAACATATCAGACCTTCTTCTCAGTTCCAGCTCAATCACAGTTATTTTTTCTGGTTTTGATCCTGTTTCTACCTCGGCTAGCACCTCCCACCTCTAGCCCTCTCAATTCCATGACTTCTTAGCTGACTCCTTGCTTGGTCCTTTGGACTTAGTATCTCAATTTTGACTCTCACCTGTGGCAGTGCATCCAGTGAGAAGTATCCAAGAGGCAATTGGTGAGTTCAGGATAGACAGAGAGGGGAGGATAGGTAGATATATTTGAGGTAATTGAGCCCATGGGAGCTGGTGAGGAAGTAGAGAAAAGAGAAAGCCCAGAACAGAGGTATGGGTACATCTACATAAAGGAAGTGGGGCGTGGATATTGATCCAGCAAAGGAGACTGCAAAAGAATGGTGAGATAGGAAAGTGGAAAAAGTAAGAGAGCCTAGTGTCATGAAAACTCATGAAGAGAGCATCTTGGATGAAGGAATGGTCAACAGTGTCAAAAGCTTGAGAGAGATCAAGAAGCAGTGTGCAATAATTAAATTCAAGTCAGTGAAGATTTTTTAAATGTCTGCTATGTGCAAGGTACTATGCTTAGTGCTAGGGATGCAAATAAGAAAAAGAAAGACAGTCCCTGACCTCAAGGAGCTTACAATCCAATGAGGAAGACAATATCCAAAAGGAAGCTAAAAGAGGTGGGGATGGGTAGGAAGAATGGGAGTGGGGGTGTGGGAGTAGAACCTGGTGCTGGGACATGATGTTCCATGGAGTCAAAACCAAGCTGAGTTGCTGATGGAAAATGGAGTTACCTGCTACACAGGAAGAACCACTGGCTGTGTAGTCAGATGGCCTGGACTATCATCCCACCTGTGGCATTTGCTATCAGTGTGACTATGGGCATCCCTCTCTTGGCTTTGGGTTCCTGAACTATTAAATGAGGGATGGCTTCTGAGTCCATTGCAGTTCTAAATATATGATCCTGTGATTGAGGAAAGGCTATTGGGTTTGAGATTGATGAGAGAAAAGTTTCAGTGATCACTGGAAGCCAGACTGTAAGGATAATTTGAGAAGTGAGGGGGAAGAGAGGAAGTAGAAGCAACAAGGGTCAGTTCCCCCCAACCCCCACAGATATTTGGCAGTGAAAGAATGGGAGTATAGAAAAATAGCTTAGTATGGGTTGTTACTATTATTGCTAATGATAATAATAACTGATACTTATTTAGTACTTTAGAATCTGCAGAGCATTTTACATGCATTATCTCAGGTGAGCCACACAACAATTTGGTGAGGTGGGCACAGCAAATATTATCTTCTGCATTTTACAGATAAGGAAACAGAAGCTCAAAACCTTGTCTCAACTGAACCAAAAGGCATAGACATGTTCTCCACACCTTAGGGCCAATTTAAAAGGGATCCTTTATAGTAATAGTGACATTGATCAGACCAGTTTAAGAAATTAGAGAGATGGGGCAGGGGACTGGGGATTGGGGGGGGGCAAAAAGAGAGGGAGAGAGCCAAGATAGTTGAAGACAGCTGAGTGAGGATTGATATTTCATTTCATTGAGAATCTCTGTGCCTTTCTCACAGAGTGGATATGAGATATCAATCCTCACTAAACTGGTTTCAACCATCTTGGGTTCTGTCTCTTTCTCTGTCTGTCTCACTCTTTATCTCTGTCTCTGCTTCTCTTTCTGTCTCTCTGTCTCTGCCTGTCTCTCTGCCTGTCTCTCTCTCTCTCTCTCTCTCTCTCTCTCTCTGGCTGGCTCTCTGCCTGTCATTTTCTCCTGGATCTCCCTAATTTCTTAAACTGCTCTGGTCATTATAACCATCACCCTGTAGTGTATCCTACTAGGCTATGAGATAAACAGGGCAAGAATTGTTACCCAACTTGACTGATGATGAAAATGAGGTGGAGAGATACCATGTGACCTGCCTGTGATCCCACAATGAGTATGTATCAGAGGCAGAACTTGCATCTAGCCCTTCTGACTCCTGGTTACTCCTCATTCCACACCAGCATATCGTTTCTCTAATTTGTTTGCCTTGTTCTCTGGGTTTGTTTTGGTCCTTTTCTTCTCCTCATTTGCTTTGTGTTATTTATAGTTCTTTGAGAAACTGTAGTTTCTGGCTGAGGTTTTACCGAAACTTGCTGAGTTCTCGCTTTGTCGTTTACATTGCCTTTTCTTTATATTGTGTCTTGGAGCTTGTTCATGGGTGGAAAGGTGTCTCAAAACAGAGCCAAGGTTTTTTCCTTCCTCTTTAGTTGATGTGTGGAGCTGATCGCCCTAATTTCTGGGCATGCTACATAATATATACATAAGAAGAGAAATCCCGGTTTTTTAAATGAGGAACTCTATGGAGTATGACTTGTAGGATAAACTACCATGGGCCAGTTTATCCCTCTTGCTCCTACTCCTGTTGTTGCAGATGTCCTGGCTGGCAGCTGCAGGGAGGGCTGGCTTCTTGGACCACTTCCCCCTGACAGCAGCAGAAGGAAAGTCCGGAGATTTAGGCAGAACTTAGCTTAGTTTCTTCAGCTATAAAATGGAGGGTTTGAACTAGATGGCCTCTGAAGGCCCTCCACTTTCCCTTTTATCTCTGGGATTCACATTTTGAGGAATCTATCAGAATGCTTTTATCTAAATTCGTAAGAAGGCTTATTTTCATTTTTCAATCCACAGGCCATCCTTATCAGTTGGGATTCAAAAGCATTTCATTTCAGATAACTCTGTGGGTTAGCCTTTATTTATGCATTGCACACAGAGGATTTTAAGCTAAAAAGTGCTGTAGAGATATCTCACCCAACCCTTTCATTTTGTAGACAAGGAAATTGAAGGACAGACAGGTCAGCCATTCAGGACCTAATTTCTATTGTGATCTTGGCGAGTGGAAGAAACCGCAGAGTAGCTCTCAGCCAAAAGCATAAAGGAAACTGCAGAGACTGCAGTGAGCCCTTGTGATTGTACAGAAGTCTCTGATTTCTGTTAAGTCTATTTCTTCATCTCTAAAATGGGAATAATAATTTTTGGGCTACCTCCCTCACTGAGTCATTAATAATGACAGTAGTAGTTCTCATCTGCTTTTATGGTTTCCACAGTACTTTGCTTCTGTGGCAGAAGCAACACTAATATTCCTAGATTCTCAGTTAAGAAATACAGATACTGCTTGATAGATATTGTGGACAACTTTATCACCACTAATTGTTCCAGAGCTCCCAAACCCCAATATTTCCTGATTTTTCTATTCATCAGATTTGGTGCTAAATAACTTTTGGCTGTTTCCAAGAAAAACTAAAATTTAGGGAAGTTAAACAGGTCAGGTCACACAGCTATTAAGCTTCCGGGTCAAGACTATAATCCCAGTCTTCTGACTTTAAGGCCACTACTCTTAGTCCCAAGCACACCTATTGTAAGGAAAGAGCTTTGTAAACTTTAAAGTATTGAGGCATTTATTAATCACTAACTGCAGCCAGACTCTGTGCTGAGGCTGGGGTTACAAATATAAACAAACAGCTAAGAATTAACTTCACTTTGTGATAAAGATATTAATTAGCACATTCCCTGTCTACTCTACCTCCCATTCGGCAGCAAGTGGCACAAGCAGATGGTTTAGACAAGCCTCGAGGTTGCTGTTACCTCTCTGTACTCTAGAGTTTGGTCTCCCAGCTCAAAAGTTTGACATCCTGCCAGCCCTTTTATCCATCAGGGTCAGGTCCTAGAAAGAGCAGGCTCTCCCAGGTCAAACTCAGAGAAGGTAGAAAGCTTTACATTTTCACTCATCATTTCTCTTTGACTCCTGTTTCTGAGGAAGGCGCAGAGGCCAGTCCTACCTGTGATTAATCCCATGTCCTCCAGTATCTTTTGAATTAGATTCTTCTCTCTTTCATCTTTGATCTCTCCCTTTCCACTGAGTATCACTCACTGCCTAAAAACAGGCTCAAATCTGTGTCATCCTTAAAGACCTTCACTTTATTCTGCCTTTCTCTCAAATAGTCACCTTCTATCTTCCCTTTTGCTGTCAGATTCCTAGGAAATCTCATTTTTATTTGTTGCCATTTCTCACCTCCCATTTACTTCTCAAACCCTGGCTGTCTAGCATCTGGCCTCATTAATGACCAGAAACAGCTCCATTCAAGGTAAACATCCATCTTTTGACTGCTAATCTAATGATCTTTTCTCAGTCCTCTTTCCTTGACCTCTCTATAGCTTTGGATAGGCAACTAGTTGGCTTAACGGATAGTGTTGGACCTGGAGTCAGGCAGATTTGAGTTCTAATCCTGCCTCAGATACTTACTAGTAGCATAGCCCTGAATAAATCACTTCCTCGCTATCTGCCTTGGTTTTCTCATCTGTAAAATGAAGGTAATCGCACCTATTTCCCAGAATTGTTGCAAGGACAAAATGAGACCTTTGTAATGCTCTTTGCAAATTTTAAAATGCAATTGTATAAATGTTGTTGTTGTTGTTGTTATTATTTTATAATTGAGTCTTCACGATAAGCTTCATCTTCTTCTATATATTCTTTAAGCCTCCCGAGCTAATCTGGAGAGAATTTTTTTGGTACCCATAAACACATGTAACACTTTCAGGCTCTAATTTCTAAAGCTTGTCCTTAACCAGAAGTGATACACTGTTCACTTTGCCATATTTGGCATAGAAAAGACCCGAAATATCTTCCAATGCTCCTTTTGAAACTGGACACCAGTTGCAGCATGGTCTGAGTCTGAGCACTCATTTATACAACTTTTGTTTATTCCTTCTGCAAGGTCAAGAAGACCCCAAAGTCTTTTTTTTTTTTTTAAATTGTGCAACCTTTGTTTGATACAAGTCTTGAGGGAGATTCTGGAGTTGGTGAAAGAGGAGAGGAAAGTGTGAGATGATTACAAATGTCTGGTACAATAAGAATACATAACATTGAAAAGGGTACTTTAGAGAAGTATTTGGAGCAAAGGAACATAGCAGAAGTTTAGAGAAGGGATAGAAAGTCTTCAATGAGGAGATGTTTCCTTCCATTTAACGATCAGCCTAAATGAAACAGCGAATTGGAATTGCTGTTAGTGAGGGGACTCCCTGTTATTAACCAGATTGTGAGTAAATCCATTTATATAAAGAGGGTGCTGAGAGGTAAGTCTGGCTTTGTTGCTGTAGTTGAAAAATGAAAACATCCCTGGTTAATTACAGCCTTGTACAAAATGAGATGAGGAAGGAGTACAGATTCATTGTTTACTAAATGGAAAAAAATACCAAATTAACGAGAAGCAAGCACTTGTTAATTTGAGTTCTTCAAAAGGGTCTTTGAAGCTTTAAAGGATAAATAAAAACATGAGTATGCTGTGTTCAAACAAGGTTTTAGATAATGAATAAATCTTATTTTGGGGTCAGTATAAACATTTGCAGAGATCTATTTAATTTGTCTGGGCCTGTGATTTTTTTTGGCTAGGCAATGGGGTTAAGTGACTTGCCCAGGGTCACACAGCTAGTAAGTGTTATGTGTCTGAGGCCGGATTTGAACTCAGGTCCTCCTGAATCCAGGGTTAGTGCTCTCTCCACTGCACCACCTAGCTGGCCCTGGGCCTATGATTTGATTCATGGGTGGGGAACCTCCCAATGTGGAAAATTCCATCACTGATGCACATTATAGTTTATCCATAATTTATTAATCAATCAATATGAACTTATTAAACTTACAGAGTGCTGGGCTCTGTGCCAAGCTTTGGGGATACATAGAAAGAACAAAAACAAATCTAGTACCTGCTGCTACTGAGTTTACATTCTAACGTGAGTCACTCCAGGCACTGAGTTTAAATGAGTTGCCCATCATCACACAACTAATATGTTAGATGTAGGACTTGAACTCAGGTTATTCTGGCTCCAAAGCTGGCCTTCCATACACTATACCATGCTGCCTCTCAATAAGATTTATATTGTTATCAAATATACTTGAATAATAATGTTGCAAATGGAATTTGTATAACATTTTAAAATTTGCAGAGCATTTTGCATGAATTCTCTTATTTGATTGTAGCCCTTGTAGCCCATAAACTGTCAGAAGACCCTAATCCCATTTTTCACTCTTGTAGACACGTTAGGTCATCTGGCAAGGCTACATTTCCCCCTCAAGGTTATAAGGGTACTGTTGAAGAGTCAAGGGTGATTCTCTAATGCTATGAACTCAAGTATTCTAGTTCATTCTGTCTAATCAGTTGCCAGTGATCAGCATTCTAGTTTCAGCTGGACAATTGAGATTAATTGGCTTTTACAATGAGACAGTTACCGAGAAGTCACGGCAGGAACAGAGCCACAAACATTATCCCCCACACCACCTCATTTCCTGGGAAGAGTGGGCTCAAACTAAAAGCAGTTTCTATAAAGCATTTGTTCCACCGAGTTTACCAGGTTGATTCTGAATGTGGTATAGCTGATAGGATCCAGCTATGGGGTCAGTCCAGTTGCTCTGAGTCATGAGGCTTTGCTAGTGGACTACAAACTCTGTCCCAGACTTTGATTCCCCAGCCTCTGGTGGTCTGCTCTCCTGACTTTTTGAAGCTCACTAGGTTACAGCCCAGTGCATTAAGCTCACACATACATCGCAATCTGATCTGTTCTACCTCCAGTATCCTCTCACTCAAGGCAGGAAAGAATAGACAAAACAGGGACAGAAGCAACAGAAGAACCAGGCACTCACAGACCACCTGGCAGCAGTAGCAGCCCCTATCTCCCCAGCAGGACGTTAATAGCAGTCCTTGCTTCCTCACTCACACAACCTGGCAGAAAAGAGAAAACATTTCAGCTGATTAGTGCCTTTTGAATATATTCTCAGTTCTGCTTCAGCAACCAATTTAAAAGCTTCTTTCCTTCATGTGTGTAAGCAGACTGGAAACAAACCCAAAAGTGCTCTGAATTGAGGCAGAGGGCTGTTGCGTTATATGTCTTTATGCCCTGAACCTGTCTCACATGTATCAGCCTAGCAGGCTGTGCATACTTATAAAGACAAGTTTCTTAGCAATCCTGTGGAGCAGATGCTGCAGGCATCCCATTCTGCCCTTCCCCATTCACAAATGAGGACACTGAAGCAGCCAATGAAGCTCAATGACCTGGCTGTCTCCTAACTAGTGTCGATACTGTATCCACTATACGAGGCAACCCCTTGAAATACCCATTTAAATCAAAGGAAATTCCTTCTTTGTCCTTTCCCTGAATCTGCTTGTTCATCGAATTCCTGGTGTCCCCTACAGAGATGGTATTGATTTCACTTTGGACCTGTAGGGACTAGTTACCATTTCCTATAAGGGCTAGCCCTTGATTATGAACACTAATGGAGGAGAGTGGTGTTGCAAATTTGAAAAATTATGTTTAAATTTATTTTCAAAACTTTTATTTTCGAACTTCCAACTGGATATAGCTATAGCTGATATTCTGAGAATTTACCACACTTAAAGCTGAGTAGTGAAAAAGCCATAAGATAAAGGACCTCTTTACAGAGTTGTAGTAAACTCCCCTCCCCCCAAGTTTTGTCCCGGCTTGGAACTTGTCCAAGCTAGGACTCTGTGCTATGTATTGCAATTAGTCTGAGGGCCCCAGATACCAGCCTCAAACTGGTTTGGGGAGATAGTTAAGCCTTTTGGTTTTAAAGATCTCCTGCTGGGTATCAGGCCATAAGGAATAGTCAAAGTAAATTGGAGATAATTGTGTCAGGGAAGTACTTTATCATCTAACTGATTAATTATCAGGTGAACTTAAAAGCAAGCTTTGTGTAAATGAGTTTAACCTTAGCTATCATCCCTTAAAATGGGTCATTATGCTCAGAAATATACTAGGTGATGATTGTAAGATTGAAAATAGAGCCAGAGCTGAGTGATATATTTATTTGTCTGCCAAGGAACAAATTTGGAGAGTCTCATAATTTGATTGGCTCCTGGATTATGATTTTTTTGGTCATGCAAACTATTGAAGATCTTCTGTTCAATATTAGAGAGGTTTTAATCTATGATCTTTTTGAGTGGTGGGAATATTTGCACCAAGGACATCATAGATCTTTAAAAATCAGGGTAGGTGATAAGGTTAATGTTGGTATGCATGCTAATGGGAGGGAGTACTCCAGTGCAGATTACAATTTGTACACTTCCTTTCCTGTTCAGCTCTTAACTATGCACTCCCACAAATCTTCCTCCACTTGGATATATTAGCTTGTTACCTTTGCTATTCTACCCTAGGGCCTTTAAATATAAAATATATAAATATATATATACCCAGATACATATATGTATGTATGTTTATGCATATATGTATGTGAACATGTAGATAGATATATGCATGTGTATATGTGTACACATGTGTTAACTTTTAAATTTATTTCCTATTTAGGTTTTTTCTTTTCAGTATTCTTTTAGCCATTTCCTCATGGCAAAGAAGAAAAGGGTAGCCAGCTTCCTTATGAAGAACTTACAGCTATTTCTGGAAAAAACAAAAACAAAGACAAAAACATCTTGCAGCCTCAACTAGGTCTTTGCCTTTTCTTGGCCAAACATCTTTAGAGCCTTTGAGTGATTTTCATACAACAGAATTTTAAGTCTCATCATCATTTTGGTAACTGTATTCAATTAAGTTGGTCAGTGTCCTGTGAATGCTACCTAGAACTGAATCCAGTACTCTGACTAGCACCAAATACAGTCAGAATGTTACTCTTGCCTTTGGGTGGAAATTTCATTTCCTTTAAACTGGATAAAGTATTTTGATTTTTTTTTTGTTTTTCCTTTTTAAAAAAAAGTCTAATTTGCCAGTTATGAAAGCACAATTGAATATAACTTTCTGGGATACCTACAGATTTTGAGTGGTGACCATGGACAGTAACTAAAAATTGTTTGTTGCTGTGGAAGCAGTAGACTTCATTATTTATATGAAACTGAGACCCAGTGAGGCTACATGAATTGCCCTAGGTCACACAGGTATTAAGTGTCAAAAGTTGGATTTGATTCCATCTCTTCTGATTTCTCAAACAGGGCTCTTTCAACACTTTACCATGCTTGGCTAAGGTTATATAAATAGGAAGTGGCAGAGCCAAGACTTTTACTTTTTAAATTTCCTTTCTCTTTCTTTCCTTCTTACTTCTTTTCTTCCTTCCTTCCTTCCTTCCTTTCTTTCTTTCTTTTTCTTTCTTCCTTCCTTCCTTCCTTCCTTCCTTCCTTTCTTTCTTTCTTTTTCTTTCTTTCTTCCTTCCTTCCTTTCCTTCTTTCTTTCTCTTTCTTTCTTCCTTCTTTTCTGTCTTTCCTTCTAGTATCCATTTTTCTTTTATTTATTTTTTCTTCTTTCTTTTGTATTTACTGTGAATTTAACAATCACCTACAAACACTAATATCTCAACATACAAAACACTCAAGAAGCTTGCATATATACTTACTAAAGAACTATATTTTATATATATTAGTTGGTGGTTTTTTTTTTTTTTTTGGTGAGGCATCGGGGTTAAGTGACTTGCCCAGAGTCACACAGCTAATATATTTCAAGTGTCTGAAGCCACATTTGAACCCAGGTCTCTCCTGACTCCAAGGCCAGAGCTCTATCTACTGCGCCACCTAGCTGTCCCATATATGTTAAATTTTAAAAGGTTTTAACAAAGCTGATCCATTTGTCTCCTTCTACATTTTTAATTCTCTTCTGCATTTCAAATATTGTTTTAGTTATGCTATTTTTTCATATCTATCACTACCCACTAAGTTACCACCTCCACCCCCACTCTCCCTGAGTACAAGTCCTCCCTTGTAACAAATGTACATCTTCCAGAAAAACAAATCAACACGTTGGCTACTTCTGAGAATTATGATTCTCTCCGGAGCACAGAAAGCCCAAAGCCTTCTCAGAGGAGAGTTTCATCCTCTGCAGGCAGAATAATGGTTTCCTTTGCTTCTCTTACCCTGTAATGTTTTTCCTATTTCAGTTTTCACTCAGTGAAGCCCACAGGTATCCTTACGTACTTGTTTTCTGTCATACAGTCACATGTGTGTGTATCATACTTGTGAAGCTTTGAAATTATCTTATGATCACACACATTGAGCAGCATGGCAGAAAGGAACAATCATTGCTTGGGAATCGTATCCAGCTTCTGGATCTCCCTGTCTGTTTGACCTTGATCCTTAACCTCCTCATCTATAAAATGAAGCCTGTGAGGCCCTTTCCAACTTTAGACTTATGATCCTATGTACAGACTGAGCACCTCTAATGTATTTCTAAGGGGCAGCTATCTACTGGGCCTGGAGTCACAAAGATCTACCTGCGTTCAAATCCAGCCTCAGACATTTACTAGCTGTGTGACCCTGAGAAAGTTACTTGACCCTTTTTGCCTCAGTTTCCTCATCTCTAACATGAGCTGGAGAAGGAAATGGCAAACCACTCCAGTATCTCTGCCAAGAAAACCCCAAATGGGGTCACAAAGAGTCAGACTCTTTGTCGGGCTCTATGACTGAAAATGAGTGAACAACAACAACAAATGTACTTCTAAGACATTCTAGAGCTGCCAGTCATAACAGTTCCTTTTGTCTTTTCCTTCCTTATAATGCAGCATCTTCCTCTTTTGGCTCCAGTTGAGTTTCTTGTGGCATCTGATTCAGCTGTATTCATGGAAAAGTGAAATTAGCATTAGCTCCCACCTGTTGTCTAACTCTGGTTAGTGATCTAGGCAGTAAGCACTGGAGACACAAATACAAGCAAGCTAGATAACCCTGCCCTCAAGGAGCTTACATACAAGTATAGGGGAGACTTCACATAAAAGAGAACTTCAAAGAGAGGTAAAGAGGTCCCTGAGGCAGCATAATTTAAGATGGTCAGGAAATGAAGTAGAGACCTGGATCTGGGCAATATAGGGTCCCTTATAAGAACCCAGGCTGGTTCCAGGAATGGAGTCTAAGTTTCTGGTGGAACAGTGTCTGAAGAGTAGGCCACATAGTTTGGAGATGACTTAAAGATACCTGGGCCTGTCTTAATGCCTGTCTTTGTATTATCAGTGCCTAACAAAGGCTTGTTTAATTGAAATGAAACATTCTATATGCACCAGGCCGTGAATTTTTAAAAATGTTTACTGAGTAAGTGAATGTGTGAGGGCTCCATGAAAATGATGAAGGATGATAATTTTAACTTTATTAAGCCTTGATTATAAATGTTAATACATGAAAGTTTTCAATGAATCTGGATTTCACCCAATAAACGGGAGAAGGTTAGAATTTCAGGCATATTTTTCTATTTAATAATCATAATAACAGTAACAATAATATAAAAACTATAATGATGATAACATAATAATAAATAATAATGCTAACCATTTTCCCTATTATTATTAATAATAATAGATTCTAGAGGACAATATCTGGAATAGTGGGCTTAGATTTCAGAGAAATAGACTTTAGCCCAATGCAAGAATGATTAGAGCTTTCTGAAATTAGAATGGGCTGTCTAGGGAAGTAATGGGCTACCCTTCCCTGGAAATCTTTTAAACAGAAGCCAAATGATCCCTTGTCAAGTATGTAGACAAACTACCATTATCTTCATCGAAGAGAATGATCTTTGGACTAGCAAGGACAGGAAAAAATTGACTTAATAGTTGAGTTGATACCCAAGATAAGTAAGAGATAATCTAGCTGTCCTGGAAGAGTTTTAGTTATCTAAACTAGATGAATCATCTCTTGGGATGCTGAAAAACCTGGTGGATTGGACTACAAATTCCATCAGTCATTTTCCTGACCATGTCAAGCATACAACTCTCCCCACCTCTCCCTGACTCAGTAAACTCCAGTGACTTCCCATTACTTCTAGGATAAAATGTAAAGTCCTTTGCCATTTACAGCCCTTCACAACCTAGCCCTTTCCTATCTTTCCAATATTCTTACACCTTATTTCCTGACCTCTAAAATCCAGTTGCATAGGCCGACTTGTATTCAACATTCCAGTTCCTGTAAGACTTTGCCTTGATTGTCTTCCCATGCTTGGAATTCTTTCCTTCTTCATTTCCACCTCTTGGTTTCTCTGGTTTCCTTCAAGACTCAGTTCCCACCCAAATCCCATCTCCTGTAAATGGGGGCCTTTCCCAGGCTGCCTGGCTACTAGTGCCTTTCCTTCTGAGATTAGCTTCCACTTACTCTGTCCATATCTTGTTGTACCTAGTTTTACAATACGTTCTCTTGAGAAGCAAGCTACTTGAGAGCAAGGACTGTTTTTGCCTTTCTTTGTATCCTCATCTCTTGGCACAGTGCCTGGCATATATTCCTATGTACCTAAACAAATGTTTGTTGACTGACTGCTATTTGAAAGATCATGGTAAATAAGGAAGGGGACTGAAAAAGGGTAAATGTGGCAGATTTTGTTGTTTGTTTTGTTTTGGGTCTTTTTTGCAGGTCAAAATGGGTTTGACTGCATTCCTGGCAGAATTCTAGAACATGTTATTAAAAAGCAAGCAAACATCTAGGAACAAAGAAGTGGTAGTCAGTCTTGGGGTATCAAAAGGAATCTCCATGGTTTCACAAGGACTATGTAGTGCCAATCTAACCTTATTTCATCTTCTGACTGAGTGATTAACCTGGAAGATAATATTATAGATGTTATTTTTACTAAATATAGAAAAGCATTTGGTAAATTCCATTATACTATCCCTGTATAAAAGAGAGAGATGTGGTCTAGATGCAAGTATAATTAGGTGGATTTGGAACTGATTGAAAGAGAAACCCAAAGAGTAAACATTATTGATTGTCAGAATTAAAGATGCTCTCCAGTAGGGTGCCTCAAAGATCTGGTGTTAGGCCTGTGCGGTTTAACATTTTTAGTAACTTGGATAAAGCCATAGATGGCATGCTCATCAAACTTGGAGATGAAACAAAACTGGAAGGAAAAGCTGTCACTGGATGACAGATTCAGAATGCAGAAAGATCATGATAGGATAGAGCACGGGGTTAGCAAACAGTGGCAAGTGCCCACTGACCATTTTTGTTCAGCTAAAAATGGTTTTAGATTTTAAAATAAAGAGTTTTTATATTTTTGAAATATAAATACAAAAACAGGCAAGCTGAAATTGGTCCCCAGCTCATAGTTCGCTGATCCCTGGGCTAAAATAGTGACCTGAATTTAATTTTAAAAAATTAATAGGGGTAAATATAAAGCCTTATACTCATGAAGTCAGTTTTTTGTTTGTTTTAACCCAAGGACAAAATAGGGGAGTATGGTTAGAGAGCAGTTTGTCTGAAAAAGATCTGGGAATGTTAGTGGACCACACGATCAACATAAATCAGCAGTATGCAATGGCATCCATGATGTTCTTGGGCTAAATTAGAGAGGGTTAGCCCCTAAGAATGGAGCAGCTTGGTGTCACAGTGGATAGAGCGCTGGGCCTCGAGTTAGAAAGATTCTTTTTCCTGATTTAAAAGCTGGCCTGACACATTTACTAGCTGTGTGACTTTGGGCAAGTCACTTAACCCTTAGTTGCCTCATCTGTAAAATGAGCTAGAGAAGGAAATGGCAAACCACTCTAGTGTCTTTGCCAAGAAAACCCCAAATGGGGTCATGAAGCGTCTTTGCCCTGACCAGACTTCATCTGGGGTTTTCACTCCACACCTTTTGGAAAGGATATTGAAGAGCTTCGAAGTCATCCCATGTGACGATCACCTGAAGGAATTAGGGATATTTAGCCTTAATTGGCGAGGATCGTGAGCAAACAAAGGCGAAAAAAAAGTCAGACCATAGAACCCTTCTTTGGTAATAAAGAAGATCAAAACATACAACCAGAAGAAGACAACAAAGTCAAAGCTCCTACATCCAAAGCCTCCAAGAAAAATATGAATCAGAGGCGAACTTTGGAAAAACTCCATAACAAGTAGAGCTCTCCCAAAGTGGAATGAGTTACCTCAGACAGGAAGTGTTGGGGTACCCCCTTACTGGGGAATCTTCAGTCAGAGGACTGGTGGCTAATTGTCAGATGAATTGAACAGGGGATTCTTGTTCAGTTAGAGTTTGGGCTGGATGGCGTCTGAGGCCCCTTCCAACTCTAAGAGTGTGTTCTGTGAAATATAAACGGAAATCTAATTTATGCGCTGGCTAATTATTCTCTGGTTCAAGTACCCATTTATTTAACTTTGTAAAAAGGAAAAGTGATCTGTTCAGTCAATAGGGGACACAAAATCTGTGATACAAGAGCATAATTAAATAACCCTTTAATTTTTATTTTTAGACAAAGGAAGAAGTTGACTTAATAACGTGCAACACTTAATGTAGATTAGCCCTAAGGCTAACTCCAGTAAATGATTTTCCTTGCCTAGGAAAGTGAGCTGGTTCATTAAGAAGAGGAAATGAAATAAGGAAGATTAAGATCATACTACTAATGACTGATTTCTATACCAAAGGCAGTCAAACTGCTGAGATTATATAATGTCATGTGTAATTATTCACTTCAACAAATGTTTTTAAGAGCCTACCATCTGCAAAGGATTGTGTTAGGCACTGGGGATACAAAAATGGAAAAAGGTTGTATAATCCTTGCCATCACAGACCTTATAATATTGTAAGAGTGAGACATGGATACAGATTAGGAAATTAGGATACATTAATTAGCAAATGAAAAACTCTAAGGAAGAAGAAAAACAGAATTGCACTAAACTTTCAAGGAAAGGGAAATTTGGGAAGACTTTCTGGAGTCAATGACACCTGAGGCAGGCTTTGAAAGGAGGAAAGGATTTCAGTAAGTAGAGATGGGACTGAGGAAGCAAAAGGAAGAATTTTCTTTCGGGAATGAGGGTGCCCATGCACAGAGGCAGGAGAAGGTCAATGTAGTACAATTTTTTCTGGAGCATGAAGGGCACTAGTGAAAATAAATAAGAATTTTAAAATCATTTAAAATGCCTTACATTTATTGTTGGATTATCTCATTTGGTCCTTGGAATAGGTTGGTTAAGTAAATATTACAGTTGTCATCATTGCCCTTTTACAGATGGGAACACTGAGGCTCGGGAAAGTTGAGTGACTTACCCATTGCTACACAGCTAATAAGTACTAGAGGCAGAGTTTGAATCTAGTTCTGTCCCAACTACAATCCAGACCTCTTTCTTCTACCCTGAAGTTTTTAATCTGGGATCTGTGAACTTGTTTTAAAAAAAATATTTTGATAACTATTTCAATATGATTGATTTCCAGTGTAATACTCTGCATTTTATTTGTTGTCATTCAGTTATTTCAGTCTTGCCCAACTTGTCATGACCTCATTTGAAGTTTTTTTGGCAAAGATCCTGGAGTGGTTTGCCATTTCCTTCTCCAGACTATGAAACTAAGGCAAACAGGGTTAAGTGACTTGCCCAGGGTCACACGGCTAGTAAGTGTCTGAGGCTGGATTTGAACTCAGGTCCTCTTGACTCCAGGGCCAGCACTCTATCCACTGCACCACCTAGCTGCCCCTCGAATTTTATTATTATATTTAAAAACCTGATTCTGAGAAGAGGTCCGGGGATGTCACCAGATGTCCCCAAGGGTCCATGATACAAAAAAGGTTAAGATTCCTTGTACCATGCTGCTTTTTCTCTATGCTCACCATTCTTGTGAGTTCCCAAACGAAAACTTCCTCACCTTTATTAGAATATAAGCTCCCTGAGGGCAAGGACTGTCTCACTTTTGTGTTTTTAATCCCCAGTGCCTGCCACAAAGTAGGTACTTAATAAATGCTTTGTCTTTAGTTTACTCAATTTCAGATTTAGAGCTGGAAGGGATCTTAGAACTCACTTATCTAACTATTTTACAAAAGAGGAGAAACTGAGGCCCCAGAGATACTAAGTCCCATCAAGATCACATCAGGAGTGAGTGACAGAACCAGGATTAAAACCTAGGTCCTCTGACTCCAAATCCAGGACCTTTTCCACTGTACTAGGCTACTTCCCATTCTTGGGAAAGAGGAATATGATGAAATAAGACTGAAAAGAGTGTGAAGAGAAATGCCCAAATGTAAAGAACAAGATTACACAATTTGCTATTATTACCCTGGGCTAGCAGCCAAGTCTCTCTTCAAAAGAGGATTAACTTGAGAAAACTGTTGAAATACAAGTGATGATATTTAAAAAATATATGGACATAAGGGCTTTAATGAGCTTTATTTAATACCTAGTGTTCATTAGATACTTATCAGTATGTTAATATTATTATTAGCAATCACACCCTGCATTTGTGTATTTTTTAATCTTTCAAACTGTTTAATATGCCTGTTATCTTAGTTTTGCTTTATAACATTCAGATGAAAAAGATAGGGGAGGTACTATCCCACCCCCCCACCCCGAAGAAACCCAAACTTGCATATAAAGAAACTGAAGCACAGAGAGGTTAAGTGACCTCCCTATGGTTGCCCAGCTGTGTCTAGAACCAAGTTTCCTGACTTTCACACCTAGGTTCTTTGCACTGGGCCATCCATAATAGTAGAATTTTAAAGTTTTAGTTTTTCACAGTGAAAGAAATCACATGACTGTGAGGAGAGGTCCTCGTTATCACCAAAGATAATTAGTTCCTAAATTCATCATACACTTGTTATTTAGTCATTATCAGTTATGTCCAACTCTCCATCCCTTTTGGGATTTTCTTGGCAAAGATACTGGAATGGTTTTCCATTTCCTTCTTCAGCTCATTTGACAGATGAGGAAACTGAGGCAAACAGAATGAAGTGACTTGCCCAGAGTCACGCAGCTAGGAAGTGTCTGAGGCCCTATTTGAACTCAGGTCTTCCTGACTGCAGGCTTGTTGATCTATCCACTGTACCACCTAGCTGCCCATTATATATAGTTCTAAATAAATCACTTTAAAAGGGCAGGTCTTGGGGGCAGCTAGGTGGTGCAGTGGATAGAGCACCAGCCCTGAAGTCAGGAGGACCTGAGTTCAAATCTGTCCTCAGACCAAAACATTTAACACTTACTAGCTGTGTGACCCTGGGCAAGTCACTTAACCCCATTGCCTAGCCCCCCCCCCCAAAAAAGGGCAGGTCTTTGTCTCCCAGGAGTTTGTGGAAGATGTCTGTGTGAACAATGTAGAGAGGAAACAGGTAACCCTATAAACAACAATAACCACCCAATGAAATGCTTATAAAGCACATGCATGGCATCTTAGTACAGGAAGAAGATTAGAAGTCAGAAGACCCGGGTCTAGACCAGCATCAGCCAAACCAGTCCTGTGGCAGAAGCCACTCCCACTCTTGAAACCCCAGTTTCCTCATTTTCTAAATGAAGTTGAATTAGGTGTTGTTAGTGACTGTCTATGGTTTTGTTTTTGTTGGTTTGTTTGGTTTGGTTTTGCAATCCTTAGCAGCGGGGATGGAAAATGAGGAATGTTAAAATCGGGTAAAATGGAGAAGGCTATTGAAAGAGAAGTCAGAATGAGTATGGAAGGCAAGACCTTATCAATAATGGCTTTTAAAGAAAGAGAAGATAAGCTGGTTTTGGCTTTCTAAGAGGTGTGAGAAACAGGATATCTAAGAAGAGGGTTGAAAAGGGGTGATTTCCCTGGGTTTCTTAATTAGCACAGCCCTTCAAGGAAGTGCCCTGGCGGAAATAAATACTTCCACCAAAGTCAGTGAGAAACAATGGGCTAATTTCTTCTCTTAAAGGCAGGGGGAAGTGGCTTATAATCCTTTCTAAAGATGGCTAAGATTAATGTCTACCAGTGGCAGTGCTGTGGACTGATATCGCTTCAGCTCCATCCACTTGCCACCCGAGAATCCCTCTTGTTCATTCCTGAGTCAATCCTCACTGTTTGGAATGATATCTGGGGCAGGCCCTGGACAGATGCATCTGATGTTGTGGCAGCCTTCTTGGTCATGATACCTTACAGAGCCATTTGTCCTGAGCGTGTGTTCATTTCTTTTCTTTTCCTCTCTGCTTATCCCCCACCTCTCCCAACAGGCTGATGAGTTCTGAAAACACGCTCTTGCAGCCGAGGGAGGAGGAAGGCATCAAGTATGAGCGGACCTTCATGGCCTCCGAGCTCCTCGATTGGCTGGTTCAGGAAGGAGAGGCTACCACCAGGAATGAAGCCGAGCAACTTTGTCACAGGCTTCTGGAGCACGGTATCATCCAGCACGGTGAGGGATTCCCTGTGAATTTACAAAGGCTCCTTCTTAGCAGGGGCCCCGAAACCCTTTGAATGGCATCTGGGGGGATGAGAGAGAAGAGGGAACCAATTGGTGAAAGGCAGATTGCTAAGTCAATGAAAGGACCAAAACTGGTCGTGATTCCTGTGGCTCTTCCTGCTGGGGGTCCCCCACTTCCCCCACCTCCCACCCTGATTTGTGATTTCCATCTTATTTTAGAGTTCTGCAATATCAAAAAAAAAATTTAGAGCTCGAAGGAAATGCATCATTCACTCAATCATTACTTATTGAGTGGCCATTTTGTGCAAGGTACTCACTGTTTTAGGCATGAGTGAGTAAAGGGAACTTACAGAAATATTTCAGATTCTTGAGTGAAGGGGATAAAATCAAGCAACAAGAATCAATTAAGCCCTACTATGTGCTGGGTAATATAGTCTCTGCTATCAAAGAGTGTACATTCTATGAGAGAAGACAAACATACAAATATGAGTTTGTAAAAAATACATAAAGAACATATGAGAACAATGTGGGGTAGAAGATAGAAAGCCAGCTGCGTAGTTCTAAATCAACACTTATTAAGCACTCATTAGGCACCGACTATGTGCTAGGCACTCTGCTAAGTGGTGTCTACAAAGACAAAAATGAATAGTCCCTCCCCTCTAGGAACTTACATTTTATAGGGGAAATCAATGTGTATGTGTGTATAGGTATATATAGATATATATTCATATATTTGTATATATGTGTATATATGTATGTATTTGTGTTTATATGTATACTTTCATATACAGATACATATACACATACACACATATACCTACATGTATATTTTGTTGTTGTTCAGTCATTTTTCATCAGTATCCAACTCTTCATGACCCCATTTGGGATTTTCTTGACAAAGATACTGGAATGGTTTGCTATTCCTTTTTCCTGCTCGTTTTACAGATGAGGAAACTAAGCCAAATAGGGTGACGTGACTTGCCCAGGGTCTCACAGCTAGTAAGTGTCTGAGACTGGATTTGAACTCAGGAAGAGGAGTCTTCTTCACTCCCAGCCCAGCACTCTATCCACTGTGCCATCTAGTGGCCCAACGTACATACATACATAATGTGTATACACACACACACACACACACACATACACACACACATACATACATAACATTATATATATATAAATACATATGTATACATACACACAAATTATGGAAAATATACAAGAGGTAGTGAAGCCTAATGGATGGAGAGCCAGTCTAAGATTCAGGAAAACCTGATGTCAAGTCTTACCTTTTAACACATACTGGGTGTGTGACTGTGGGCAAAGTGATTTTATCTCCCAATACCTCAGGCAATCCTCTAAGACTATACATTGCTTAACTTCATTGGTGGAGGGAGTCTCCTTACTGGAAATTCCCTACATCAGTGAAATCACAGATCTGACAAAAAAAAATACCAGGTAATTTTGAAGTTGAGGTGAGTTGTGAGGCTTAAATTAAGCTCTGAAAGAAACTAATCATTGACTATATAATACAAAGTAGACTCTAAAGTGTAGTAAGAGAGGAAATATACAAGTAATATACAAGTAATATACAGTAATATACAGGTAATATAGAAGTTTAGTGGAGAGAGAGAAGTCACCTCCAATACTCCCATTTTACAGATGAAAAACTACAAGTCATGGATTTAGAGCTGGATGAGACCTTTGAGGCTTTTGGGATCTTCCTTATTTTACAAATGAAGCTGAGAGAGGTTAGTGATTTGTCCAGAGTCATATAGCTAGTACAGGTCTTCTCGACTCCCAGTCCAGCACTCTATCTCCTGCACCACTTAGCTGCCAAGATTCAGAGAGATGCAGAAATTTCTCCAAAGAAAAACTGTTGGTGGCAAAGCCCATGCCAAGAACCAGATCATGTTTCCTCTGTTAGCCTATGCTGCTGCATGGGTTTACGATCCCCAGGCTATATTGTTTCTATATTGTTATATTGTCAAGGTCCACCTTACACCTTACCCCTGCGGGGGGAGGGGAGCAAGCCACCCTCTCTCCTGATACCATAATAAGACCATCCTATTTGTTGCTACCCTTTCCCCTCTCCTCCATATCTGCATTCATACTGTTCCTATGCCACCCCACCCCCAGCTAAATTTCCAAATGGGATCCAGCTCAATTTTTTTCCTCCTATTCAATTTCAGACCCCAACTTCTTGTCCTTATGCAATGCCTATCCAAGCTCTCTTCTTCTCCCTCTCCTTCTCTATCTCCCTTTCCCTCCCTGCCTTTTCCTCTCCCTGTCCCTCTCCCTCCCTCCCTTTTCCTCCCCACCCCACTTCTCAGCTACTAGCGCAATGTTATCCTGAAATAGGAACATCCGGGGGGGGGAAAAACATCAATATGGAACCCTTCTTTTGTTGGACTCTGCGCAAAGCATTTTCCATGGCACTGAACACCATATAAATGTACTCACACATGAAGGCTAAAGAAAGTGAATATCAGTTTATATCCTTAGTAAGGAAGAATAGTTAGGAAAGTATTTAATTGTTCTTCTGTTTGTGTTTCAGTTTCAAAGGTGAAATGATAGCTTAGGTTTAGCTTTATGCCTTGATCAAAGGTATTTCCCTGTGGAAATGTTGAAGAATTTGGCTCCCCAGTGTGTTGGGGATGAAAAATCCATACCTTGTGAAATCCTCACCAGTTTTATTCATTAATGGCTACTGACAGCCTATAATTATGGCTGCATTTATTAGATAAGGAAACAATTAGCTTGTTTGAAGTATAAGCAATTTAACCAGACATTGATATTCTGGACATATAAAACACATACTTGGCCAAGTATAAAGTGAAAATTGATACTAAATGTTAGTCACAGTAGGTAGGTAGGAAAAGGAAAAATAATTAAGGAATCTTCAGTTTTTATGGCCTGAACTCCCTCTGCCTTAAAATACAAAAATATAAAAATTGACAGCCTATAATTTTTTTTTAACAAGGTTATCCTTGTCCCAGAATGAACTGGAATATCTGTCATCTTTATTACTTCACCTCACCAGGGGCAAATCTGTGCCAACTATCTATCTATTTACTCATATATCACCGTTCTCCTCCATTTCTTCTCCATAAAAGGAGGGGCTGCCGGAGATGAATAATTACTTGGGTAGATTGCTGTCAGCTGTAGTCGCTAACAGAGTAACTGAGGGTCTATAGCCTCTGTAACCAGAAGCACGATTTCCCGGTTCTAGGCTTGATTAGAGCAGCTAGGTGATAGAACCTGCTTTAAAACAGTTTTAGTTAAGAGAGTGTGACAGAATGGGGCACCCCACCCACGGCAGCCCCTTTGAGGGCATCGTTAAGGAAGCTCTCCTCCGGTAATCAAGATATAACAAGAACAGTGGGCCAGATACAAGGGTGGGGTAGGATTAGATGGAGTGGGGTGGAGTTCTTCCAGCTTCATTCCTACATTGTCTTCTCAGGCAAAACACTTCCCCCAGTGTCAGAATTTCACATCCAAGAGGCCCTTGGAGGGATAACTCATCTTTTCTACAGTGTGATAAATCCTGCGTGTACAAACTCTATATAAGCACCTGGTCTCTTGTTATTTGGTTAGTTTGGCACAGGCTTGTGGCATTAAATAGTTTCAGCCATTTGTTTTTGTTCCTCTTACTGGCAGAGGGTCCTCTCTGGACCCTTGGGGATAAGTGTTCTTTTTACACTCGTCCATCCCCCTTCCAGCACTAGGCCTAGGCTGAGCTCTCCATAACAATAGCACACCTGTATTTTCATCATAGGTTAGTTCTCTCACAGTGTAACCAGATTGAGTACCTCAAAATCCATTTGTAATATTTTGAAACTGGTATTTCGTTTTTATCTCATTGGGTCACTTCTGACTCCAAAATTGGGTCCACTTTTGTCTACTGCTGACTTACTGTTATCCAAAATAGCAGAGCCATAACTAAGGTAGAGTGATCAGGGCTTTGTTCCAGCATGCAAACTACAGAGGGACAGCATGTCCACCTTTGGCAGCAGAGAACTAATTAAGATTAGCAACTATTTAGCAAAACTAGTTATACCTGGTCCATGGTCAGCACTTAATAAATGCTTATTGACTGTGTGAATTAAAAGAAGAAACTGCTAGATAGCACACTTCTTCACCCTGTGGTCAAACTACAGATCAGCTATTCTTTGGACTGACCCCTTGGGGAAGAATATCACTTATCAGCATGGACTCCATCCTCAGGGGCTGATGTTCCAGGGTATTTACTCCCATGTTCACTAATAGGACAGTGTCTCAGGGTCACTGTGCGACACTTCACTTTCCTCTATTTAGTTGAATTTATCTTAAGTTTTTGGGAAGGTAAAATTCATACCATTGTTTTGCATGTTGCCTGCCCCGTTAGATTGTAAGCCCCTTGAGGGCAGGGACTGCCTTTTGCCTCTTTTTGTATCCCTAGCACTTAGCACAGTGACCAGCACATAGTAGGCACTTCACAAATGTTTACTGGTTGATATTGATTGACGTCACTTATCCCAGGTGCAAAAATTGCTAGTAACAGTTCTGCAGATCACCAGAAAGGTAGAAAATGTTGTGAATGCTTATGGAAAATATTCGCCCTTCAAAATGTGAAAGATGACAAGTCAGGAACACATGAGGTGGGCAATATTTGAGTACTTGTAGAGCTGGTGGCTACCTGGCTTAAGGAAGGGCTGCTAACATCTTAAACAGTTGAACAAAGATTACAAAGGAGAAGCCCAGGGCATGGTTGCCTTCTCTGAAATGAATTTCCAGAGATGCCCTGTCTGTACTGTACTTCTTGTATTCAGTGAGCCATAAAGATAACATCCTGGTCTCCTGGATCTGTCTCCCATTGGTAGCTTTCTACATGATCCCTGCTACCCTACCACTCAGATTCTAATGAGATTATGACCACTTACTCATGAACAGGAAGAAAGAGAGCCAACTTTTCTAGTGTCAGCTTTATGTACTTAGGTAAAGTTTCAATGCCAGACACTTCAGTAATAGAAGATAACAGTCATTCTTCCTTCTTTCCATAGGAACAATTACTCACAATTGTGCATACCCCATTAGGGTTTGCAAGGCACCTTTATATAACAACAGTGATTTCATATATCTTTTTTACTTTGGGCAGGAAGTAACTGACTGACTCCCCCATCCTTCCTTTTATTAAAAATAAATTTTATTGATATCTTTTGTTTTCACCTCATCTACAGTTCCCACGGTATTTCTCCTCTGCCTCTTCCCAGAGAGCCAACATTTATATTAAAGAAAAAAGACAAAAAGAAAAACAAGTTCAGCAAAACTAACCAACATACTGACAAGGACTGATGTTATATGCAGTGTTCCACACCCATGATTCCCCATTTCTGTAAAGAATCAGGGAGAATCATCTTTTCATATCTCTTGCTTGCAGCCAAGCCCAGTCTTCCTAATTTTGCAGGATTTGGTTTTAATTATTTTGTTGTTGTTGTTTTCCATCATCTTGGTCCTATAACTTCCCTTTCCCCTCCTATTCCTATTTCCTGGCTTCTAATGGGGTTGATTTTTAAAATGTATTTATGTGCAAAGTAAAACAAAACCAAAAAAAGGTTATTATAACTTCCATTAGACCATATCCAAGTTGGTATCTTTATTCACTTCAATATACCATTTGTTAAGTGCACTGTGCTGGGCACTGAGACTGTATACAGCCTTACTGGCCACCTTTTTCAGTACTCTCTGCATTTTCACTCATTCCCCTCAGCTCACTCTGTTAGAACCAGGGAATATTCTTTGCTCCGCATTGTCACTTCCTACCTTTATCACTCAGTAACCAACCTCTTCTCCTTTGAAGTTCATGCAGTTTACATCTACTACCCAGTCAAAATCTGGGTAGCTGTTATCTGCTGAACTCCAGGTCATTCCCCTTCCTTCCTCAATGGATTCAGAGCTTGGCTCACAATTTTTATCTCCTCCTTAATTCTTACTCTCATCCTTGGGGACTTCAACATACATACAGATTCTCCCTCAAACACCTTAACCAATCAGCTCCCCAATTTATTCACTTTCCATGATCTATTCCTCCACCCCAGCTCAGCTATATATAAAGATAGCTGTACCTTTGATCTTGCCATCACTCACAAATGCACCACCTCTCTGTTCAAGAATTATGAAATGCGCTTATGTAACCATAATCTATTGCTTTTCTATCTGTCCCTTTGCCTTCCCTTATATAACCCTACTCTGTCTACTCTGTGGCCTCCAATCCCCGTCAGGTCTTTCCCGGGCCATCACCCCTGCACTAGCCACTCTCTCCTCTGTTCCTCATCTTGACTCCTTGGAGAATCAGTTCAGCTCTATATTGTCCTTTCTTTTCAGTTGATGTTGTTATTTTTGTGAATGTGAGGGAAGATAATGTGTTCTATTTTGGATATGCTAAGTTTGAGATAACTATTAAACATCCAGTTTGAGATGTCTAAAAGGCAATTAGTGATAGAGGACTAAAGCTCTGGAAAGAGACTGGGGCTGGATATATGAGCTGGGAATCATTTGCATAGAGATGATCATTGAACCCACTGGAGTAGAGATCACCAAGTGAGACAGCATAAAGAGAGAAGAGAAGAGGGCACAGGGGAGAACTTGAGAAACACTCATGATTAGTGTATGTACAGTGATAATGAACCTGCAAAGGAGACTGAGAAGAAGCAGGTGGGTGGAGGGAGAAGCAAGAGAGGGGATACCCCGGAGGAGATACTTATGAATAGTATCACCTGTTGAAGAGAGGTCATGAAGGATGAGGATTGATAAGAGGCCATTATATGTAGCAATTAAGAGATCATCGGTAACTTTGGAGGGATGGGTTTTAGTTGATTTTAAGTTAGGACCCAGATTGCAAAGGGTTTGAAAGAGAAACAAAGGAGAGGAAATGGAGGCAGCTAATCAAGATAGTTTTCTTGAGGAGTTTAACTGAGGAGAGGAGAGGTTTTTGTTTGTTTGTTTATTAAGGATGGGGGAAATGTGGCCATATTGGTAGGCAACAGGGCAGGAGCCAATTGATATGGATAGATAGACTGAGGATGAGAGAGTAGGGCTGATAGTGGGGGACAGACAGTCCATTAGAAAAGATGGAAGGAGATGGGACCAAGGGTGCATGTAGAAGGGTGCGCCTTGGCAAGATGAGGGTTACTTCCTGATCCAAGGTCACTTGGCTAGTTCATCATATATTTTAAAGTAGCATGGCATAGTAGGTAGAACATCTCACTTCTGACATTTACTAGCTGCGTGAACATGGAAAAGCAAATCATTTCACTTCTCTGAGCCTCAGTTTCTTCATCTGTAAAATAGGGATAATAATAACTGTAGTACTTAATTCCCAGGGTTATTGTGAGGCTTAAATGAGATAATGTATTTAAATGCTTTGTAAAACTTAAAAGGACAATATAAATGTCAGTTATTATTACTACTGTTATATTTGTAAGTACTTCTTCCTCTGAATTCTTATAGTTTGGGAATAAGATTGACAAAGGCCAGTATGGTTTCTTAGCTATCACATTTACTTTAAGGTTTGCAAAGCACTTTAAATATGTTAACTCATTTTATCCTCCCAACAACCCTGAGGCTGGTCCCAGTGAGGGTACTGATCCTCCACCCCCTTAGCCCTTCTGCAGCTCAAAACTCCTAAGCTCAAGTGATCCATCAGGCTACTAGCCTCCCCTAGCAGCAAGTATAGCAGGCAGGTACCATGACACCAGGACAAATAAATATCTTAATGAGAAGGAAAACTTCCTAACGATTAAAAATGTCCATAAGTGGACTGGTTGCTTTGGGATATAGTAGGTTCCTCTTCACTGAAGTGTTTGAGCACAGACTGTATAAACCACGGTCAGAGATATGGTAGAGAAGATTTTTGAGGTATAGGTAGAACTAGCTAGATGACCTCTGGAATCCCTTCCCATTCTGAAATTCCATAATGGATTTTAGCTGTCTGCAGTGTTAGGTTTGAGTGTGGCTGTGGAGGCTTCATCTACATCCAGTTAAGTACAGAGATAATTTGCAGAAATGTTCAAAGCTATGCAGATACCTTTAAAATATCCCAATTGTGATGCTTTTTAAAATAGGACTAGCTAGAATGTGCATTGCAAGGCTCCATATTGATTTTTCTCTCATTGAATTGTATATAAAATAAACATGCTGACCATTGGAACAAGATTATCTTATGTATAGAAGTGTGTATTTCGTAAATTGGAACTCTACATACAGTAGGTGGGTAGTGCTGGGCCCTTGAAAACAAAGCACATTTCCCCCTCCTCTGAGTGTCACTACCAATAATAAAGGCTCTAACTTTGGAACCCTTCCAGCTATTATTTGATGGCGCATAAGGAAGAGTAAAATAAAATTTGACCTTCCATCTGTTTATTAACTCTACTGCTGGCTGTAAAATTTCTGGCAGTAAAACAGAAACAGCTAAAACCCGTGGCTTTCGCAATGTCCTTTTTTTTTTTTTTTGCCCCCCTTTTTTTTTTAAAGCTATCTTCACATAAAGCTAATTGTTCCTTTTTTTTTTTCTCTACCTATCTTCTGCTCACACTTTTTTACCTTTTCCTGTGCTGTAGTGAGTAGAGAGCCAGCTTCGGAATTAGGAAAATCTGGGTTTAAGGCCCATCCAGCACGCATACTGGTCATGTGAACCTGGTTCAAATCACTTAAGCTGTCTGTGTTCTGGGCGAGTCTTTAAGGTTATAAGTTGCGAAGAAGGTGCTGTCTTGCTTGTTAGGGAGATTTTACTTATCAGGGCATTTCCTATAACAGTGAGCTCAGATGTCCACTCTTAAATTCAGTTGTGCATATGCATTTTGACTCTATTTTGTTGTTGTTCAATCATTTTTCAGTCATGTCTGACTCTTCCTTGACCCCATTTGGAGTTTTCTTTGCAGAGATACTGAAGTGGTTTGTGATTTCCTTCTTCAAATCATTTTCTAGATGAGGAAAGTGAAGCAAACAGGGTTAAGTGACTTGTCCAGGATCACACAGTTGCAAGTGTCTGAGGCTAGATTTGAAATCAGAATCTTTAACCCTGATTTTGAAATAGCTGCTTTCTTTTATATAAATTCTTTAAGGTGTAACCCACTGTCCAAGGAGATATATACTGGCTTCCATTTGATTCAATCAAAAAGACTTCTTATTTAACAAAGATAATTACTTTTGATCAGATGGGATAATAAATGGAAACTCAGTCCTTGTAATAATAATAATTCATATTGCTGTAATAATAATAATTAATATAGCAAATATTCATATTGCTATAAAGTGTAAAACACTTTATAGACATATCTTTATTGCTATATTGCTATATTGCTATAAAGTGTAATACACTTTATAGACGTAATCTCCTTTGAGCCTTAAAATAATCTTGTGAGATATTATCTCCGTTTTACAGATGAGGAAATTGAAGTCCAGAGAACTGAAATGAATTTTCATGAATTCACCTTTAGTTTCGTTCATTGCAAAGGCAATTGTGAAACTCTCTGTTGTTTGGGAATTGCTGTTTTCTGGAGATTGAACGATTTTAATGCTGCAGGAACTTGAGCCATTTTTTAACTATAAAACCTTATAGGGCTATTAGAAATGGCCAGCAATATCCATAGATCAGAAATCACAGCTCAAGTTATTCTAAGAACGTGGCTTTCATCTTTGAGCAATAGTGAGTTATCATATCATGTCCTTTGGCAGAAATGGATAAATGTGCCAAACAAATGATTAATATGAATTTACAGATCACCTAATGTTTTGCAGTCTTGTCTTTGTTTAGGCTGCACATTATAAATTACTCTAGACCCTTGGCTACAAGAGCAGTGTTCTCTGGCAAGAGGGTGGGAACAGAACACCACCAATCCATTCCTATTTCTAAAAGAACTCACATGCACATACCTTACCTACAGTAGGATAATAGGGGCACCTTCATATAGACTAAATAGAACCATTGTTTACTGTTCCAGAAACATTGTATCCCATTCTAGAATTCAATTCTGTTTAAATTTCCTAAGTATTTAGTAAATGCCTACTTTGTGCCAGGTACCCAGGTGCTAGGCACAGAGGAGTGAAAGACAAAAATGAAATAATTTCTGCCCTCAAGGAGTTTGCATTCTGCTGGTGGTAGGAGAGAACACATACACATAAGTAACAGCAAAATATACAAAAAGTAATTTGGGGGAGTTGCAGTGTAGGACACTAGTTACTGGGGTTATGGGGAAAGACCTTGTATAGGAATTGGCGCTTGAAATGAGCCTTGAAACGGAGCTCAGGATTTAGAAAGGTAGATCTGAGAAGGAAGGACAGTTGGGACGTGGAAAATCGTTTATTTGAAGGCGTGATGATAGGTAGTGGAAATTATGTGTTAGGAGCAAACAGTAAGCCATATTGGTAGGAATGGAAAATGAATGAGGGGAAGTAATGTGAAATTGGTCTGGAAAGATAGGTTGGAGCCAAATTATGAAGGGCTTTAAATGCCCAAAAGATGAGTTTATATTTTATCTTAAAGAGAATAGAGAACTTTCTTGGGTGTAGTAATAATATAATAAGATTTGTGCTTTTTTTAAATTCAATTTTATTTTATTTTCTGTTTTAAATTTTTTCCCCTCTCTAAAACAAATTGAGAAGGTAAGAAAAATGAAACCCACTCAAGTATGTGAGTATGTATAAAAACAAGTGTATGTATATGTGTGTGGATAGATAGAGAGATAGATAGATAGATGGATATAGTCACACAAAGCAAATTCCTGCACCAACCAAAAAAAAAAAAAAAACCCTCAAAAACCCAGAGGAGGAGAAGAAAATATGCTTCGATTTATACTCTGTATCCTTTGGCTTTCCCATCTGGAAGTGGTTTGCATGCTTCATTATGAGTCCTTTTGGATTGTGGTGGGTCATTATGTGGATCAGAGTTAAATCTTTTGCAGTTGATTATCTTTAAAATATTACTGTTATTATATAAATTAGTCCCCTGATTCTGCTGACTTCACTTTGTATCAGTTCATATAAGTCTTCCCAGGTTTTTCTGTATCATCCCCTTCATCATTTCTCATTGCACAATAGTATTCCATTGCATTCGTACACCATGACTTATTTAACCATTTCCCAGTCAATGAACATTCCCTAAGTTACTACTTCTTTGCTACTACAAAAAGAGTTGCTTTAGATATTTTTGTATGTATGTATGTATATATATATGTATGTATGTATATATATATATGTATATATGTATACTCTTTCATTGATATCTTTGGGGTATGGACCTAATAGTGGTACTGCTGGGTCAAAGGATATACAAAGTTTAATAGATTTTTGGGCATAGTTCCAAATAGTTTTCCAGAATGGTTCATCTAGTTCATAGTTCTACCAATATTGCATTAGTTTACCTATTTTCCCATAACCCCTCTAGCATTTGTTATTTTCCTTTTTTTTTTTGGTCATCTTAGCCAATATGATGGGTGTAATGTAGTACCTCAAAGTTGTTTTAATTTGCATTTCTCTAATATTTAGTGATTTGGAACATTTTTTCCCATGATTATTGATAGCCTAGATTTCTTCTTCTGAAAACTGCCTGTTCATATCCTTTGACCTTTTATCAGTTTTTCTTGTAAATTTGAATCAGTTCCCTATATATCTTAGAAATGAGACCTTTATCAGAGAAACCTATTGCAAATATTTTCCCCAGTTTCCTGCTTTTCTTCTAATTTTAGCAGCATTGGTTTTGCTTGTGCAAAAAACTTTTTAGTTTCATATAATCAAAATGATTCATTTTTTTTCTCCAGTGAACCTCTCTATCTTTTGTTTGGTCTTGAACTTTTCTCATATTCATAGATCTGACCCTTAATCCTGTTTTCCACTAATTTGTTTTTTTTCTTTTTCCTTAATCAAATTAGCTAATAGCTTATCTATTTTATTGTTTTTTAAGCCCCTACTTTTTAGTTACTAATTCAGTGTTGTTATTTATTTAAAAAAAAAAACTTTAGTTTTGTTAACCTCTGCTTTGATTTTCAGGTTTTCTATTTTGGTGTTTAATTAGGGGTTCTAAATTTGTTCATTTTCTAGTTCTTTCAGTTGTGTGCCCATTTTGTTGGTCTGCTCTTTCTCTTTTTTATTGATGAGTTTAGAAATACAAAATTTTCCCTAATTACTGCTTTGTCTGCATCCTGTCACACATTTCGTTATTTTGTCTCATTATTGTCATTATCTTTAATGAAATTATTGTTTTTATAACTTGTTCCTTGACCCCACCCATTCTTTAAGATTAAGTTATTTTTTAATCTTTGCTTCAAAGGGTCTTTATTGAATTTTTATTGTATTATGTACAGTAAATGACACATTTAAAATTTCAACTTTTTTGCATTTGTTTGTGAGGTTTTTATGCCCTAATACATCAGGTGCCATACATATCTGATAACAGGTATATTCCTTTCTATTGCCATTCACTATTCTCCAGAGGTCTAACATATCTAGCTTTTATAAAATTCTATTCAAGTCTTTAATTTATTTCTTATTTAATTTTTTAAAATTAGGTTTATCTAGGTCTGAGAAAAGCAAATTAAAGTTTCTACCCTTGCCCCATTATGGTTTTACTATTTTTTCCTCTAACTTATGTAACTTTTCCTTCAAGAATTTATGTGATGCCATTTGGGGCAGATGTATTTAGTGTTGATATTAATTTGTTGTCTACTGTACTTTTTAGCAAAATTTAGTTTTCCTGCTTATCTCTTTTAATTAGGTCTGTTTTGTGCTTTTGATTTGTCTAAGATCATGATTGCTACCCCTGCCTTTTTTATATTAGCTGATCTGTAAGAGATTCTGCTCCAGCCCCTAACTCCTCATATGTATCTGTCTGTTTCAAATGTGCTTCCTTCAGATTAATGCCTCCTTATGTTTTCCTTGAACCAGTTCAGTTGACAAGTGAGTTTCAAATGTCTGTTCACTGCCCCTTCACTGCCCCATTCTTATAGTATCAACTCCTCTTTCTGCCCCAATTTGTGTGAGATAATTTTCCCTATTCTTCTTCTCCCAGCCCCTATCTCCCAATGCATTCCTTCCCCTGCCCACCCACCCCCAATTCCATTCTTCTTTTGAAATCAGTCTAACACAACAAAATCACACCTAATCCCTTTATCTGATTAGACTCCCTCTGTGACCTCTGTTGATGATAAAATTCTGAGGGATTACATGTATCACCTCCCCATATAAGAATGTAAACAGTTTAACCTTATTAGTTCCTTATGATTTGCTCATGTTTACCTTTTTATGCCCCTTTTGATTCATGTGTTTAAATGTCATATTTTCTTCTCTGCTCTGGTCTTTTCCCCTTGAAGAATTATACTTACATTTGTTGGTTAGATTATTCTTGGTTGTAAACCTAGCTCTTTTGTCTTCTGAAATACCATATTCCTTTATAGAAGTGTTTGCTAAATCTTGTATGATTGGGATTGTGTCTCCTCAGTACTTGTATTCTTTCTTTCTGGCTGCTTACAGTATTTTTTTCCTTGACCCAGGAGCTCTGAATTTTGGCTATAATTTTACTAAGAGTTTTCATTTTAACTTTTCTTTCAGGAGATGACTGATAGATTCTTTCAATTTCTACTTTGCCCTAACATACAAGTTTTCTTTTATTATTTCTTGGAATGTGATGTCTAGGCTCTTTCTTTTTTTGTGGCTTTTGAGTAGTCTACCATTTTTTGAATTATCTCTCCTCAATCTCTTTTTCAGGTAGGTTGTTTTTTATACAAGATATTTCATATTTTCATTTATTTTTTCCAGGCTTTTGACTTTGTTTTCTTATTTCTTGATAACTCATGAAGTCACTAGTTTCCATTTGGCCAATTGTAATTTTCTTTTTTTTTTTTTAGGCAGTTGGGGTTAAGTGACTTGCCCAGGGTCACACAGCTAGTAAATGACAAGTGTTTGGTCTGAGGACAGATTTGAACTCAGGTCCTCCTGACTTCAGGGCCGGTGCTCTATCCACTGCGCCACCTAGCTGCCTCCAATTGTAATTTTCAATGATTTATTTTCTTCCGTAACATTTTGTACCTCTTTTTCCAAGTTGTTAATTCTCTTCATATCTTTCTTCCCTGGCTTTTAGCCTCTTTCCCTATTCTTTCCTCTGCTACTTTCATTTGGTTTTTAAAATAGTTTTTTAGCTCTTTTTTTAATGCTTGCTTTAATGCAGGTTTTTTTAATGCTTGCTTTAACGCAGAAATTTTTGTTGGATGTATGTCCACACTGCATTTCTTTTTGAAACTTTCCTTGTAGTTTTTTTGAGTTATTTTCCTCTTTTGTGTTTGTGCCTTGAGCTTCTCCATTGCCATACTACCTCTTATGTTCAAATTCTTTTTCTGTTTGTTCATTCTTCCGGTTGACTTCTTGTCTTTGGACTTTATGTTAGTTCTGGGCTCTTCGCACTCTTTTTCGGGGAAGGGGAAGAGAGAGAAGATTGTCTGGCCTGAGCTTCTGTCCTCTTGTGTCTTTCTGCTGTTTTCATAGCTCCAGCTGGGGCCTACAAACCTTAAGTGCTCCAAAAGTGGTATGAACCAGGGATGTTCTGTTTCCTGCCCTCCTGGTCTGAGTTCTGCAAGTTTTGACTCAGGTTTGGGTCTATCAGCTTGTTTCTGGTTGGGAGTTGGAGCAGACTGCTACTTGACTTGGGCATTACTGGCCAGGTGGAAGGTTCTGCAGATTCAGAGGGACTGAATTGCCAGGTCCCTTTGACTGGGGATGCTGCACTTTGTTGTGGGAATCAGAGCTACACACCTTCTATGTTGAGTACATAGCTAGATCCAAGGTTCACATCCTCTTCTCTCTCACCTGGATCTGTGACCCAGCCCTGACAGGGAAGAGAGAGAGCTGCCAGATAGCACCAGCTCCTGAATCAGGGATCTACTGGGATCTCTTTCTGGTACCTTGTCTTGGCCCTTTCTTAGTCCCTGAGCACTGCACTGCTCTCCACTGCCATCATAGGCCTGAGCTCCTCTCCTAGAGTCTGCAGACCTCTCTATCTGTCTCCTTAAGACACTTTGGGTTAGAAAAATGACTCACTGTGACTTGTTAGCTTTTCTGATCAGAATTTAGTCTGGTACATTCTGTAGTATCAAACACACAGTTCAAGGGTGCATGCAGCCCATAACACTCCCAAGTACAGCCTAAACCACATTAAAATATAGCGATTTAAATATGCTGATATATTTTAAAAATATGCAAACGTGTGGCTTTCTGAGTCAATATACAGCCTTATGTACAATTCTTATGTCCAATTTAGAGGTCTTGCCCCCATTTCTATTTGAGTTTGTCCTCCGTGCTCTACATCTTTGTCAAGTAAGTGTGGAGGAAGAACTGGACTTCAGTGTTGCCTCTCACTCTACCATCTTGACTTTGCCCATATTTGTTCTCTAACAATATCAAATTGACAGCGGGGTGGACGACAGACTTGCAACGCTAAGAGATTGGAGGCTGGGAGACAGAAGGCTTTTTGTCCCTGAATGCCACCTGGGGAGCTAAACACACTAAGCTGTGTTACTGCCACTTACTAGGCCAGGTTAGCAGACAGTTACTAGGCTAGATGACCTCTTGTAAGGTATGTTGTAGACGAGATCATTGCTCAGATACCAGTGGCATTAAATGACCTCTGATTCCAATTCCGATATCCTGTAAGTACATTTTGATCTTCATCGTTAAACTTCCAGGTATATGTTAGGTTATTGTCTATGCTAAAGTCAATTTCTCTTTCTGATTCCCTCCTCCCCAACCAGATAGTTAAATTTTTCTGAACTGCTTTGTCTGGATCTTTCTTTTGCCACCATCATATCCGATTTTGTATCATTCTTATCTATGTCTTTATTCTGTTCCCTCTAGTAGAATGTTAATTCTTTAAGACCAAGGATTATGTTATTTTTCATCTTTGAATTCACAACACCCAGCAGAATACTTAATAAATGTTAATAACATTAAATTAATAATAATAAATAATTATGTTTATTTTCTAATAAATGATCATAAAGCATTTGGAGAGTTTCCTTGGTGAAGATACTGGTGTGGGTTGCCATTTTCTTCAGCGGCTTATTTTACAGGTGAAGAAACCGAGGCAAACAGGGTTAAGTGACCTGTTTAGGGTCACGTAGCTAGTAAGTATCTGAGGCCACATTTGAACTTGGGTCTTTCTGATTCCAGGACTGATATTTTATCCACTGTACCACCTAAGTGCCCCATAGTAAAACATAGATAATGTTAATATGTAATTTTTTTTTTTAGGCAGTTGGGGTTAAGTGATTTGCCCAGGGTCACACAGCTAGTAAGTGTCAAGTGTTTGGTCTGAGGCCGGATTTGAACTCAGGTCCTCCTGACCTCAGGGCCAGTGCTCTAACCACTGTGACACCTAGCTTCCCCAATATGTAATTTTCTAAGTCATATGCAACCCAGAACAATTTAGTGGCCCTGTTTCTGCTTGAATTTGACTACCCTGTTCTAGGCCACATCTCCTAGGACGTTCTTCGCTGGTAATTTGCTGTAGACTACTCATGTCCACTGTGTGTCTCAGTGGTCACTGGGTGACCTCCAACTTTAATTCTTCAAAGACTATGATGTATCATACTCCATCACCAGAAAAATATTGGTATTTTTTAAAATGACCTTTTGTTCCAGGGTGGAGCTTACAATCAGTAATAAAAAATACGGTTTCCCAAATGTAATCCAGCCTGTTCTTCTCGTAATCTATTTTGGAGGCAACCATCAAGCCTTCTTTATTGTCTATCTAAGATATGTGCGCTGAAGATATTTAACTGTGGAATTTAGTAGGGGGAAATAGTTGTGTGTGTGTGTGTGTGTGTCTATACATACACACACACATACACATGAACATACACACGCACATATGAACATACACACGTATGTTTTATAGTTGTCGAGTTGCCTAGGGAAGAATAAGCGTCAGTATTTACTGTATTTGCCATGAGATTTTATTCCTTTGGCTGATTCTCCTGAGAATGGGGACTTTTTTCCTTTCCCATGATGTCTGAGCATATCCTTCCCATAATATCTAAGGCTCCCAACACCAATATGTACAGACTTGTTTTCGCCAGCGACTGCATTGTATTACCTTTGGGTCTCCTTTTCTTTCTCAAGCACCTATGTTCCTTTGCCTGGGCCTTGCCAGAGCCGCCTGAATAGCATTTGGGTAATGTTCCACTAAACCATAACACAAAGCAAATTGGAATAGCTCCCAGAAGTCATAAATTAAGTGAGTAAAAAAAATATTGTCCTTATTACATTGTGCCATCTGATAAAAAGCTTGTATGTGAAGTTTTAAAATATTGAAAGTAGACTTGAGACACTTTCTCCCCAGCTTTCATTCTAATGATTTTGATTTTTTTTTTTTAATATTCTTAGGGAGTTAGGAATGAGCCAGCGTGGTGTAGTAGACTGCAGAACACTTGATTGGAATGTGGGAGACCTGGGCTGTAGTCCCAGAGCTGCCTCTAGCTAGCTTTTGAACAAAAAATTTCACCAATCTAGATCCCACCTTCCTCATCTGTAAAATGAGGGAGCTTGGCCTAGAGCAAAGGATGACAGGATTGAAGTTGGAAAGGGACCTTCAAGGTCATCAGTCAAACTTCTATTTATATTCTTTACAGGAATGAGGGTATCTCTTCAAGTTCTAACATTCTGTGATTCTATGGTCTTACAGATTCCTTCTAAAGCTGAAATTTCTGTGATGTTGTTGTTTAATGATTTCAGTTGTGTCCAACTCTTCATGACCCCATTTGGGGTTTTCTTGGTAAAGATACTGGAGTGGTTCACCATTTCCTTCTCCAGCTCAATTTACAGATAAGGAAACTGAGGCAAACAGAGTTAAGTAACTTGCCCAGGGTCCCATAGCTAGTAAGTGTCTGAGACTAGATTTGAACTCAAAAAAATGAGTCTTCCTGACTCCAGGCCCAGTGCTCTTTCCACTGCACCACCTAGCTGCCCAGCAAACATTTAACTGCCTATTCAAATGGTACTGTGATTCTGTGACATTTTTAAAAATGTCCATATTGTGCTACTCTAGTATGTAGTATATTTAATAATGTGTCTGAGAAGATGGGAACAGGTCATGAGTGAGATGAGGGGGCATCATTTCCCTCATTTATCAGATCAGGCAGAATGTTGTTATTGTGTTTATAATTTATGCAATTTAGGGAGGGTTTAGAAGTCAGAGCACCTGGATTCAAATTCTGTCTCTGCTATTTATCCTCTCTATGACCTTGGACAAATGAGTAACTTCATCTTCCTTGGCCTTAGGTAGTTTAGGCCATTTCTAAGGTCCCTTCCAACTTTAGCTTATGATTACTGTGATAGTGATTTGAGTGATGTAATTTTAAAAAATACCCAGTAATTTAAAGGGGGAAAAGACAAACATTTTTCTTCTAGATCATATAGCCTGTCATTTAACTATTATTTTAAAGTAGGATAGGTAGCAATAGAGTGGTGGGGGAAAGAACAGTAGATTTGGAATCTGGGTTCCAATCCCTCATACATGCTCTTTGACCATGAACAAATCACTTAACCTTTAGGAATTTCAGTTTCCTCATCTGCAAAATGGGTCTTGGTCTTTATTATCTTTCTCTGTTTTATCCCTTGCTGGTATAATTATAGTAGAAAGACCATATTTGTCTCATAAATGAAATTTGGCAGAATATTTTCTTTCTAATTTTTTAATAATAATTTGTATAGGGGAGGTATTAATTTAAGGTTATAAATTTTAGAGAAGAAACAGATCTGCATCTGGGTAGAGGGAGTTTCCTTATCTTTGAATTCCTGGTACCAATGAAATCACAAGGCTAGTCCCTATCTCACTCGCTGTGTCATCTAACTTACAAGATTGTTGTGAAAATCAGATGATACAAACAAAGTGTGTATAAATGCCCCACAACCTTAAATTGCTTTATAGCAGTTGTTATTAATATTACAAGTAATTTTATGGGTATAAACGAATCCTTAGGTTCCATAAGCTTGGGTGCTTTCTAAACTTCCTGGCATACAGTTTAGTCATTTTGATATCTGTTTTGATTTCCATTGACTACCTGCTTTAAGCATCCTCCCCGCGGCAGCTAGGTGGCACAGGGGATAGAGCTTCGGCCTTGGAGTCAGGAGGACCTGAGTTCAAATCCAGCCTCAGACGCTTGACATTTACTAGCTGTGTGACCCTGGGCAAGGTACTTAATCCCAATTGCCTCACCAAAAAACAAACAAACAAAAAAAAAAGCATCCTCCCTCCATATAGGATACTAGGTGGGATGCCATATCTTTCGGGAATTTGACAAGCTGGATGACAGTGCATACAATGAACTTTGTGTCAGGTTCCTGAGGAGAAGGAGCAGTGAGTTCATAAGTAAGCCTTGGCAACAGGGTAGAAACTCTGCTAATTAAATAGGTCCTTGGATAGAACTTTAGTTGAACAAAGGCCGAGTGAAGTTAATCATTAAAATTTCCAGGAGCTAAGTGGTAGTTCAACTAATGGGGTTTCAGTCCTGAGTTATAGCTATCATTTCCCCCTGAGGTGAAACAGTCACCCTTTCTGCACCCTGTTCAAGCTTTCCTGGTTGAATTCCGTCCGTATTTCTTAATGGGGAGACTGAGATGGTCTAAAATAGCCCAGAACACTGACTCTCATTTGGTTAGAAGGCTTCTTTTCTCATTTCCTTCCTCCTTTTTAAGGAATAGGAATGAGATTTTTAAAATTTTCTTGCTTTATGGATGTTCTTTGATTTTACATCACAGTAATTTCCTGATATCTGCTCCCCCAGTTGAATTCTCCCTTCTAAATAAAGACTATCTATTGAGTTTGGAGTATATTCACCATTTTACAACCATAGGGGCAGCTAGATCATGCAGTGGATAGAGCACTGAGCCTGGAGTCAGGAAGACTTATCTTCCTGAGTTCAAATCTGGCCTCGGACACTTATAGGCTGTGTGACCCTAGGCAAGTCACTTAACCCTGTTTGCCTTAATTTCCTCATCTGTAAAATGGGCTAGAGAAAGGAAATAGCAAACTGCTCTTGTATCTTTGCCAAGAAAACCCAAATGGAATCATGAAGAGTCAGGCATGACTGAAGACAACTGAAGAACATCAATGACCTATGTTCAGGGGTGGCTTGTATTTAGATCCATATGTTTTCTGCATTGACCATCAAGTCTAGTACTGTGTATTTGTAGATGTTTAATATGTATCTTTTGATGAATCAGTTTGTTTACCTTCTTTGGACATGGAGTTACTACAACTTTTCCCAAACCTTTTTTGCATTTGCCTGCAGAAAGAAAGATAGGACCATTTCTCTTAGAAAAGTTAATAAGGCTTTTTAATTATTACAAATGTTTTTTAAAACCTTCTTTTTTTTTTTGCTCTTTTCCCTTATTTCTTTTGATTACTTCTTAGAGATAGAAAGTAGTTTTCTTAAACTGTTTACCTTTATTCCTACTGAGGCTTGTTTGCCCATCTTCAAATATCTCCTTGTGACAGTATCCTTATCCAGAGTATTCTTCCAAGATTTGCCTATGACTTTCAGATGCAATCACTATACCAAATTCAATATTTTTTCCTCTCTGCTTTGGACAGCTTTAAATACAGTATAAGGGAAGAATGGACTATCTAAATTTGAGCCTCTTCTGTAATCTTGGGAGATTTGCTTAGGAGTTTAGTGAAAATCAACAAAGAGCAGATTACTAGGGGTGACGCTAGAATAAGGATATGACTGTGATTCTGGCATTGGCAACGTCTTTGTAAACTCTGGCCTTTTTAAGTTTGCTAATGAGATGAGTGATTAAGTTGACTGTCAGATTCCCACTTTTGTCAGAAGGACTTTATCTTTATGATGATTATCTCTGAATTTGAGAGGTTTGGAGACACTTTTGCTTCTAGTTACTGTCAAAAGTAGCTTTCTCTCTTGTGCACAGTTTAGTGATTTGCCATGGCCCAATTGCTAATCCAGGGTTGGAATGCGTATCTCCCAGTCTCCAAGTGTAACTCTCTCTGTCCCCTATATATTACTCAATGTTATTGTGATTGACTTTCCTTCATTTCACTCTGGCCACTTCCTCAGTAACTTGAGTGCCCAGGTCATAATCTTGCTCTCCACTTACTCCTATGATCATCCTCTAACACCCTGAGCACACAATTCTTCAATCCCCACAGTGCCAACAGCCTTCTTCTCCAGCGTATTTTAGCTATGTGCCATCATGGTCAGGTGGTACCTGAGCTGAGTCATGAACAAAACCAGGGATTATAGATGGGCTGAGCCTTAGAAGAAAGCTATGTATTCCATCATCAGTCCTATACTTTGAGATTTTCCAGCCTAATAGAACTCGGAAGACCTAGACTTGGAGAACCCATTGTCACCTCAATATCCTTAATGAGGGCATTGAAGGAGCACTTCAGTTCTATTTCTCCATTTCTATCAAAAAATGTCTTGTATCTAAAGATACTATGAGAAACTTCTCTCCTCATTTCTGTTCTCTTATTTAATTTCTGGGTTATTTATATAGATGATTCTTCTAAGTGGATACATGAGTCCAAGGTTAGACTGTATATAAGGACATTTATCAGTTTTGTATAATCACTAAACATTCAAACTTAGAAAAAGGACCTTATCGAGGTGAATGAAACCAACCCCTTCCTTTGAAAGATGTGAATTCTGGGGTCCATTGAGGTTAAATGAGTCATCCAATGTCACATGGCTAGTACTTGTCAGAGGCAGGAATAGTACAACCTAAGTCTCCTTACTCCCAGCCTAGCTTACTTTCCACTGCAGCACATTGTCTTTCATTGGTGGGATGATGGTTTACATTTCACAGAGATATGTTCCTGCTAAAGGATCAGTATTTTGTCACACAGTATGTGTATTCCTGGGCTGCCTTTTCTCATGTTTGTGTATAGTACTAGTCATAACAAACATTATTAGTGTAAACTTTACATAGGCGCCCCAAATAAAGCCATATTGTTTCAGGGCCAATAAACATGCCATAGTTTTGACTTATCTTCATGATGTCTGAAGCAGAGAATGCCTCTTGGTTTCTTCCAGAGCTTCAGGAGTTGTGACTGCTTTCAATTATCAAAACATTTTGCAGTGAACAACAACAAAGAGAGCCTTAATAATGACAGTTCAAAGGGAATAGTTAGAAGAACTGAATGAAATGCACCGTTATGCAAACTCTAGTCAGGCACAGTGCAACTGGCTGCTCCTTTTCCTACCAAACCATATGTCCCATATGCTCAAGTACTTGGGACCTTCCTTTTCTGAACCCTAATGCATCATCGCTTTGGTCAGAGAATCATGGCTCTGGATTGTATAGATGAGGAAATACCAAGCTTACTTTTGTATTCATTGTACCCTCCGGCTTGAAGGTAAGCTCCTTGAAAGCAGGATCATATTGTATTTATTTTTGTATCTCACATAGTCCCTAGCACGGGATTCTTCACACATAAGGTGCTTGATAAATATTTGCTAAATTGAATTACATAGATTTAAATTGAGCCAAGATTAAGGATAAAGCCAAAGCACATAGATTTGCCTCACTGGATCCATTAAGATACAGAATAGCATACACTTGAATAAAAATGTTACCTGTTAGTAATGTATTATTAGTTTTATGTAGGTGAAACTTGGAGGGATCTGTGATTATGTAAGCAGTGGAATTCATGATGTGAAAACCCCTTTTACTAAAACACATGCAGCCAATCTGTGACTCAACAGAGAAGTCCTTGGATATTAGCTGAGTTAATGGTGGTGCAAGGATCTGTGCTTGGCCCTGGGCTGTTTAATATTTTTATATCAATAATTTGGCCAAAGGTGTAAATGGCTGACTTACCAGATACATAGATGACTCGAACCTGGGAGAGGCAGAGTCAGTATTGCAGAAGATCTCAAGAGGTTAGAACATTGGGTTGGGTCAAAAGTACGGAAACTTAATATGTATGTATGTCAAATCTTATACTTGAACAAAAGTTTCAGCTTCGCAAATGTAAGAGAAGCAAGGCATGGCTAGACAGCAGTTTAATTTGACAACTGGACTTCGCACTAGCTGAGTGAGTGAGCCCAGAAAGTCACATTAAGAGAGAAGCATAGCATACAAGAATAAGGAGCACTGTGGCCCTGGGCAAGTCAGTTTTCCTTGATTGTCTCCAAAAAAAATTAAAAAGTTAAATAAAAATAAAAAATAACCAATTGAGACTTGTAAAATTCTACCCTGAAATGAGAAGCCAGTGTATTGCCCTCTTACTACTTTATGGAAGGAGAGAGATAGAGACAGAGACAGACAGAGAGAAGGAGAGAGAGATATGCTCACTTTCCTGAGTTCAGCTGTTGCTTTTGGGCTCCTCTGTGTTTAGAAATTTTATTATTTATGGTTGTCCTTTGCAATTTTCTTCTTATTTTTCTGACCATTTTGTAAAGATTAATGATATTTTTTAAAGATTAATAATAATTTAACCCTTATAGAAGGCCTTTTTTTTTTTTTTTGTATCAGGCCCTCTGGCAGTCTGTGAAACCTATAAGCCGCTTCTCAGAAAAATGTTTGTTGATTACATTCACAATTTAAGGAAATGATAGATAGCGGTTAGAGGTTATATGTTCTGGGTGTGTGTGTGTGTGTCTGTGTGTGTGTGTGTGTGTGTGTGTGTCTGTGTGTCTGTGTGTCTGTGTGTGTGTTTTATTTTTTTCCCCATCCTAGTTCAGGGACATGTTGAAATCTATCTATACACTGCAAGTTAAGAACTCCTGACCTATAGGATCATAAGTCTGGAGCTGGAAGGGACCTTAGAGAGCATCTAGTTCAACCTACTCACTTCATAAGTAAAGAAACTGAGGCTCATAGAGATTAACTCGCTTGTTCCAGGTCACATAGATAATAAGCAGTAGAGGGGTGATTTGAACCAATTTCCCTTGACTCAAGAACCAGTGAGTGTTTAACTATCAACTTGTGAAAGGATCAGGAAACTGCAAGCTGGAGAACTTTTGTCCACAAGGAAAAAAAAAAGACTGTTTTCTTGCATTCCTCACTTTTAATGAAGGCATTTAGTTTAATATAATGGAACGTTTCCATGAGCTACAAGTCACTACCAAAAGCCCACTCACAGGAGAAACTCTCCAGTGATTATGCAGAGCATTTACAGTCTCTGTCCCAGATCAATGAAAAAATAAAGTGAGAAATCAAAAGCAGAACTTGACCTGATTTTAGAAGTCACCTTCACAAATGTTGTGACTTTAACTTTTACCCTACTCCCAAAGAAGAGTTTCCTGACAGTTTGTAAACCGCAGTAATTTGTTTGCAGCTGAGAATTTCTAAGACTTGGCCTTTTTCTGAGTGGATGTGGCCACGAAACAAAGACATCTTTGTAGGCTAAATGCAGAACTCAACACAAGCTGTCCAGCATTGATCCAAGGTAAGAATCATCTAGGGAGAATAGGCAATCCTGTTCTTGTCACTTCGATAAGTTGTGTGTAATATGGTTAGATCTGTAATAAAGTTGATCTAAAAAGATCTGATTTTACAAAAACCAGCCTTGTCTAATTAGGCAGCATTAGTACAATACTTTTTTAAAATATCATTTAAAAAGATTTTACTGCCAATATTCCGCCATGGTTTTGTTTAAAGTACATATTTCCCCTAATTCAAGAAGCTTGATGTCTAATGACCTAGCAACCACCAGTAGCATCTCTAGTAATAAGGAGCTGATCATCGCACTGTACTTTGCCCTGGGCTGACATCTAGAACATTGTATTCAGTTCTGGTTGCCACATTTTAAAGAAGGGATCGAGAGTACCCAGAGGAGGACAAGCAGGGCAGTGAAGGGCTTCAATTTCTTGAATATGAGAAGCGGTAGAAAGGAACTGGAATGCTGAGCCTGGAGAAGAGAAGTTCCATAGGTACACTATAGCCATCTTCAAATATTTGAAGGAAGGTTTAGACAAGTCGTGCTTAGCCTGAGAAAACAGAACTAGAAATAATGGGGAGAAATGGCAAAAGACGCAAATTTGAACTTGATATCAGACAAAAATCTTCCTAAAAATGAGGACAATTCTAAAGTAGAAAGAGCTATCTTGGGAATTAATGAGTTCTTTCCCTGGTTTCAGGTCTCACAGCAGAATGTGGATGACAACTTGTAGGTTATTTTGTTTCAGGTAGTGTTTGTGCTAAATGACTCCTGAGGTGTCTTCCAACTCTGAAATTCGGTAGTTTCAACAGTAATTTGGATTGCCATTAAGGTCAAGAGACACCTGAGTTTGAATCCCTGCCAAGATTTATTAGCTAGATGCCATTCATTAAATTGTAGGATCCTCCTTTAGATTGTAAGCTCCATGAGGGCATGAACTGTCTTTTGCCTCTTTTTGTATACTCAGTGCTTGGCACAGTGCCTGGCACATAGTAGGTGATTAATAAATGTTTATTGATTGATAGATTACTTTACAGTTTACAAACACCTTCCTCACAGCCGCCCTATAAGTTAGAAGTCATCCCCATTATTTAGCTCAGAACACTGAGACACAGAGAAGTGACAATTGCCTAGGGTTAGCCAGCTAGTGAGCTCTAAAGCAAGGATTTTGACCCAGATTTCTCCCAGAAATGCTTTGCCCAGGAATGCCCTTTTTGTTGCCTCCATAAGCTCTCACAAAAAAAAGCACTTATTCCTTCAGTATTTATAAAATGTAAGTGCTCAATAACTATTGGGTACTACAAGACACACACACACACACACATATACACACACACACTCACTCACTGACTCTCACTTACTCTCACTCACTCACTCACTCACACAGAAGACACATAGTCCCTGCCATTATGGAGTTATACAGTCTGCTAAGGGAGGATAAGATACATATACCTAGCAGGTGGAATTGAAGAATACCTTTAATTCTTTTTTAAAAATCTATTTGTGTTGATTCTTTTTGCTGTGATATCACATTCATTTCCAAATCTTTTTCTTTTCCTCATCCTTTAACCAGTGAGTGTTCCTTTGTAGTATAAATTTATGAAGGGGCATGCTAGAAATATCCCTAGTGTAAGTGGCATAATTGAAAGAGCAAAAGAGAAGGTAATTTCGATGATCTTTTGTATTTTGGTAGCTTCATACTTGATATTAAATTAATTAATTGAAATTTGATTGCCAGGGTAAGAGAGGGTAGAGGAAAGTACCATTGGTAATGATTTCTGTGAGTCTATTCCAGAAGAGACCATGTGAGCCACCTGAGTTCATGGGTTATTGTGGTATATCTTTTCACTTGTTAAATATTAAAGTAATGATGCCAGTTTTTTAGGTGAGCTTGGAACCAGGCTTCCAGACCATTCCCCACCCATCCTTCTACCATCCCGTGGCACTTCTCCCCATCCACTTTTCAGCTCCCCTTCATGTGTTGCCTTACCCAATTAGGATGTAATGCCCCAATTCAGGGCAGGGATTGTCTTGCTGGCTCATCTTCGTATTCCTAGCACTTAATACAGTGCCCGGCACATAGTAAACCAAGCAATTTTAATTGTTTATTTAATGGTGCACATCACTATAATGTACATACGTAGATAAATACTCTGTTTCTCTGTTATATAAGGCAAAATATGAATGAATATTAATTGAAGTACAGTGTGAGAGGCAGCTGAATAGAGTGAAAGCATGGGATTTAGGGTCAGGAGACACCTGAGTTTGAATCCCTGCCAAGATTTATTAGGGAGTTGACCCAGGGTAAGTCACTTGCTCTCTCTCATCTGTACAATGAAGATGATATGAATTGTATTACCTGTCTCATAGAGTTGTGAGGAAAGTCCTGTATGAACTTTAAGATGCTAAATAACTGTGAATTATTGCTATCATTGATCAGAGGAGGGAGAGAAAATCCATAGTTGAAATTTCAGCTTCATTGAAGAGGTAGTATTTTAGCTGGGCCTTGAAAAATGGGTATGAATTAGACAGGCAGAAGACGGAGTGGGGAGGATACTGAAGTAAGTGAATACCAAGAGAGGAGTTAGCATAAGCAAGCCATTGGCTTGGGAAAGCGTGGGAAGTGCTCTGGGGAAGAGTAGGATGCATTCTGGGAAAACAAGTAACAGTTATCCACTTTTGGCCCAACACAGGTATGTTTCCTCCAAGAGAACAGGGAAAGATAAAGCTATAAGAAGGTGTCAGGGTCAAACTGTGGATCAATCAAGTTGATCAGTTAATTGATTGACTTTTGTCCATACATGAAAAATATTCCTTAAAAAATCAAAGAAATAAGAATTGTTAAAATAAAGTAGAGCTTCATGCCGTCTTTGAAATCAGTTGTTTTTAGCAATTCCCTATTAGTTCTAGGATAAAATACAAACACCTCTGTCTAGCATTTTTTAAAAAAAGATTTTTATTGATTACATTTATAGATTACATTTACAGATTACTCCTGCTTTGTGAAAGGTCCCTTGTAACAAAGTAAAACTATTAAGTAAAACTAATAATACTGGGACCCCATCTGAAATCTGTAGTACCCCTCACCTATTTTTTAAAGTGACAGAAACTTATTTTCTTTCCCTCCCATTCTCACCCCATTTAAAAAAAAAAGAAAAGGAAAACAACTTATTGTAATAAATATGCATAGTCAAGCAAAACAAATTCCCTCATTAGCTCAACTCTCTTCTCTCTCTCTCTCTCTCTCTCTCTCTCTCTCTCTCTATATATATGTGTGTGTGTGTGTGTGTGTGTGTGTGTGTGTATATACATGCGTATGTATGTATGTATCATTCTGTACCCTAAATGCAGAATGAGGCATATTATCCATCACTTCTTTGTCATGGATAGAATGTTTCATCATTGGTCCTCTGGAATCATGAATGGTCATTGTACAGATCATAGTTCTCACAGCTTTCAAAGTTATTTGTTTTTACAGTGCTTTTGTTATTTACGTAAGTTGTTCTCCTGGATGTGCTCATTTCATTCTTCTTCAGTTTATAAAAATCCTCCAAATTGTGTATTTTTACAATATTGATGTTACATCATTATATGTATTGTACTGGTTCTGCTTATTTCTCTCTTCATTTGTTCATATAAATCTTTCCATGTCTTCCTGAAATCATTTATTTCTGGATTTCTTGCAGCATAATAGTAATTTCATCACATTCAAGCACTCTCTAATCTTTTCTAGCCTACTCTTCTCCCTTTATTTTATTTAACTGTCTTTCACTTATGCTAGGTTTTCCCCAAACTGACTGACTACCCATTCCCTGAATTCAGTATTCCTTTCCCCATCTCCATACCTTTGTTCAAGTCGCTCCCAGTCATTGGAAAGCATTGTCTCCTTGCCTCTATGTCTTAGAATACCTACATTATTTCAAGGCTCAGCTCAGTTGTGAAGCCTCTCCTGATTGCTCTGCTGTTAGTGATCTCTTCTGCCACCAACTATTATGTGATATTTACTTCTGTGTGTGTTGCATTCTCTACTGGAACGTAAGCTCCTTGAGATTAGGGACTGTTTTGTTTTGTCCTTGTATCTAGGGTATCCTGCGTATTATTTTGCGCATAGTTTGTGCTTAGTAAATGTTTGTCAAATTTAACTAGGACCTTTGCAACTCTGCTGCAAACTTTAATCAGGTGTCAGACTCTGTGGAGTGAGATCAGTGACTTATAACACGTTACATTATTTACCTATTTCCCTTTTCTCCTCCACAGTGTCTAATAAGCACGCCTTTGTGGATAGCAACCTTCTCTACCAGTTTAGAATGAATTTCCGTCGGAGAAGAAGGCTAATGGAACTGCTCAATGAACGATCTCCCTCCTCCCAGGAAACCCACGATAGCCCCTTTTGCTTGAGGAAACAGAACAGTGACAACCGAAAACCCACCAGTTTTATGTCAGGTAACTTGGTTCCAAAGAGTCATGTCATTTATTTGGCTTTGGAAAAAAGAAACATCTGAGAACATCTCAGCTACTGGCACTCAGATCTCCAACAACCTCACCTGTCTAGGGGACAGTCAAGAACTAAGAAGCAAGTAAAAAAGCTCCCAGCAGCCAGCATAAATGTCATAAAGCTCATGCACTTTACTTGTGGGAGGGCCTCATAGACCTCCCATAGGTCCTATTTACTTGTAGTTTACACAGTTTGGCTAATAAGCTTGGCTATCTAGTTTCTAACCTCTAGCAAATTAAAGGCCAGAAGAGCAGCTACTCTGTCCAAGTACCAGGACAATGATGAGGTGTGATAGCTGAATATAAGAGAGTAGGCTGAAAATCCTGATATTTTTCTATAAAGCAACAGAGCTCTCTGGGGCCTTTTAGCATATGAGCAAATATCCTTACCCCACCAATGGAGTCCCTGAGGACATTGTTGTTTTCATCTATTGGTCCAATCCTGTGATTTCATTGAGCTCCCAGTGTGAAATCTCCCTCCACTGATGCATGTACAGACTTCTATACAACTGTAATGTGCAGACATAGAAAGTTTTCCTGGGCACTGAGTGTGGCTTGCCCATGGTCGTATGGAAAGTATATATTGGAGATAGACCTGAACCCAGTTCTTTCCAACTATAAGCCAACCATTTATCTACTAGGCCATACTGCAGTTTTATAATGCTATATAATTATGGATGTTCATAATGTCAATTACTCTCCCCCTCAGATCAATGATGACAAGTTCACACAACTCATTTTCCTCCATAATACTGCATTTTGATCCAATTATAAAATATTATCTTCTTAATTGACATAGGCTTCATTTTAGTGCAATGGGAAATTGATTTCCTAAGTGGCTCCAAATAGTTGATTGTCTTCTCATGATTGAGAATCTCATTCCATGGTGGAGATCAAAAACAGGAATGGAAAACTAGTGAAGTCATCAAAGATTTCATTTCAGACGCTTTACCATATTTTGCATCGCAAGCTCCTTCTCCATGGAAGTGGGTGGCTAATCACTGAATATTCAGTGAGTTTGGCATTGCAGCTGTGCATTCGTTATCGTTATTAGCTCATTAACATCGTAGCCAGCACAGTGGCCACCACACTGTTACTGCGTCTGTAGCTTATTTTCATCTTGTAGGGAGCCTCACTGCTCAGTCTTACTAGAGCTTGGGGCCTGCACAATGGAAGCAAATGTCTGTAGACTCCCAGCTTTCCTGCGCAGCACGCGCAGGGTGCCGAGGAACTGACCCTCTGTGGCGCTGCTTGTTTTCTGGTTTTTCCCAGTGAGCCCAAGCAAGGAGATCAAGATAGTGTCTGCGGTGAGAAGGAGCAGCATGAGCAGCTGTGGCAGCAGCGGTTACTTCAGCAGCAGCCCGACCCTCAGCGGCAGCCCCCCAGTGCTTTGCAACCCCAAGTCAGGTAAACGTGCCACCTCCCTTTCCAGCCCTCTCGGTAAGCTCCACCTCCATTTGGAGTGTGTGGGCCCTGGAGCTTGACTTTTCCTGACTATAAACAAATGAGGAGGTCCTTACTAGTCCTCAGGATAGATCATAAGCTTCTGGAGGGCAGGGACTGTCTTTTGCCTCTTTTTGTATCCCCAGCACTTAGCACAGTGCCTGGCACCCAGTAGGTGCTTAGTAAATGTTTATTAATTGATTACAGTAAAGTAGAGACGGGATTCCATGCAGCCTAGAGTGGATTGGCCCTGGAGGTAGTTTCTGTGAGGACCCTGGGTGGGTCCTTCCTGATTGCAGAATCAACCTGCAAGCTAGTGTAGCCTTTGAGAAACTGATTAAACAGATAATGGAGAAACAGAGAAGAGTAGAGAAATAGAGTGGTATCATGGAAAATGTACTAGGTTTGGAGGCAAAGGACTTGGGTTCAAATCCCGTTTCTGCTCTGTGTGACCTTGGGCAAGTCATTCAGAGTTTTTCAGCCTGAGATCTCCCTCTGTAAAATAAGGGAGTTGGATTAGATTATCTCCCTTCTAGCCCTAAATCTATGATACTGTTACTATGAATGACCTTTTATAATTTTGTCAAAAATAGATTTTATTATTTATTGGAAATTGTTTAGAAGTTGCTTCAGGATTATATTGTTCATTATACACATATATGGACAGGTGCAGTGGATAGAATGCTATTTTTACTTAAGGCCTTCTGTGTGTGCAAATTAAAAATCTGATCTCAGACACTTACCAGCTGTATGACCTTGAGCAAGTCACTTAACCCTGCTTGCCTTCCCTCATCTCTAAAAATGAGCTAGAGAAGGAAATGGCAAACCGCTCCAGTATCTCTGCCAAATAAACCCCAAAATGGGGTCATGAAGAGTCAAAGGCGACTAAACAAGGCATGCTCATATATGTAGGTGCATCTGCAAACATCTGGATTTTTTTTTAACAATACAGGATGAACACATACATTCCTTAATCCTGTGATAACCTGAAGAGCAAAGTCATTAATTAATCAATAGTTATTTATTAAACTCTTTTTATGTTTCTGGCACTGTTCTTGGTGCTCATATGAGGACAGAAGTGAAGTGGGTTCCTGTCCTCAGAGGCTTACATTCTATTAAGGGAAACATGCATAAAATAAACACAAAGTACATTTTGTAGGGGGGGTGGGAGATAAGAAAAGACTTTATGTAGAAGGAGGCAATTGATCAGTTTTGAAAGAGACAAAGGAGACTAATAAGTATATAGGCCTCAGTTATTTCTCCTAATTCTGTTCAATAGACATTAAGTTATGATTATGTGTAGAACACTGTGCTAGGTGCTGGGTGGGTGGTGGGAGTACAACAAGATCCTTGCCCACAAAGCATTTGGGAGCTTGTAATGCAATTGAAAGAGATCTGGATTTGGAAGATCTAGGTTTTAATTTTACATCTGTTACTTTCTACCTGGATGATCTTGAAAAAGATGAAGTGGTTGGACTAAATTATCTCTAAAGTCCCATTCAGGTTGAAGATCCCCTAAAGAGATAAATCAGTAGGAACGAAACAAATCTACCCAGAGCTTTCCTCTGTCTGGGCTATAGTGGTATCCAAGTCTTATAGAGGAAGAAATTAAAAAAAAAAAGACAGGAAGTCCAAGTGACCTTCTTCAGCTCCTTGGGTTTTTGCCTTCACAAAATGTCAGACCCTCTTAAACTCTTAGTGTGGCCTGTGTAGGCAATAATTAAATTTCTAAGAAGAGAAGCATGGTTGCCTTCATGGTGAATAAATGATTTGTTCATAAAATGATAGAGGAAGAAGCCAGCAATTGAATTATTTTAAAGAACATCAGAGAATTTTGAGGAATGCTCTTCATGCCATAGCTGGCAAACAGCCATATTATTTGGGGCTAAGAGCAGAGCAGAGAAACAAATAAAGAAGGCTTTATTAGGCTACTGAAAGAAATTAAGGAAAACTGTTGGAAAGTAGAAGAAGCCTGCCCAGGGAATCTAGACAAGGCAAGGGGACACAGTAAAGCCATACAATCCTTGGCAGAATTATGAAGTCAGTCTCTATTGCCCTTCAGTCTCTGTTTCTGCATGGCCCCCAACCCACTGCATTTTTGGCATCCTCCCTGTCTTGCTACCCTGAATACCCAATCCCTTTCAATAGACCAAAGATTCTTAACTTGGGGTCCATGAACTTGTTTTTTTTTTAAATAGATATTTTGATAACTGTGTTCAATAGAATTCCTTTCCTTTGTAATCCTATGTATTTTATTTATATATTTTAAAACATTTTTCTTAAAAAGCAGTTTGTTGGTTTCACCAGATTGCCAAAGGGGATTCATGACACAAAAGAGGTTAAGAACTCTTGCTCTAGATCTTCTTCTCCCCCAAACCTCATAAACAAAATTTTGCACACAGAGAAGGCCTTCAGTAAGTGTTGGTTAATTGATGAAAGCTTTTGTCGACCCCTCAGGGCCCTGCCAGGTGATTGGCTGATTTGATCATCTGATTCCTGTTAAGATATTAATGGATGACAGTGGCTTAATACCTTATCCTTTTGCTCCCACCCCAAGATAGCTACTACCTTTAGTTTCTTAGTTGAAAGCAGTGATCGTTTTAGGAATTCTTAAATCACTTATCATAATAGGTCATTGGCAGATTTTGATATGCCAACTCACATTACCTAGGCTCTAATGTATTCTGCCTGTGCATATGGCCAGCCCAAAAGTTAGGGTTATTAACTGACCTTGTTTGAAGGCTAACGTGGGCCAAATGTGTATAAAGGAGAATCATGCTGGAAGTGACACAATTATGAAGGTGGATCAATATGTAAATTTTCTAAAGAAGGGAAAGACATCACAGAGGGGTGGAAAAAAATCTCAGGCCTTGTTGATGCTAAAAAAGACAACCAATAGAACGTTGTTAACTATTGGCCTATATGCCTGTTCTCCATGCCTATAAAATCTTTATGAAAGTTATCTATATACAAACTGAGGACATCTTTGATGAGAGTATTAATAAGGAGTATGCAGACTTTTCACCAAGAACCATATCTTGACCACTTCACAATTGACTGAATAATGTAGGACTATAAGATCTTATTGTGTTTATTGTTTGTTGATTATTCTTAAAAAGCATATGATTCGATAGAGCAATATGATGTCTTACAGGCTTTTTCAACAAGGGATTTCTCATAGATGCGTTAAAAGCATTCAAAATTTCTTGAATGTTATAACAATATATAACCCCATTCTGTCACCATCTGATTCTTAAGAGATAAGTATCTAGAAAGATTTCATAATAGATAACCCTCTTCAATGACCTTTTGATCATAACATCTGGTGAGGAAGATGTGTGCCAAGCAGAGGTGTTCACCATCATGATTAGAAAGCTCCAGTGCAGAGTCCAAGTTGAAGAGGGATTCCCTATGGATGCTGAGATCCTCCAGATGTTCCTGATTTTAAAAGATATTGTGTTGACTGCATCAAGCCCAGGAACAATGAAGAGCCTCCTGGAAGAGATCTATCATCACTCAAAAAAGTTTGGCTTGCTTATCCACATGGGAAAGAAAGATCAAAGGGATAAAGAATATCTATTGCCCAGAATACAACGTGCATTTGGATGGACACCCAATGGACCTTGGCCATCACTATGTATGTCTGGAACCGACAGTACATATGGATGATGAATTGGCTCCAGAGTTGAAAAGGAGGAGGGGGAGAGTTGTTGTAATTGCCTTTGGGAAATTGCAAGACTCCCTTCCTTAATAACCCCAAGCTTTTCATTAAACCTAGCAGCAGCTAGGAGGCATAGTGGATAGAGCCCTGGGCCTGGAGTCAGGAAGATCTGAATTCAGGTTTGGCCTTGGATACTTACTAGCTGTATCACTTTAGGCAAGTAATTTTACCTCTCTTTGCTTCAGTTTCCTCAACAAGTGGAGATGTTAATAGCACCTACCTCCTAGGGTTATTATGAGGATCAAATGAGATATTAATAGCACAGTGTTTGGTACATCATGAGCACTTAATAAATGTTTGTTCCCTTCCCCTGCCATCCCCCTAAAAGCAAAGGCCCATTTTAAAAACCTCAACATTCTACAGGTGTTGCTATATGGCAGTATAAAAGCTTCAGAGGTTTTAAAATGAATCTCACATAAAGAGTGGGCACAGAGTAGGTGGGAATAGACTGCTACGTTCAACCAAAGAGGAAGAACAGGCACAGGAAATGCCCTCGAGGAATTGTGTGGCAAGAAAAGAAGATGGGCTGGTCACATGGCAAGGCTGAAGGATTCATATGTGAGCAGCCAGAGCAGTCCTTTGTTATCCTTGGGTTGGGAGAGAGCAAGGAAAACCATTAGCAGGTTGGGATGGATTTCCTGGGACAAATGTATTATTATTAACAATAGCAATAGCTAACATTTATGTAGCACTTCATCCTTTTTTATCCTTACAACATAAGATAACAATAAGAGCTAAGATGTGCTAATTTTACAGATGAGAAAACTGAGCCTGGGAGGTTAAGTGATTTGTATAAGATCACAGAGCTAGTAAATAGCTTCCTGATTCCAAATCCAGGGCTCTATCCATTCATTATGTCCCCTCTTTGCCTATGGGAGGACATAGACAAGGGTCACACAGGATAGGCACATTTGGACAGGTTGTGATTTGGATCATTGGAGGGACCTCGAGAATCAATGAGACCACAGATTCATTTGAGTATTCTTAGTCACTTGGTGACAGACTCAGTCATTTATATCAACTGAAATAGAAATGCTGCCAGCACCCTCTAAATGTCCTTTCCAGGGAAAAAGTAGCATCTTATTCAAAAGTGATGAGATCACAGATTCATTTGATTATTACCTCTGTCAAGAACTTTAACCTTTAACCTCTTTGGGTTTCAGGTTTATGATCTGTAAAATGAGGGGATTGGAAGAGATGGATCTCTAATCTCTCTTGTGTCTTTTAAATGTCATGATTCTGTGATGAGCTGGTCAGCAAGGTAGGAAATTGGCCCCCGAAATGTGCATAATTCTCAATACAGATTTTATATACATATATATATATATATATACACACACTCATACATACACACATATGAATATAGATAATACACACAGAGATAATCAATCAGTCAATACTGTAGGACTGGGAGGATAGTGTTACCCCTGATAGTAATAAAGAAAGTTAAAGGCGGGGAGAGGTTAGGGGGAAAGATAATGAGTTTAAGATGCCTCATGGACAGTCATTTCAAGATGTTTGAAAGGCATTTGGAGATTCGAGACTGGAAGTCAGCAGAGAGGTTAGGGCAGCATAGGTAGATTTGAGAATCATCAATATAAATGTGGTCATTAAATCCCTGGGAAATGATGAGATCATCATTTAAATGGACTTTATTATGACCCCTGGTACATATGGATTGTCCTGAGCAGGTGTAGAATAAGCACCATTATGTATGGTCTATTTTAGTTTTTCAGAGAACCAGGTGTAAAAATTCATTAGATGGGCTTGAAAGTTCAGCTCACCAGCCTTCTGCCTGGACCTCAGCAAGTCACTTTGCCTTTGGATTTCTGCACCTTTACCTGGGAACAGAACACCCATAGTGTTGTTTGACAGGGAAAGAAGACAACCTGAGCTATTGAAAATGGATGTATCAGATCAGAAGCTTAATTCTGTTTTGTAAGCATATTAAAAATGTTAATAGCTAACATTTTATAGCACTTTATCTTATTTGATTCTCACAGCAGCCCTGCAAGGTAGGTGTTCTTATTAGCCCTCTTTTATAGATTTATGTCTTTTGTGTCTTGAAGAGTAAATAAAAATAAACTTAATCACCAGATCATTTTACTGCCCTGGCCAAACATTTTACTGTTCTGACAGTGGGCTGTAAAATAAGCTGCTGGTTTTAATTCTAAGTTATTTTCCTATAGTTTTGAAAATACCAGTAGAGTTACAGGAGAAAATGTATAGCTAGCCAAATTCATCACAGATTAAACCAACTTAATTCCTTATTTATTGACTATGATTTGGAAGTAATTCAAATTCTGAAAGAATCAATAATTTCAGGAATCTAGATTTTTTATTTAATTTATCCTTTTAGGTATGCAAATTTTATCCAGTAGCATGAGGGGGAGTAGTCCAATGGACTATGATTTTTCTTCAAGGGATGTATCGGAGTATCCTTGTTGGTGCTTCCTAATATCAGTAAGTTCAAAAAAAAAAATAGAGCTGAGCTAATAACGAAAAGAGAACCCTATTTCCAATAGGCTCTGACTACAAAAGTTATTGAGAATCCCTCTGCAATATCTGGTTTCTTAATCAGCAGAATGCCACTGATGAGTTAGGATGAGGAAGGAAGAAGTGGGTGGGATTTGCGGCCCAGATAAAAATGTGCTGAATATTTTACCATTTAAAAGGAAAGGCTTCAAGAAAAACTAGGTGAACTTCTTAGCTTATTTTGAATCTTTCTGGTTTCATTAAGCAAGAGGATGGCAGGAGGTATTTTAAAATTATTGTTCATGTTGCAAGTATTTTATGAATGAACATAGTCTGTCAGTGTTCCTCTGAGGTAGGCTAATTCAATTTAATGCCCCAAAAATGTATTAAATGTCTGTTATGTTCCAGGCATAGCACTTAGCACAATGCTGAGTACGTAGTTGATATTAAATGCATATTGACTCGACAAGGTAAAGACAAAAAGTATAAAATATGTAAACTATAAATATATAAATATTTAAAAGTCCCTGCCCTCCAGAAGCTTACATTCTACTGAGTATGTTCTATTAAATAGATAATAAATTTTAGTAAAATTAGAGTAAAATAAATACAAAGTAAACCTAACAGGGAGGGTATGCTAAAAACTGGACATTTGGAAAGGCTTCACATGGGAGGTGGCACCTGAGCTGAGCTTTATAAGGAAGTCAGAATTTCTAGGAGAAGGAATTGGAGTAGAGATAAGTGGGAGATGGAAGACTACATATAGAAACCAGTTAACTGGCCAGTTTGGTTAGAATGGGGAATACAAGTAAGGAGGTAACATATGATAATACCAAAAAGGTAGTTGGGAGCCAAATTGTGAAGTCTTTAAATATGAGGTTAATGATTTTGTTTGATGGTTTTGATCCTAGAGAAAATAAGGAACCAATAAAATTTTGAGAAGGAAAGTAACATGATCAGATCTGTGTATTGGAAAAGGAAGATATTAGAAGCAGAGAGACCAGTTAAGAGACTTGAAAAAATTCAGGCCAGAGGTGATGAGGGCCTGAACTAAGGTAGAGGGGATAGGTGGTGCAGTGGATAGAGCACTAGCCCTGGAGTTAGGAGGACCTGAGTTCAAATGTGACCTCAGACACTTACTACCTATGTGACCCTGGACAAGTCACTTAACCCCATTGCTTAGCCCCCCAAAAAATAATAAGGTAGAGGGGATTGTTTTTACTTTTTACTTCTCCCTGTACTCATTCAAGAAAGATACCCAAACTAGAAGCAACAAGGCTGTTTTCCTATCTCCTGCTCTCTGAGGAGCAAGTTGCCAGAGCTGACATGCAGCTCAAAATTCTTAAAGTTTGTTCTCATTCTGAGAAGTCCACAGTTTTACCTCTGTCATTTATGAGCAAGAAAGATAGTATGGAGAATGAGATATTCCCAAATAGTTGAGCATTTGTTTTAGAGCACAAAAATTGAGCTTTACCATATAGCATTTAGAAATATTTGTGGGTTTAGATAAGTAATTTCATCTCTCCCTGGACTTCATTTTATTCATCTGTACAGTGAGGAGGACTGGATGATTTCTAGGATTCCTTCCAGCTGTTAAAAAATAGTTCATGATTCTATAATATATGCCATTTTCTTATGATATCATATGGTAAAAATCATTAAGGGCTTTTTGGGGTATTCTTAATATTTTCATGGAGCTGAAGAAGAAAATGTTGCAGTAATTAAAATAATCAAGTTGTGATTGAATGACAGGCCATCCCAGAGTCTATGAAAAGAGGAAACGATGGGATAACTAGGTACTTGGGTGTTATCTGACTTTTAGAGGCGCTGAAAATTTCAATATAATGAGGAATAGAAGGAAAACCCATTCCTGAGTAATTATTGATCAAGAATACAGCCACAGTGGTACATTGTGTCTTCATCTGGGCACATATAGTAGCTGGATCATTGGCCCATCCTTTGAATAAGGAAGGCCTTCATAACTTGGTTCAATATCAAATATTCGTGAAAATTCGAATTAAAAAACCCACAAAGTCTGAGATCTGGAGAAAATAACAAAGTACATTTTGCATGGGCTTTGTGAAATATTTGCTTCCTTAAGCTTATATTAAATAACCTATGTCTGTTTTCACAGTGTTAAAGAGACCAGTCACTTCTGAAGAACTTCTGACACCTGGGGCTCCATATGCAAGAAAGACTTTCACTGTAGGTACTTTGGTTATTTTCCTGTGCCATTTACTGTATGGATTGTAAACTGCTGTGAAAGTGACTTTCTGATTTTGTATTGGTATAACGACTACATGTATAAATGAATTAACATGTAAAGAATTTGGTAAACCTTAAAGTGCTAGTATTATAATTATTAATATGCATTGTTATATTAATTATATCACAGCATTGTAGTAATTATTAGTAATTTTAATTACTAATGTATCATTATATATAACCATAATTAGAAATAATTATATAAAATATAACATAAATATGTTTATATTTGTTTATACAATATATTTTATTTATATAAATATATAAACAATTATAAAATATAATATATAACCATAATAGCTAATGTATTAGATATTATTATATTAATAATTATCAAAGATTCTTGGCCTTTGGGCATTTACATTACAAATTTGTTCACAGAAAAGGAACTCAAAATGTTGCAATTTTACTGGCATTGTTCCATGTTTCCATGTTGTTCTATTCAATGTGTGCTATTAATCTAAAAAAAAAAATGCACTAGCCAGATACGATTACACTTAAATTACAAATAGTACAATCCTCCTGAACTGAAGTTAAATTCTGGAAAAATCTGGACAAATTAGAGGGATCAGTGTGGGAGATTACCAAGGAAAGAAGGAAAAGCAGAGATAGACTGTATTGTATTTATAAAAACGTGGCACCAGGGAAGCAGAGTTGAATATGAAATCAGAACACATTAGTTTGAATCCTCCTTCAGCTACTTACTACTCATGTGACCATAAATCAATTAATCTTTTTTTCCGTCAGTTTCCTCACCTATAAATGAGGAGGTTTAACCAGATGATCTCTGAGGATCTTTCTCAAGTGATTATTATCTTGAGTCTATGAAGGGAAACAGTGCATTTGATAATGTAGCTTTCTCTTAGTTACATCCACCGGACCATCACACTGAACAGAAGCAACCACAGATGTTAGGAAACATTTCCTAACAAATAGAAATATCCTAAGGTGGAGGGTAGTAAGTTCCTTCTCGATGAAGGTCTTTAAGCAAAGGCTGGACAACCACCATTTGTTGGGTAGGGCTTAGGAGGATTCCTTTTGTTTATAGGTTGGGCTAGGTGGTGACTGAGTTCTTTTTCAACTCTGAGATTCCATGATCATGTAAGACATTTCTGCCACCTCCTACTCTAGCCGGAAGAAAACAAAAACATCCCAGGTAGATAATGGCTCTTGGTGGTTGGCCTGGTGAATAATAAAAACTGATCCAAAAATCTCTTCCCTACTGCCTCTTTTCTTCTCCCTCAAAAGAACTGTGCACACACCAAACTTTCTCAGTTTCTTCCAACTTTCCTTCCTTGGAGTGCAATCAATTTCAGCTCACACAATCACTTTTTCCAGGGCACATCTATATCCTCTTTAACCCCCTTCCTCTTTTTTTTTTCTTTTTCTCTTTAAAAATTTCCCCAGTGACCTTGATAAAATCTTCTCTTCATGCTTCTTCTTCTTCCCCCCCCCCCCCCCACGACTTTTTTTTTTGTTCAGTTTCAGACATAAGAAATAATGGCTAAGTGTGAGGCCCAGGCAGTAATACACCTGTACAAAGTAACAGCTACATGTTTTTAAATAGAATTAGATATAATAAAACTTCCAAACCCTTGAAATTTCTCTTCTGAATCCCCACACTTTTCAATCTACCATTATATCCTCCCTCGTTAAACCTACTTCTTCTCAAGCACCAATGCTCAAAATAATATTAAGTCATTTTATTGGTGTTTCTGTTTTGAGTAAATGCTATCATATTTTTGGCCTGTGATATTATTTTTCATGACAATGTGTACTATCTTAGCTACATTAAACGGGTTAAGTGCTTACAGGCTAGCATGGGAACTTAACCATTATAAATAAAACGTTATTTCTATGAGGAAATGTGTTTGAAACAGCCAACTTAAAGACTTTTAGAATATGATCTGCATGCAAGTCAAGTACTTCTCTATATCTCTTTTTAAAATTTATTTTATTCACTATATCTTTTGAAGAAAACTATTTTGGTGAAACCTTTTTAAAAAATAACTTTCACACCTCAAATCTGCCTTTTTCCCAAATAGAACATTCCCTTGTAACAAAGAAATAGAGTTAAGGAAAACAAACCAATATAATGGCCATGCTTGATAATGTATGCCTCATTCTGCGACTGCAGTCTACCACTTTTCCCCTAAGAGATAGTGGGAGTGTTTTATTTCCAGTCCTCTGAAGTGAAGATTGGTCACTGTATTAATCAGAATTCTAATGTCTTTCAGTGTTGTTTTTCTTTACATTATTGTGGTCATTCACATGCCTTCTCCGAAAAGAAAACTTTCAGGAGAGCCAATTGTAGGGTTCCTCCTTTGTCTAGACCTGTGATTCCATAGGTCTACATTAAACTGATCCTTCATCTATAACTGAGTGTCTTAGAGAGTTTCCTGGGAGGCACTTAGAGGTCTGATGGCTGGCACAGAAACACACATATGTCATATATGTCAGAGCTAGGACTTAAACGCCAGCCATTCATACTGTATAAATATCAGCCAGGTAAGCTAGGTGGCATAGTGGATAGATTATTGGACCTGGAGTCAGGAAGACTCACCTTCTTGAGTTCAAAGCTAGACTTAGACACTTATTAGCTGTGTGACCTTGGACAAATCACTTAACCCTGTTTGACTCAGTTTCCTCATCTGTAAAATGAACTGGAGAAGGAAATGGCAAACAACTCCAGTATTTTTGCCACGAAAACCCCCAATGGGGTCATGAAGAGTCGAGCGTGACAGAAATGACTGAACAACAACACAACAGCAAATATCAGCCATCAGGATGATTATTATTCTGCTAAGTTATCTTGATAATATGAACAGTTCAGGGTGGGTAAATAGTTAAACCTGACGCAGAGACAAGCTTTGTCATATCTGGTACTTGAGAGAGCAGCTCAGTATAATGGGGAAAATATAAGATCTAGAATCAGGACACATGTGTAAGTCTCATCTTTGATGTTTCATAGAGGTATTATTGTGAGCAAGCCATTTATCTTCTTTGGGCCTTAGTTTTCTCATCTATAAAACAGAGTTACTATGAAATGCACCAGCCACCTGATAGGACTATTGTGAGACAAGCTAAACTAAATCTGAATGAACGAGAGTAATAACTGTTTATTTTCTCCCTTCCTCCCCCAACCCCAGCACTTAGCACAGTGCCTGGCACATAGAAGGTGCTTAATAAATGTTCATGGATTGATTTGTTGATTTTCATTCTCCCTTGAAAAGAAAGGTGAATTACAAGGTGTTTTCCAAAGATTCCTAATTGATTTTTTTTTCCTTCTCCTGTGGGTCCTAGATTGTTGGTGATGCAGTGGGATGGGGCTTTGTTGTAAGAGGAAGCAAGCCATGTCATATCCAGGCTGTGGATCCCAGTGGCCCAGCAGCTGCAGCTGGAATGAAGGTATGCCTATCTTGTCTTTATCCTAATAGTCTTTTGTATCTACCTGTTGTTATAATTTCTATTTTGTATTGCTGTGTTGGGTCTCAAGTCTTTACAGCTTTATCACATGTCCTTACATAGACATGGCTTTGTTCCATCCTGCTGCCCTCCTCAGCCTGCCCTTCACCTCGCTCCTACACTCATGCTTCAGCCTCTTTGATGTATAAGTTTTTCTTTTGGCAGAACAACCTCTAAACGACTCTTGCTTTGGGTTAGAAGCAGGAGTGGGGAACCTTCGGCCTTGAGGACACATGTGGCCCTCTAGATCCTCAAGTGCAATTCTGTGAAGTTTGGATTCAGTCAAAAGGCCTAGAGGGTCATGTGTGGTCTCGAGGCTGCAGGTTCAAAGGCATACATAAAAAATTTCAAGGGCAACATTATCAATTGCAGGAATCAGAAAAGGCCCCTTATAGGAGAAAAAAACTGAGCTGAGCTTTGAGGGAAATAGGGTTTCCAAAGAGCAGAGATAAGGAGATAGACTATTTCAGGCAGGAGATTACAGCTTGTGCAAAGAAATGGAGAGGAAAATTTAATGTCCGCTCTACCATTTCCACGCTGTGTCGCCTGCACTCTAGCTGTTATCTTCATCTCACGCTGCCCCCCCCCCCCCACCATGCCCCAAACTTTGGATTTGGCTTCAGAACTAGACCTTCACCCTAAATCTAACTCCAGGCCCAGCCCTCTATCCACTGTGTCACCTAGCTGTGAGAGGTAGAGAGGAATTGAAGGCCTGGATAAGGATGGTTTTAGTCCAAGAGAGAAGGGGATGAATGGAAAGCATATTATAGAAGAAGAATCAACAAGTTTTAGCGATTGATTGTATCTGGGAAGTGAGAGAGAAGAATAGTTGAAGATAACTCCAAGATTGTGATGCAGATCTGAGTGATGGGAAGAGTGACGATGCCTTCCAAAGAAATAGGGAAGTTAAGAAAAGGAGTGACTAAGGCTAATAAAGTTCTAGACACGGAGTCATCCAAGTGGAAATGACCAGCAAGAAGTTGGAGATATGGGATTGAAATAAGAGGGAGAGACAGAAATAGAGATAGAGACACAGAGAGACAGGGACAAAAAGAGAGAGTAGTCAATCAATAAACATTTATTAAGTACCTGCTATGTGCCAGACATTGTGCTAAGTGCTGTTCAGATCTGGCCTCAGATACTTATTAGTTGTGTAATTCTGGGCAAATCACTTGCCTCAATTTCCTCATCTGTAAAAGGGGGATAATAATAGCAGGTACCTCCCAGGGTTATTGTAAATGAGATAGTAATTATAAAACACTTAGCAGAGTGCCTGGCACATAGGAACTGCTATATAAATGTTAGTTATAATTAGCTATTGCTTATTTAGATTTGGGAATCTTCTGCATAATGATGACAACTGAATCTATGATCACTTATGAGGTCACCAAGAAGAAAGAATATATATAGAAAAGCAAAGGACTGATGACCAAGCCTTGGGGTACACCCACCCATATGGACATGAATGATGGTCCTAGTCAGAACAGAGGAGTATCACAAAATCTCAATGAGACAGTATGCAGAAAGAAGATTTTTTCACCTTTGTTATATGCTGCAGAGAGGTCAAGAAAGAGAAGCACTTATCATTTCCCCTGCTCATCCTCCTGTATATATGCCAACACACCAGGAAGTGAAAGTATAGCAGCAGGTAAGAATTAAAAAGCAGCAAAGAGATTGACGTCCCAGACTCAGAAGAGTGGGCCAGTCTTTTCCAGAAGCTCAATCTTACTCATTCTCTTGAAGGGCTGTGGAGTCCCCTTTGGAATACAACTCATGGTTGTGGGGAGCCCCGCTGTGGGGGTGGGGAGAGCTGTGCAGAAGGATTATTAGCACTGTGGGTTTGTCTTACAGTTCAGTGCCGTCCCTGCGGCATTGTGGTGGAGGGCACAACACCAAAGAGGCTTGAAGAAAGAAAATTGGCTGAAATAAAAAAAAGGGTGAGAATTTGTACATGTGCCAGGACTGAATATTTCAATTTGTAATGGAACTCTTGGCCACAGGAAGGATTTTCTATTTTATTTCCACAGAGATGTACCTAGCAGAATTTATTTTTGGGAGATTGCCTTGGTTTGTACTGTGCAGGTTCTTTGTTTATGAAACTTATGGTTGCTCATTTCTTTCACTTTAAGAGTATTTTCTTTCCTTTCTACTGAGCTGGGTACTTAATGGAAAGGCAAGGACTTATCCCTCAGTTAAATGTGTCTTTTCACTTAATTAAATGCCTGGTTAATTCAATTCACTTTGAGTAATATTTGTTGAGTGGATGGTGTAATGGTGGTAGGCATCATCAATTGAGTAATTACTGAATTTTAACACTCTAATAGGATATGTAGTGTTGAGAAACTAAAGTAGAATGCTTTGAAAAGGGGCCCAATTCACCATAGATTCCAGTGCCTAGTATGTGTCCTCCCTCAGATATTTACTGGCTATTTGACTTTGGGCTAGTCCCTTGACTACTCTGTCTCAGTTTCCTCATTTGTAAAATAGGGATAATAATATCATCTACCTCACAGGGTTGTTATGAGGATCAAGTGAAATAATATATGTAAAGTGCTTTGTCATCCTTAAAGTGCTACATAAGGGCTAGCTATTATTATTATAGATAATTTTCCACACTATGGAGTTAGACTAAATTTAGGTGCCTTTTTCTGAAATTGTTGGATTTTTAGATTATTTTAATTTTTTGCCAAAACATTCATTATTGATATAAGGGTAGGGGTCAATTAAGTCAATCAGTCAAGTTAACTCATCCCACTTAAAGTAAGTGTTAAATGCTAGACCCATTACTCAGAAAGTTTGGTTCAGAGTGGTCGAGAAAATGTCCTTTGAGTCATCTGTAAAATATTGAAGCCACTTCAAAAGCGAAAGATTCAAGCATTTGGAGTCTTATGTTGAAAGCCTCCCTTGAGGGGAGGAGAAGAGCTCCAGCCTCAGGTCTTGGCTTCCATGTAAATCCCCACTCCTGCTTGACCAGATGAAGACCTTGTGAATTTAAGTGTCCTAGTTGTATCCCTAGAATAGTGACAGCTAGTGTCAGTGCCTGAATCAGGAGCTGAGGATGGACTGGATACCATGAAGAAAGGCACATTCAAGGATCTACAAGAAGCCCTATAGAAAAGCTGTGTCTTCTCTGAGGGAAACATCTTGAGAACTTCATCAAAATGTAATTTTGATGTGAATTATCCCCATGCTGTATTGAATTCTCTAAGCTCGAGCCCCAGTTTCCTCTGGGCTTGGTGTGTACTTATGGGAGAGTGAATCACAGACTTGGAGTTTTGTACAAATTGCTTTTACTATTGCCACCTTAGTAAATACCTTTGAGACTAAAAGCTAATTACAACTTATCAAGCAATTGATATCGACTGATAAGCATTGAGAGGGAACACACCAGTGGGGCCTCATAAGCTATGTTTTTATTGTTATTCAGCTGTATCTGACTCTTCGTAACCCCATTGGGGGTTTTCTTGGCCGAGATAGTGAAGTGGTTTGCCATTTCCTTCTCCAAGTCATTTTACAGATGAGGAAACTGAGACAAACAGGGTTAAGTGACTTGCCTGGGGTCACATAGCTAATAAGTGTCTAAGGCCAGATTTGAATTCAGGAAGAGGAGTCTTCCTGACTGTAGGCCTGGCACTATGTCCACTGTACCACCTTGCTATAGTATAGTATTAGAACAACATTCCTCTCATCCTCCTGACTCTAAAGGAACAAGTAGCCAATCTCTGGGGACCCAGCCTGCCAGGGTAAATGTGGGTTGGGAGAACAGCTTCAGAATCTGTGCTACAGTAAAATTTGGTTCAAATTTATGGAATTTACTAACTCTGTAAGAAGGAAGAATGGAAGGAAAAGAGGGAGGGAGAGAGGAAAAAAAAGAGGGAGTGGGAAGAAGGAAGGAAAAGAGAGGAAGGAAGGAAGGAAGGAAAAAAAAGAAAAATCTAATTAACTTGAATTTTATTTATCATTCAAAATTTTCTTCCAGTTTTGCTAATATACTTGCAGTTATTCTGACATTATTATCATTCATGAGCACATGGACAGCTAAGTTGCTCAGTGGCTATTACACTAGATTTGAAGTTGGGAAAATCTGAGTTTGAACCTGGCCTTACTACCTGTGTGACCTTGGGCAAGTCACTTCATGTCTCTCAGCCTCAGGTTCCTCACCTATAAAATGGGGATGATAATAGCACCTAACTCATTGGGAGGTTGTGAGCATCCAAAAGAGATAACATGTAAATGTTTTGCAAACCATAAAGCACTATATAAATGCTAGTTATTATTATTTTGTCATGTTTCTTTCATTTGGCGTTATTTTATATACAACATTCTATATAAAGGATTTTGTTTTTTAGTCATGTCTGACTCTTTGTGACCCCATTTGGTGTTTTCTTGGCAAAGATACTGGAGTGGTTTGCCATTTCCTTCTCCGCCTCATTTGACAGATAACAAAACTGAGGCAAACAGGGTTAAATGACTTGCCAATGGTCACACAGATAGTAAGTGTTGGAGGACATATTTGAACTCAGGAAGATGTCTTCTGACTCCAAGCTCAGCTCTCTATCAACTGCACCACCTAGATATCCTATATAATATGATGTGTGTGTGTGTGTGTGTGTATATACACACACACACATACATATATACACACACACACATATATGTGTGTGTGTGTATTTAATTTGTATATATAGTCCTCAAACTTGCAATTTTTAGTAGCTACAGTTTTAAGCAGTATACTGTATTTCCTGAGAACTTTTTAATGAATCCAGTTCTACCCCCTTTTTTTATCTCTCTTACTAGCTTGATGATTCTGGGCAGTTAATCCCTCTGAGATTTAGTTTCCTTATCTATGAAATGAAAATAATCATACCTATCATACCTGCCTTGTAGGAATGCTTTGAGGCTCAGATAAAATAATGTACAAAAAGTGTTTTGCAAATTTTAAAGTACCACATGAATGTCAGCTATTCTGTCTCCATATTGTACCCATATCCACATACCCTGTGGTAGTATGTTTGTTGCCAAGTGCAATCTATAATAACAGTAATAATAGCATTTACATAACACATTAAAGTTTGCAACAAGTTTTACGTATATTAACTCATTTGATCCCCACAACATCCCTATGAGGTAGATGCTATTTTTATCCCGTTTTACAGATGAGGAAACTGAGGCATGCAAAGGTTAAGTGACTTGCCTGGGATTATAGCTAGTAAATGTCTAAAGCATGATATGAACTCAGATCTTCCTGACTCAAAGGCCCCTGATCTATCCATTGTACCACCTGGCTGCCAAGAAATCAGTATAATATTAACTGGCATTTATGTAATATTTTAAAATTTGCTTTGCATTCATTATCTCATCTGAGTCTCACAACAGTTCTATGAGCTAGGTACTATAGGTATTCTCCCATTTTACAGAGTGGAAATTTGGATCTAAGGGAAGTTATGTTATTTGCCTATAGTCACATAGCTAGTAAGTGTTTGAGAGATATTTGAATCCATACTGTCATTATTTCATGTGCAGCTCATAGGCAGAAAATGTATTACCCCTATTTTACTGCAACCCAGAGTAAGAACAGCATAAAAAATGGAGGAAAATAAATTTTGTCCCTACCACCATACCACCCTAATCTTAGCTTTAGTAGTAGCATCTCTGATCCACCTTCCCTCTTAATATGGCTCTCTGGCTACATAAACTGGTATCATTGTGTGTTATTACCATTTGCATTAGCTACAAGATTAAAACTTTACCACTTGACCAGGAGGTTTTTTTTGTTGTTTGTTTTTTTTTTTGTTTTTCTGATTTTTGTTTTGTTTTGTTTTGTTTTTTGCTAGGGCAGGAGCATAACAATCAGGGTCAAGTGACTTGCCCAGCATCACAGAGCTAATGTATCAGAGGTCAAATTTGAACTCAGGTCCTCCTGGAATCTCTGATTCCAGGGCCCGTGCTCTATCCATTGTGCCACCCAGCTGCCCTTTTGTTCAAAGACTCTAGGCTCAAAGCAGTTTCTTCTGTGATCCTATAGTCAGTCAATACTGCATTCCAATGAGTAAATATAACAATGGGAGCATTGTGTCTGATTACAGGTATAGCCTGTGCACAGTAACCATAGATTTTAACTTGGAACTGGCTATTTCCTAGCCCACCAGGTTGTGTGCCCATTGCTCCCAATTATTTAACATTTAACAAATCCTAATAGTTAAATGTTGGTGGCTTGAGATGAGGTGGAGGTGTGATCAAGTTACCTAAATAGCAGTAACCTGTGAGAGAAGATTGATGGGAACAGCAGCTGTAAATATTTTTATCTGATCCTTTTGGAGACAGTAACAGAGAGGAGCCCTTACCAATCCATCACTACTGTCAGAAATTCTATTTATATCATGCAAAACTTTCTTCCCATCTTCTAATTCCTCTAACTAAATAGTGGATAATTTCTTTCATTAAGTCCTCAATAGCCTTCAGTAGCTCCCTGTTGCCTCCTGATTCAAAATATAACTCAGACCTCTTCATGATCTGACCCTTCCTTACTATCACTTTATTTTATGTCACCTTTCTCCTCTCCAGTCTAGTTTCTTTACTGTCCTGCTTTTACAAGGTGTTCCAAAAATCTTGATGCAGTTTTAAATTTCAAATAGCTTAAAACCACACTAAGATTTTTGGAATGTTCTCTACTATGGCCTTATGCCAAACCTTCCCCTCATGCCCTGCTCCATGCATCTTTTAATTATATTCCTCTCACTTAGATTTTTTTAAGGGAGGGGGAGGATAAAGGAGAAGATAATTAAAATAATTTCTTTTTAAATGAGGAGGCACAACACTACAGCAAATAGTTTCCTATGTCCTATCACAAAAACCCCAAGCTGGTGTCCTGTTGATAAATTTCTTCTGAATGCCTATTCAGTTGAGATATACCATGGTTGGTAAGGTCAAGAAGGCTACATGTTCTGAGGGACCTCGCTTGTTTAAGAACAAACAAAGAAAGTGACAACTGTGATTTTTGGCCCTGTTCTACCTGGTAGGAATTTGCTCTTGAGGCTTCAAGGTGAGAGCTGTAAAGTCATTTTGTATTCTTGGACTTGCCTGAGCAAGCTGAGGAGACACGATGCAGCTTTTGTGCATTCATGGAATTTGACTCCTGGTCATAAATTCAGCACAAAAGACATCAGTGCTGTTCTCGGAAAGGTTTATTTTTCTTAGGAAGAATAATACAATTCTGAAAGAGAACAACATTTAAATTATTCCAGGGCAATTCTGTGCCAACGGTTCTACAAAACCATAGAAGTATTTCAGAACTCCTGCCCCTCTCTCATTTCCTGTTGTAATGAATGGATGGATGTTGGCCCACTGGGTTTCTTTTCTCCATTTACTTAATTGTTTAAGTGTCAATTTTATGTATTGCCAAAAATATTTTAGTTTTGTTAGGAAATGAGCTGTAATTCTCATTCTCAATTTCTTCTTGCTTCCTCCCCTACACCATATTTGTACTTCATTTAAACAGAGCAATAGAATGTAGATCCCATATCTTGACCCTTCATTTCTCACAGCAAAAAGCCTGCATATTTTACATTATTCATAACAAGAACTTAGGCTGGTAAAACCCACCTATTAAAATTCCTGATTTTGTTTGAAATATTAGAGTCACTAATGTAGTAAGTTGTGATATTTTTAAAAAATCAATTAATCAGAGGAAAAATATATGATAAGTTTTGAAGTTTTTTTGGTTTCCTTCATTGTGGTTTTCCTACCAAGTTCAGGCAAATCAAATGTGTAAAAATTTTGGGGTGTATGTGTGTTTTATATGTAGTGTGATATTCTTTCATAAATTACTTTACCCAGCAAAGAATAGCTTTTCCAGTGTTCTCATACATCCTTTCTCAGAGTAAAATGTAGATTCCTTAATCTATCCATTGAATAAGAATATTATAAGCTCTTTTTTTAATTGAATTTTCTTTTTTTAATCAGCAAAAATCTAGCCTTTCTCCCTCCCTCAAGAAAGAAAAACAAAACCCATTATAAATTTTTGATCAAACAAAACAAATTTCTGCAATGACCATGTCTAAAAGAAACATATATATATATATACAGTACGCATATACATATATGTGTATGTTTTTATTATATATACACATATGTACACACATATACAATATATGTGTATATATGTATCTCATTCTGTTACTACATTGATGAGTTCTTAAGTCTTTCAAAGTGTTTTGTCTTTACAATATTATTGTCATTGTAGAAGTTATTCTCTTAATTCTGTTCACTTCACTCTGCATCAGTTCATACAAGTCTTCTCAGGTTTCTCTGAATCCATCCCCTTTATAAATTACGATACTCTTCCATCACAAGTATATACTATAACTTCTTCAACCATTCCCCAGTTGATGGGCACCCCCTCGTTCTAATTCTTTGCCGCTCCAAAAAAGACCGTATTTGAATATTCTTAGAGTTAATTTTGCTTAGGGTTAATCCCTCCCTTAATTTACACTCCTTCTAGTTCCCCTTCCCTCTTCTCTCCTTTCCTGTATATCCATTGTGTGTGTGTGTGTGTGTTCTCTGCTTTGATCAGTTCAGATAAGAGTAAAGTTCAAGTATCTGGTATTCCCCTCACACCTCCCTCTTTGTATAGGTTTCTACTTGTGCATCCTTATTATGTGAGATACTCTTCTTTAACCTTCCTTTCTATCCGCTTGGTCCCCCACAATGAGTATTACTCTTCCCCTCCCTTTCCATACTTACTTTAAGTTCATCAAGAGATCACTCCCAGGCCTTCTGTCTAATTAAACTCCCTTTATGACCCCTGATGATGATAGGGTTCAGAAGGGATACCTGTTATCATCTCCCCATATTAGAATATAAGCAGTTTATCCTTGTTTAGTCTTTTATTATTGTTCATGTGTGTTTAACTTTTCATCCTTCTCTTAATTCCTATATTTGAACTTCAAAATTTATGCACAGCTCATTCATTAGGAATGCTTGGGAATCCTCTGTATCATTAAAGTCCTATTTTCTCCCTATAGGATTATACTCAGTTTTAGCTGGGTAAGTTGTTCTTGGCTTTAAGCCTATATCCTTTGCCTTCTGGAATATCATATTTTAAGTTCACCATTTCTTTATAGTGATAGCTGCTAAATACTATGTGATTCTTATCATGGCTCCTTGGTATTCTTTCTTTCTGACTGCTTATAGTATTTCTTCCTTGACCTGAAAGTTTTCATTTGGGGTTTTTTTTTCAGGACTTGACTGGTGGATTCTTTCTATTTCCATTTTGTCTTCTGGTTCTAAACAATCTGGACAGTTTTCTCTTAAGATTTCCTGAAATAAGATGTCTTGGGCTCTTATTTGGTCATGGTGTTCAGATAGTCTAATGATTCTTAAATTTTTTCTCCTTGATCTGTTTTCTAGGTGTTTTTGCTATGAGATACCCTGCATTTTCTTCTTTTTTTTTCAGTCTTTTGACTTTAAAAATGTTTCTAGTTGCCTAACAACAATGGAGTTATTGGCTTCTATTTAGTTCTTTCTAATTTTTTTTTTTTTAGGCAATTGGGGTTAAGTGACTTGCCCAGGGTCACACAGGTAGTAAGTGTCAAGTGTTTGGTCCGAGACCAGATTTAAACTCAGGTCTTCCTGACTTCAGGGCCAGCGCTTTATCCACTGCGCCACCTACCTGCCCCAGTTCTTTCTAATTTTCAAGGAATTTGTTGCATAGGCAAGGTTTTATACCTCTTGTGCCAAGCTCTTAATTCCCTTTCCAATTCTTTCTTCCATAGCTCTCATTGCTTTTCCAGTTTTTTCCTCTAATGCTCCAATTTCATCTATAAAAATATTTTAACTCTTAAAAAAACCTCTTGCTTTGTTTCTTCTAAAAATTCTAGTTAAATTTGTGCACACACTGTATTTTTCTCTGAGGCTTTGCTTGTAGGTGTTTAGAATCATTTTCTTCTTCTGGGTTTATGTCTTGAACGTCCCTGCCCCAACAATGGCTTTTTTGTGATGAGATTCTTTTTTTTTGTTTTCTCATTCTTCCAGCCTCCTGTCTGACCTCAGACTTTATGTTGGGACTGGGCTTTGTACACTTATGGAGGTTAAGATCTAGTCTGACCAAGTGGCTACTTTCTTAGGAGTATTGAGTATTATGTTATTCTAGGCTATTAGAAACATCTCAGGTTGCAGACCTACAAACTTTAGTGCTTCCAAAGTGGTTTGATCCTGGATAAAATCTTATTAGTCTTCTGGTTTAAGCTCTGCAAGTTCCTAAACTGGGTTTGACTTTGGAGCAATGAAAGATTGCTGCTGGCTTCAGAGTAGCAGGACTTAAACTTTCCTTTAGTGTGGCATTCCTGCCCTGGTTATTCCTCTTCAGTCTTCAGACTAGGATAGAAGACGGTACTTCAGATAGGATAGAAGAAGATAGACCCCATTCTGCAACTAGGTAAGAGCCACACAGTTACTTCTTGTTTCTAAACTTCCTCTTCTGAATGAAGCAGCTAGGTAGTGCTGGAGTAGTGAACTGGACTTGGAGTTAAGAAACCCCGAATTCAAATCCACCCTCAAACACTTACTAGCTCCATGACCTTGGGCAAGCTACTTAAGATCTGTTTGCTTCAGTTTCCTCGACTGTAAAATGGAGATGATGATAATAATGCCTACTTCCCAGTTTTGTTGTGAAGTTCAAATGAAGTATTATCTGTAGAGTACTTAACACATAGTAGGCACTATATTTGTTGTTCAGTCATTTTTCAGTTGTATACAACTCTTTGTGACCCCATTTGAGGTTTTCTTGGCAATGTTGTTGGAATGGTTTGCCATTTTCTTCTCCAGCTCTATTTTACAGATGATAGAACTGAAGCAAACAGGGTTAAGTGACTTGCCCAAAGTCACAGAGCTAGTAAGTGTCTGAGCTCAAGAAGATGAGTCTTCCTAACTTCAGACCCAGCACTCTAGCTATCCTCTGTGCTACCTAGCTGCCCCACTTTATAAATGCTAGCTATTTACATTATTATCATGATTATTGTCAGGGGTGACAAAGTCGCTAGTTGGCACCTGTTCCAACACTCTGCGAAATGCCCTAATATGGTTCTTGGGCTTTGTCTTGCTCTTGGGCACAGTCTCTGGGATCTGGAATGTTCTGGCAGTGTGCTTCTGGCCAGGCCCCATTCCCAGGGTCCATAGACCTCTTTGTCTGTCTCCCTATGCTTATCTGAGCTGGACAAATGACTCACTGTGATTTTTTTTCCTTAGATTTCCCCATCAAGATGGAGTCTAGTATTTTTTTCTAGATCTTGGAGTTTTGGGTTGGAGCTCACCTTATTTCTTTCTGCTACTCTGACATCTTAGCTCCACCCCTCATAGGTTCTTAAGGATAATTTATTAACTGCTTGAGCTAGATAGGACAATGTTAATAGCAGATGAAAAGAAAGTGAAATTACTCAACCACCATCTCCTCACATCCCACTCTGGGGTCCTGCTATCCCCACTGATGGTTGCCTCATTCTCTCACTACATCTAGACCCAACCCCAGTCATGCTTCATGTCCCTCCCTAGCCATCTTCTTTCTAGAAGCTTCTATACTTAGACCAGAAATCATTCGCAGAAGAGCTTAAGCCTTTCACTGCTGGAAACTCCCACCCTGGTGTCTCACTGTCCTGTTGCATATATCACAGTCACCCAGTATATTAGGCCTAGCCCAGCCATGTTTCATTCCATTCTTCATCTCCTCTGTAGCTGGGCCACTGTGCATGTACCCTCTTCAGCCCCCTCTCTGATTCCAGCCTTGACAATTCTCTCTACCCACTCCCCATGCTTTCCAGTTATTGAACCACAATCAAATTAATTCTATCATTACTTCTGGGGAAAAAAAAAAACCACATATTCATACACTCCCCTGTGGCTCCCTTCACTATCTTAGTAGGTTTCCAAACTAAAATACCCCTCTCTAGCCACCACTTCTCTCTAGCATAGTTCTGCCCACCCCGCCATTACATTGTAAGCTTACTAAGGGGAGGAACTATCTTTTGTGTTTGTATTCCTAGAACTTAGCACATAGTAAGTGCTGGACACATAGTAAGCACTTAAATGCTTATTCATTCAGTCATTCTCCATCGGAGAAAATGATATACACCCTGGAAAGGGTCCAGGGAACTCTACCTAAAAACTTTTCCCTCTAAAATTAAGGGGGAATTCCAGCCAAAGGTAAGTGAGGAGCTGGTAAAAAACACACTAGAAACTGTACAAAAGTTCAAGCCTTCAGAACCCTGATGCGCATTTGCACAACATGGAATTCTTTCATCTAGCCTAATTGACCCAAATCCCTTCCAATATTAGTGACAAGTAAAGGGGAACTTGAAGAAACCTGTTCTGCTCTGTGGCTAACTGAATCATGAGGAAGTTTTCCCTGCCAGCGTGTTGGAATGTGCCTCCTCGGCTCAACTGAGACTTTTGGCCTCTGGACCAAGAAGAAGAAGGTTAATCTTTTTTTTCTACGTGTCAGCCTTTCAAATAAATAAAGGCAGCTACCATGTCCCCCTAGGTTTACTCTTTTCTAGGTTAAACTTTCTCATCTTCATCTTATCCTCATATAACAAAGTCCCTAATCTTTTCACCAGCCTGATTATTTTCCTCTGATTATTTTCTGTCCTTAAAATGTGTCACACAGATTCCAACACTGTATTCTAAATGTGGGGCAGATAGGTGGGACAGTGGTTAGGTCACTGGGCTTGGAATCAGGAAGAGCCCTCTTCCTGAGTTCAAATTTGACCTCAGACCCTTACTGGCTATGTGACACTGGACAAGTCACTTAACCCTGTTTGCCTCAGGTTCCTTGTATGTAAAATGTGCTGGAGAAAGAAATGGTAAACCACTCCAATATCTTTGCCAAGAAAACCCAAAATGGGGTCATGAAGAGTCGGACACAATTGAAATGACCGAACAACAGCACTCTAAATGTGGTCTAACAAGGGCAGAATGAAGTTGGATTAGCAGCTCTCTCGTTCCTGATACTGTGGCCCTCTTAATTCAGTCTAGTATAGCATTAGCTTTTTTGGCTGTCATGAATACTTATTAGCTCATACGAAGCTTACTGTCAATGAGATTGCCACACCTCACATTTGTTGAGAGCCGGTCCTCTCATGATGTCCCTAGGGTACTGGAAAACAGAGCATATGATAACCTATTCCCCACTAAACGAACACACAGTTTTTACTCAAGAGATAAACTGCAATGGGGATTATCAAGGGAAATTCCTAGTTTAGTAAAACCATAAAGTACATAAAAATAAGTCAAATAATGAAACTAGAATCCTTAATAATTATCTTAAAATTTACAGATACACCATTATATCTAAAAGGAGAATGACAATGGAAACCTTACTGGGGCCTGGTCCCTATCTTAACACATGGCCACATGGACTTCCCAGTGTCTAGGAGAGACAGACAGACAGACAGAGACAGAGAGAGAGAGAGAAACGCACAGGGACAGAAATATTGAAACAGACATACAGACACAAAAAGAGGCAGGCAGACAGAGAGACAGGCAAAGACCAGCAGACACAGAAAGACAGACAGAGAGAGACAGGCAGACACAGACAGAGAAAGAGTTGTATCTTTGCCAGGAGTGGAAGAACCATGTCTTCCATTATCCACCAAGAATAAGAGCCATGGTGCTCCCTACTACTCTGTCTTCCAGAAGAAAAGAGGCAAAGGAAGCTCTATTCTCTTGTTTATCTGAAAAGAGAAAACCATGACTCAAAGCATCCAGAGCAAATTTCCTGAGCATAATAGGAAGGAAAGAGGGAGCAAGGTGAAGTGAAAACCTGTGTCATAAAGCACTGCCTACTACTTCTGTTAGTCAGGTCCTAGCGATATTAGGATCTAGAACTGCTCATCCATTTCCTCCTGAGGGTGAAGGCAGGGATGTGCTGAAGCTCGCTCTTAATCAGCTTGCAGTAGCTGGTTGTTACATTTTCAGTGAGCACATGACAAATGCTACAGATCAGAGATTGATTTGTTGTTTTGCTGGTTGTCAAGAAAGTAATGGAGAAAATGTTAATAATTAATAATTAAACTTAAAAGTATGTTGTGCATATATTTTTTTTCTGGAGAGCCAGTTGTTAAACATTTACCAACACACCCTTGGTTAAAGGTAATATCATGTATCTTCTACACTTTTGAGCTCTGCCAAATCTGAAGGTCAGTGCTGATCCCCCTCCAACTCTCCATCTTTCCAAGGAGAGAGTCAGCTTTGAACCCTCAGCTTCCTACCCTATTCCTCTTCCTAAAGTTACCTCCTAAATATAGTAAATGTGGCTTCTGGAGGCCAGAGTCTTTTTTCTAACTGGAGCCAAGTGCCCCACAGTCCAAGCAGTCAGAAGGTAATTAGAGTTCAGCTGTTAACTATGATATTACCAAGGCTCCCATAGTAGGAAGGCTTCTAATGTGATCTATTAAAAATCCCTAGATCCTTTTCACGGGAACTGTTCAATAGCCATGCCTCTAACATCCTATACTTGTGAAATTGGCCTTTTGAGCCCAGATGTAGACTTCTAATTTCCTCTTATTAAATTTCATGTCATTGGACTCTGTTATCAATTCTGCTCAATTTTACATCACCTGCGGAGGTTACAAACATGCAGTCAAGTCATTGGTAATAAATGCTAACCAGCCCTGGGACAAGCACAGATCCCAGAGTGCAAAATTTTAACAACTTACCCGCCTCTGACTAGGGGGATGTCCCCAGATCACACTTTTAAATTTAATCTACATCATGACAATTTTTTCCATGACTTTCTTAAGTCTAGACAATCAACAAAAACAACAAATGAAGCCCTGATTTGTGTTATTTGCTGATTTCCAAGGTGAAAATTTAACAATTATTATTGTTATAACAAAATTTAACAACTCTTATTGGGCCTGGTCATTTAACTACTTCCAGTTCTACCTGGTACTAGCATTTAGCCTGTCCCTCTCCATTCTAGATCAAGAATGATTTAGTGCTGGAAAAGGGACTCAGAGACTGTTTAGTTCAGACCAATCCCTTCATTTTACGATTGAGGCCCAGTGAGGTCAAGAAACTTGCCTAAAGTCATATAGGCAGTGTGTATCAGAGGTAGATTTGAACCCAGGACCTTAGAGCCAGGACTCTTTCCATTGTGTCTGTGCTACCTCCCACGTCATGCTGACTTTTAGTGACTGCTGGCTCTATTTCCCAAATCATTCCTTTAATAATGTCTTCAATAATTTTGTTAGGAATTAAACTCAAACTTGCTTGTTAGTTTTTGCTGAAGACTCCCATGTTCTTTCTTTTTATTATTTTTTTTTCTAAATCAGGTCATTTACCTCTTCCAATCCTATGGCATCTTTTAAATGATCCAAAATCTTTCAAAGATCAGTAATAGCAGTAATTAAAATTTGTCAGTACTTTTTAGTACTCTGGGCTGTAGTTTAGGGCTGCTAAGTGGTTCAGTGGATAGAGTACTGGGCCTGGAGTCAGGACCCATAGCCTTTTTTTTACCTTCTCTGCCCTCTTCCTCAGTAATGGGTCATCAGCTACACCATTTGGAGCTCATGGAACTCTTTTCACACAGCCTGAGGATTCTGAGGGTGCACATGCTTTTTAAGGAGGCAAATTACAGAGGTATTTTAGTTGCCAAGACTAGCTTATTAGATAAGTCCCAGCAGTGCTCTCAGTTCTGTATTTTTTTCACATAGTTTGCTAAAAAATTCTAGTTTCTTTCTCCTTCTACCAGGTCAGAGGTTCTAACTGCCTTGTCTTTATCTGTTGCTTATTGGCAGCTTCAGAGTAAGAGAAAGAATCTTAATAGGGCCATTGGTCTACACTGCCTTTTTGATCAGATCAGTTGTCCTGCTTCCCTGATTGTGGTAATATTAAAGTTCATCTACACCAGGAGTTCTTAGCCCAGGGCCCTTAACTTAACCCATGGATGGGAAAAATGCATCTTTATTTTCATTCATCTCTAGCTTAAATTTATAATTTCCTTCAAATATGATTAAGAAAAACACACACATTATTATGAGAAGGGGTCCATGGTCTTTACTAGACTGCTAAAGGGTCCTTGACACAAAAAAGTTAATATCCCCCAACCTAGACCCTGAAGAAACAAGGCTCTTTTCTTTCTGGCCTCCCTTGGTCTTATCTTCTAGGTTAGATTGAATTGTACTCCAGCCATGGCACAAAACTGAAATTCTCACATGATCTCTCTCCCCACCTCCCCTCCAGCTTTCCTCCATCAGTCACTCACAGAAATTTCAGTGGAAAGAGCATTTGATTTGGAGAGAACCTGGGGTTCAAATTCTAACTCAGCTCTTTATTAATTGTGACCTTAGGTAAGTCACTTGTCCTTTCTGCCTCAGTTTTCAAATCTGTAAATGAAGGTAACTTCTGAGGTCCCTTCCAACTCAATCTACGACCCCATGATTTACTGTGGGACCATGAATGAAAAATGTACATAAGTGCCTTCTGAATTGGGTTTGAACTAACTAGTAATAGACCAATTATGAGATCAGTGTACTGAAGCTTTCATATCATGGGTAAGGGATACAGTTTGCTAAGTGAGTTTTCTACAGTAGCTGACTATGAAAAAACCAACAAACACACATTCATACACTGACTAAAGTCAAGGAAACATTTTCATAACTGCCAGTCACTTCTCCTGTCATGTGTATGATTATGCCCCAATTCAGATTGCATTTGTACATTCTAAAGAGAGAGCTCCTTTCAGATTTGAGTGAATCACTTTGTACTTTCTTAGGGATATAAAACTTTGAGTAGGCTCATTTGTACTTTGAAATTGTCCAGGAACTCTCAGTAGCTCATTTGTATATGAAAAGGCCAGGAAAGCCACTGAGCAGCCAGCCTCTGCTTGCTTGACCGTGGGCAAGTTAACCTTCCCTCACTCCCTGATTTGCATGGACCCACAAGAGAGATTTAGAGTATAAAAAACTGGAGGACCCTGAATGCCAGAGCTGTTTGGTGATTGGGGGCAAACGGCCATTGCCGGCTGTGGCATAGGCCTCTCCTATAGAAATGAGGATTAGGAAAATGTACTTGGATAGTCACCATAAATTAGGATCAGGTCTCTCACTTGGGGAACTCAGCTGTGTACCAAAAAGTTGCAGAAAGGAGAAACTAAAACAAATGGAAATAATGTTTTAGAAGGCCCATCTTAACTATTGACTTTCTCCCTTTTTTTTTTTTCAAATGTAAAAGCATATCTTTTTAAAGGAAAGGCTGGTTGGTTGTTGTTCTTCGGGCTTGAAGAGTACCAAAATGACATCACTATGTTGGGGTCAAGGCACAGTGTGTCTGATTGTGACTGATCAGACTAATATGAGCTCAGAAGTTGGGCACAAATAGTGCCTAAAAGGCATTAGTTTACAAAGACAAGGTGGCATGTCTCAGAGCCTAGGCCTTAAAGGAGCTAGAATTGATGAGGCTGCTTCCAGTATCAATGGTGTTAATCCTTTCTGAAAGAACTAGAATAAGAATTGGTGGTCCTTGCTCTTTTCTTTTTTTTCTTTTTAATTTATTTAGTATTTTATTTTTCCTCAATTTTTAACATTTGTCTTTAAAACTTTGAGTTCCAAATTCTCTCCCTTCCTCTCTCCCTACCCCATTCCCCTCATTGAGAAGGCATTCAATTCAATATAGGTTATACGTGTGTAGTCCTGCAAAATATTTCCATAATAGTCATGTTGTGAAAGAAAACATAGACCCCCCCCCCCAAAAAAAAACTCAAGAAAAATTTAAAAAGTAAAAAAGTATACTTCAATCTGTATTCAGATATCATCAGTTCTTTCTCTGGGGATGGATAGCATTTTTTATCATAAGTCCTTCAGAGCTGTCTTGGATCACTGTGTTATTGAGAATAGCTAAGTCATTCACAGATGATCATCTTACCATATTGCTGTTACTTTGTGCACACTACATTTTATTTTGCATCAGCTCATATAAGTCTTTCCAAGTTTTTCTGAGAGCATCTTGCATATCATTTCTTGTAACACAATTCCATCAGTTTGTTCAGCCATTCCCCAGTTGATGGGTATCCCCTCAATTTCCAATTCTTTGCCACCAGAAAAAAGCTGCTATAAATATTTCTGTATGTATAGGTCTTTTTCCTTTTTGTTTTTTATCTCTTTTGTGATACAGACCTAGTAGTAGTATTGCTAGGTCAAAGGGTTTTATAGCCCATTGGACATAGTTCCAAATTTCTCTACAGAATGGTTGAATCAATTCACAATTCCACCAACAATGCATTAATGCCCCACTTTTTCCACATCCCCTCCAATATTCGTCATTTTCCTTTTCTGTCCTATTAGCCAATCTAATAGGTATGAGGCAGTACCCCAGAATTGTTTAATTTGCATTTCTCTAATCAATAGTGAGTTAGAGCATATTTTTTCATATGGCTATCGATAGCTTTAATTACTTCACCTGAAAACTATTCATATCTTTTAATCATTTATCAGTTGAGGAATGGTTCTCATTTTTATAAATTTGACTCAGTTCTCTATATGTTTGAGAAATGAAGCCTTTATCAGAGAAATTTGCTTCAAAATTTTTTTCATAGTTACAATTGCTAAATGTATTTTCCTTCCGTCCTATTTCCCCTCACCCTGTTTATTCTATTCTCTCTCTCCTTTCACCTTGTCCCTCTTCAAAAGTGTTTTGCTTCTGAGTACCACCTCCCCCAATCTGCCCTCCCTTCTATCACACCCCCAGCCTTCTCTCATCTCCTTTCCTTCCTACTTTCCTGCAGAGTAAGACAGATGTCTGTACCCAAATGAGTGTGCTTGTTATTTCCTCTTTGAGTGAAGTCTGATGAGAGTAAGGTTCACTCACTCCCCCCCCACCTCTCCCATCTTTCCCTCTACTGTAAAAGCTTTTTCTTGCCTCTTTTATGTGAGATAATTTACCCCATTCTGCCTCTCCCTTTCTCTTTCTCCCAGTACATTCCTCTCTCACCCCTTAATTTTATTTTTTAGATATCATCCCTTCATATTCAACTCACACCTGTGTCCTCTATCTGTGTATACTCCTTGTAACTGCCCTAATAATGAGAAAGTTCTTAGGAGTTACAAGTATCATCTTCCCATTTAAGAATGTAAACAGTTTAACCTTATTAAGTCATTTATGATTTCCCTTTTCTATTTATCTTTTTTATGCTTCTCTTGAATCTTGTATTTGAAAGTCAAATTTTCTCTGATCTCATCGAGAATGTTTGAAAGTCTTCTGTCTTATTGAATATCCATCCCCCCCACAAAGGATTATACTTGGGGCAGCAGAGTGGCGCAGTGGATAGAGCACTGGCCCTGAAGTCAGGAGGACCTGAGTTCAAATTCTGCCTCAGACCAAACACTTGACACTTACTAGCTGTGTGACCCTGGGCAAGTCACTTAACTCCAACTGCCAAAACACACACACACACACACACACACACACACACACACACACAAAGGATTATACTCAGTTTTGCTGGGTAGGTGATTCTTGGTTGTAATCCTAACTCCTTTGTCCTCTGGAGTATCATATTCCATGCCCTCTGATCCTTTAATGTAGAGCTGCTGAATCTTGTGTTATCCTGACTGTGGCTCCTTGATATTTAATTGTTTCTTTCTGGCTGCTTGCAGTATTTTCCCCTTAAACTAGGAGCATCCAGTATCTCCACTTTCCCTGACATCTCTTTACCTCTTCTTGGTATTGCCTTTTCTCTAGCCATCATCCTTATCATCATCTCCCTTCTTTAGAACTTTGGAATCTACCCTCAGGTCCCCTGGTTCTGGTAACTGACTTTTTGTCTTACCTTGTCTAGGTCTCCACTTCATTACCCAGGCATTTCTTGACTATGCCCCTGGAGGTGTGTTTCCCTACTCCTCATTTTTTCAGCCCTTTCCAAGTGTATGTTGCCTTCCCCATTAGAATATGAAGTCCTGAGTTAATCTGAGTATACTTACTGGGTAGGCAGTTAAAAAGAGGTTTATATAAGGCAGAGCATTACTGGAGAAGAGACAGAGAGATTTAACAGTGCAGTATTTTGCCAGAAGCTGTCTGTGCCTGGGGGCTTAGAGCACAAAAGATAAAGGAAATATTATAGATCCTTTGATAAAACTTTCCAGAGTAGAGGAGCATTTATAATGGAAAACCCATATAGGCAACCAGTCAGTAGTGGGGAGTGAGGGGCACAAATAGACAGGAACGACCTGGCATACCATGCCACCTCTGTTACATATGTAATTAGCACTCATTTCTGAAGACCCTCAGCTTAGATTAAGTGATGGTAATATGACTGACTCCTAATCAGTTGTCATGGAGCACACACATGTTCAAAATTCAGATTAGAAACACACACACACACACACACACACACACACAACTAAGCTTTGGAGGCTCTGCCATCTTTTTTTGTTGTTGTTCATATGTTTTGTTCTTTCTTTAAAATTCCAAACTGGGGGCAGCTAGGTAGCCCAATGGACAGAGCACTGGCCCCAAAGTCAGGAGAACCTGAGTTCAAATCTGGCCTCAGACCAAACACTTGACATTTACTAGCTGTGTGACTCTGGGAAAGTCACTTAACCCCAATTGCCTAAAATAAATAAATAAATAAATAGATCCTAAACTGAAGGCCACAAGAGTAGATTTTACTTCTGAGCTTCACCACGTCCCACCCACTCTTCCTTATAGTACAGTTGGTATTAAATTCACAGGAAATAGTTCCCAAAGGGAGAAGCAACATTGGAAAATGCAATGAAAGATTCTGACTTGGGGAAAAATGTGTTTGACAGCAAGTCAGATAATCCTGGAACATTCTCTCTCTTTGTCTAGAGCAGAAATTATGGATGTCAAGTTGATGATACAGTTTGTTCTGCATCCGTCTCCATGATGGAAGCTACCTTAGCTACATAGATATTATCCCTATTCTATTTAAGAGTAGCAAGTTCTATTTAAGAACTGTTGGGCTGGCAGGTTCAATCTAGGCCTCATTCTCTGATCCTAGATCTTATGACCTCAGAACTGAAGCTATAATCAGAGGCAACCACAGGCAGCGTAGGACAACCAGGATCCACTTATATCCAAGGCAACTGTATCTGAGTAAGCCCTATGCCCTTCCAATTCTGGCTTTGTCTGTGGTCTTTCAGTCCTTCTCACCATTTATTCCAACACTTCAATCTCCCATAAGCATTGGGCAGCTAGGTGGCACAGTGAATAGAGTGCCTGGCCTGCAGCCAGGAAGACCTGAGTTCATATCCAATCTCAGACACCTCCTAGCTATGTGACCCTGGGCAAATTACTTAACCAGTTTCTGCCTGTGTTTCTTCATCTGTAAAATGGAGATAATAGCATTTACCTCCCAGGGTTGTTGTGAGGATCAGATGAGATAATAATTTTAAAGCACTTAGCCCAGTACCTGGCATAGAATAAGCATTATATAAATGTTAGCTGTCATCATCATTATTATTATTTTGATGGAAAGGCTAGAGATCTGTCTCACAGGTTTAGGTCAGTCATTAAACAATTATTAAGTGCCTATTATGTGCCAGGCACTGTGCTAAGTGCCGGGCACACAAAAAGAGGCAAAAGATAGTCCCTACAAGGATCTCAAAAACTAATGGGGGAAACAAGAAGAAACAAGAATATGACAGGCCCCACTTGCAGGCAGAATATTAGAGGGAGTCTAGGAATTAATTTCACCTTTTAGAAATCCTCCACACAGTGCTCTAGTTACCCAAGGCTGTCCTGCAATTGCCCACTGGAAAGGAAAGGGAAGCATTTAACTCAGGCTGTTTCTGGTTCTTATCTAGAATTTTGCATCCTAGTGACCTTGTGACTAAAAATATATTGGTGTCAAAGATAACATTTATCAAAAACTCTGTGGTTTGTTTAAAATTCCACCTATTGTTTCTATGTCCTTTAAGCTTTCAGAGCAATGTTATTATCATTCAGGGCCAGCCTTAGCATTGTTGGAGCTTTGGGAAAAGTAATCTTTTGTAGCTTTAAAATACATCATAGGCTAATAGCTAATAGTACTTCAAACTTTGCAAAATGCTTTACAAATATTATCTCACTTTATCCTCATGACAATTCTCGAAGGTAGGTATTGTTATTATCTCAATTTACAGATGAGGAAATTGCTTCAGGCAGAAATTAGATGACTTGCCTGGGGTCACACAGCTAGTAGGCAGAGTCTGGATTTGAACTCAGGTTTTCCTAGCTCCAAATCCAGCACTCTGTTTCAGCAGACTATTATAATAGAACTGTGGTCATCTTTCTTCTAGAGATAGCATGGTAAAGGAAATAGGGTGCCAAAGGCAACCCAATTTTTGCCCAAAAAGCTATATTAAGAATGTAGATCTGACCATAAAATCAAATTCAATTTTTAAAATTAATTTTATTTTTATTTATGGAATAAAACAAGCATTTCTGTAACACAGTGTAATAAAAAAGATAATTACACATGAAACTGCAAATCTGTTATGTCAACTTGCTTTTCCTTTTAAATATATAATTTTAAAAATTATATTAATGCTGTATAAATTCTTAGTTAAGTTAAAAAAAAAGATTGTGTAGATTTTCATGTCTTAAAAGTTGATTTGGACCTGAAATCTCACTATTCATCCATGTTTTTCAAGTTAAAATGGGCAATCACTTGCACATTGCAGCATGATGTAGTGGAAAGACCATTAGGCCCAGGTTCTAAAGTCTGAATTCAAGTTCCACCTCTTTCATTCAATTTATGTGAATTCACGCAAGTCACTTACATTCTCTCTAAGACTCTATTTCTTCATCTATAAAATAGAAATGATGTTATCCTCCCCACCTACCTGACTGTGCTGTTGTGAAGGTCACATGAGGCCATCACACCTTACAAATGAAGTTGGAACTTAACCCTGGAGTCATCGGGACCAGCCCATATCTGACAGCAATACGCTATGAGAGCATTCTGAGAGAGTGCTTCTGAAGCCTCTATCTAATTCAGTATTCAGTGATGGTAACTCAGCATCTTCCAGAGTACCACATTCCATTTTTGGATAAGCCTCACTACCAGGAAATTTTTCCTTATTATTGAGCTGAAATTTGCTTCTTTATAAACTTCCATTAGTTGATTGTTGGTTTGTTTGTTTTGTTTTTTTTTCATTTTGGGACTAAACCCAAATCTAGTCCATGCATCTTAGGTGTGGAGAGAGGATGTAGTGGATAGAATGATGGACTTGTGATCAAGAATCTTGGATTTAAATCCCATTTCTAACCCTTACTTGCTGTGTGACCTTTTGCAAATCACTTTGGGGTTCTTGCAGCCCCAATTTCCTCATCACTAAAATGGGGTGACCCTGCAAGGTTGTTGAAGTTCAAATGAGATGATGTATATATGGTACTTTGCAAACCTTAAAAGCACTATATAAGTGGTGACTTGAAACAAGACAGTCCTATCTAGAGGACAGTTACCATGTTCCCTTTTGAACTGATTTCCCCAATAGACTCTTTGGCCATGTGATCCTACCTTTTTTTTTTTTTTCCGGGAGTCCTTGAAATCCACTCTTTAAATAATTTTTATCTAATCCATTTTCTATTAGACTTCTGCTACATTTTCTAACTGCTATGGCCATACAATTCTACTTCTCTTTTTTTACTAAAGGCTTTGAAATCCAGTCTTCCAATGTCTAGGGTAAGACTTCTTTATCTGTTATAAACCCTAAGATGCCATGTCACTTTCTCCCAAGGTTCCTGCACTTCTGCTTTGGCTGCTCTTTCATCATTTTAGGTCAGAATCAGGTCTCAATTATAGCAGTTCCACCTGGAACGTCCTCTCCCTCCTGAAGGGGAAAATTCTCAACCAAGAAAGTCAATATTTTATCTCCTACTTTGCTTTTAGCACAAAAAGAATTCCAGCAAGTATCCAGATAATTGAAGACTCCTAGTGCAATTAGGTGGTACAGTGGATAGAGTGCTCTGCCTGGAGTCAGACTCCTCTTTCTGAGTTCAAATCTAGCCTGACACTTATCAGATATATGACTCTGACCAAGTCAGTTAACCCTGTTTGCCTCATATTCCTCATTTGTAAAATGAGTTGGAGAAGAAAATAACAAACCACTCCAGTATCTCTGCCAAGAAAACCTCAAATGGGATCACTAAGAGTTTGACACTACTGAAAAAATGACTGAACAACAACAAAAAATACTATGATTGTCTGCGTCTCTGCTGCCTTTGCGATCTGCTTTTAGGCAATGTGGTGCAGCAGACACATCACTGGATTTGGAATCAAAGAATATGAGTTCAAATCCTTGTATTTGTACAATTTGTTATTGATGTGATCTTGGGCAAGACATTTAATTCTTCTGGGCCTCAGTTTTTAAAGCCATAAATAAAGTAAAGGGATTAGGTTAGGTGATCTCCAAAGGCTCCTTCCAGCTCTTAATTATATATGATCCTAATTTACATTGTCTTTCTTGCCAGGCAGTCTGTTTAATGTGTGTGTGTGTATATGTGTATATGTGTGCATGCTAGACATACACACAAAATACATATAATTATGTATTATATGTAAATATATGTATAAATGTGTATGTACTTTTACCAAACCACATTTCTATTTCTGCTTTTGTTGATGACCACTCAAATGTTCTCTACCATGCTTCCTTCTCTATCATCTTTCTCCCTTTTTTTTTCATGGATTTCCATACCAAGTATACCTTCTTGACACCAAAACTTTAACTATTCTGGCCTCTCAGTCAAACTCTGACATTCCACAAGATCTCAGTGATACCTATAAATCATAATTAATCTCTTTAGTTAACTTTGTTACTTATGTTCTATGCATTTGTGTATAAATGTGATGCCATGGGCACTATTATTTCCCTTCTTATTCAGGAGCAAGAACCACATCTTATACTTCTCTTGTATCCCCCATGGTACCTAGCACAGTGCCAGACATGTAATCCATACTTAATGCCCATCAATTTTCTGATGCATCACTTTAGGCTCTCACCTTATTGGAGAGGCCCATTACTGGGTCCGTCCACTGCTATTCTTTCTATATTGTAAGTACGGCTGTCTGACTCAGTCATCATATAAGGGCCGTTTTCTCCATCCCCATTCTGTTTTTAGACTAAAGCCATTTTGATCAGATCCACAAGTCTGGAAAATATATTCTCCTCAACCCTTATTAGATGTAGTATTTCATCCCTGGCCAAGAACCCAACATTCCTGTATCTTCAGCCATGGTCCATAAATATAGATCCTATTCTCCAGCTCCCCAGATTTGAAATTAGAGTACTTGGATTTAACAATGACAAAAATAATGAAAGTAAGAATATTTGAATGTATGTATGTGAGATTTTATATATATATATATATATATATATATATATATATATGTATGTATGTTTACACACACATACACATTACCTTACATAGATCATTTTATTTAAGTTTCACTATTCTGGGACTTGGGTATACCAGGTATGATCAGTCGCATCTAGTAGATAAGGAAACTGAGACTCAGGAGGTTCATACTTACCCGTGTACACATAGCTAGTAAGTGTCAAAGTTGGGATTTTATAAGAAAACGAGTCATTCACCAATTGATAAATGGTCATAGGATATGAACAGGCAGTTTTCCAAAAACCTGTAAGGTTGCTTCTAGTGCTAAAATTTTAAACTCTTATGTTCTTCACCAAACCTAGCATTTTCTTCTGAAAGCTCTCACTTTAGTTGTGATAAAAATACCACCTGAGGTAATGTATGTGAAAGTTTTTTTTGCAAATTGTAAAGTAATCCATAAAAGTCAGGTGGTTGTCATATTGCCCTTTTTGCATTGAGGTACTTCCCTTACCCAGTTATCAGTTCCAAGCACATTTGGTAAGCTTCGAGCTTAGTTTGGTTTTGAAATTAGCAAGGATGAAAACAAGCAAAGAAAAAAAAAAGCCCCCAATCCTTAATAAAAGATTTTGTTCTTTTTTGGCTCTAACGTCTTTCTAGCCTGTATTGCACATCCTGTTTTCTTGATTGTTTTAAGTCATTACAGCTGTGTCATGTGGCGTGAAAGGAATCAGTCCTCATTGGAGCTGCCACTGTAAAACACTGCTCTGCTTATGTGTTTAGAGTGGCTGGGATTCTCGTCTTAAGGTTCTGCCCCATTTCATGGTGAGCATTAGTGCCTGCCAGGAGAACAGCTGTGTTCTTGTGCCCTGCTGTGGTTTCATCCAGTGCTGCCCTTCATTCCTATATAGTGGAGACTTTTTACAGAAAAGGAAATATTTTCAAGTCTGAATAAGAGATTAAGGCAATCTCCAGAAGAGTTTAACTAATGCTGCTTTTAGAGGGCCATGTTCCTCAGATGATGCTTTGATTCCTTGGTCTTGAAAGAGGTTTGCTTATATGTCTCTCTCTTTTAAATTTTTTTCCCAATTGCATGTAAAAACAGTTTTTAACATTCATTTTTTAAAGTTTTGAGTTCCAAATTCTCTTCCTCCCCTCCACTGTTCCTGAGACAGTAAGCAATTTGATATAGGTTATACGTGTGCAGTTATTTCACATCTCTTAAGAGGTATCCTATAAGCATCTCCCTCCTGAATGTTATCCTTTTTCCTAGAAAAGATTCTGCCTAGATTTGGCAGGCAAGTTTACAGACCAAGCAAAAGTTTATAGGGCCGGAGTTTGCAGAGCTCCCTCCCTGGGGCATAGAAGAGTGGAGGTACCATGCCAGTTTCATAAGTAGACTTACAGAGCCACACTCCAGGTGCCCATAGAAAGCCCTCCTTTGTTACTGCCATGTGAGGCCAGCTGTGGAAGTTAGAAATGCTCTCACCACGCCGTACAGTGATAGCCAGTGCCCTCCATGTGCGAACAAGACCTGCTTATGTCCAAGACACAGGGGTCCTTAATGTTTTTGTGGTTCATAGGCCCTTTGGCTATCCTATGGATCTCTTCTCAGAATCATGTTTTTAAATGTATAAAATAAAATACATAGAATTACAAAGGAAACCAGTTATATTGAAATAGAGTTATCAGAATATTTTTAAAATGTGTGCTATGGTTCACTTTTATAGTTAAGCACCCCTGATGGAGAGGTTGTATGTTCTCATCTTGAAAACTTTCTTGGGAGTCAAGCATAGTATTTTCTAGCCAGTTTCTCAATTAAGCATTCTGTTGGGTCACATGACCTTCCTTTCTCCTTCTCTTCCCTCCTAGTTCCAGGTAAAGATGAGGTCTCAGATCATTGTCTTTCGAGAGAGCCTCTGGGAGCCGATGCTCCTCCCTGACTTTCAGACCCCCCAGTTCTGCCAATTCCAGATCAGCATCCAGGAATGTTGAATCCATAAAAATATCTGTAAACAAGCAGTACCCAGAGTGGAGCCCTATTCTTTAGGAAACTCAAAGGACATATTGGACAATTCTGTCTGGAGGCAGTTAATTCAGCCCTTAGCTTGAAATAGGGCTCAGGTAATTCTAACCTCCAGAGAGGTAGGCAGGGTTCATCTATATGCACCAGGTCGTTGGCCCATGGATGACCAAATCCTAGCAAAAAGTTTTTTTGCCTTTAATCTAGGATTCAAACCTGGAGCATTTGCAAAAGATTGTCCTTGTTGGTAAAAAGAACTCTACAGGCTGTGCGTCTGAACGAGGGGCTTGGTCATTATTCGTTATTCATTAAGAAGTCTTATTCAAATATCCCTGGTTTGAGCCCTGTGTTATATCAACCACAGATTAATGGCACTGTGAGAAAACCCCGCCAGAGTGCAGTGATAAATGTCAATATTTTGGGGATTCCAAAATTGTCCAATCTGCAAGAAAAACCACTGAAGCAGAGCTCTGAGCCAATGGTACTTTATTAAAGGGTCCATGGCCCCATCTAATGAAGTGGACTTCAGATCTTCCTTGTGAGCTGAGATGCCCCCTTCGTCCAGGACCTTAGTTTTATAGTGCTTGATACCTGGACGATACAGGTGGAGCAGGCCAAAAATACAGTCTTATTAGTGGCTGGACCTTGCCCTTGACCCTCCAGAAGAGTCTACACAAAATACAGAATCCCATTGGTTGACAAAGAGGCTAATGAGGAGACCTTGACAGACTTACCTTGCCCTTTCAGGAGGTCCTACCAAGCTGATTAGTACACTCAGTTGATAAACAGATGTCAAAACATCTCCATGGGCCTATGGGCCAGTAGAAAGGCAGGCCGCAGGCAGGCAGCCAGGGTCACTCATTGGCCAAGTGCTCATGGTCATCTCCCCATGTTGAACCATAAAGGGATGACAAAGGACAGAAGGTCAACAAAAATAGCTGGGGGGCCTTCCATGTAATTGAGTCACCTCCACCACCCTGGCCTTGGTCACCATAACAAGGAAAAACAAGGGTGGAGGTCTTCTAGTTAGCCCTCTATGATTAAGCAAGTGAATTTACAATCTGCAGTTCATAGGTCTGGGGCCTACTATGCAGAACTTATAATCACCACCCCTATGGAGTCATATCAAATTGATTAATACTGGTTGGAATGAAATAGTGGTTCAATTAATCATTTGTCACAATAGGTGGGACTGTTCTGCCTGCATTGTGGGTAGATGCCTCGCTGCCAGAGATTTTGGGCCTGATGAGGCTGCTGGGAGAGCAACTTCATGAGGGGGATGCTTCATGTTGATGCTATCATGATGGACAACTACTCAATAAAGCCCCAAGAGGACCCAGTGACATAGCTTCCTCAGCTCCTTCAGAGCAACGATGGTGAGCGCATTCCCACTGAGCAGGGTGTGCACCAAAGGTATAGCATGTCGAATCCTTTGGCCAAAGGAGTTAGGACCCAGAAGAGGACAGAGTGACTTAGTGCCATAAGCAAGTACAATTCAAGCAAAATGTACCAGGCTTCTAGACAATAGGCTGCAGGGTATTATTACATTGCCTGGATAATCAGGGGCTAGGGACCTGACTTCTCTTGCTTTGAGTTGTTTCATCTGGGAAATTGGAATGAGAAGAATACATGCCTCATCTTGGCGATAAAATAATACATGGGAAGCAATTTCAACTTCTCAAAAAAAAAAATTCAGCACATGAATGCAAGTTAATAATGTAATTAATCACATGAAGATTAAACTTAATGTGGATGAAAGTACTGCCCTAAGGTGCAGGTTTTAAAAGATTGCTTTCTGTGAATACTCTTTGGTAATCCTTCTTGTAATCATTTTCTTTCATGTTTTAATTTTGCATTTCCTCAAGAACCAGAAAAAATAATAGTGCTTTCCTTGGGTATGAAGTAGTTAATTGTAAAGTATTTCTCTGCCCAGAAAACTAAATGAGTTAAAGTTTATGTTGAAAGGAAGGAATTTGTGGTCAGCTAAAGATTCTGAACTCTTTTAAAGAATTCTGTTTCCCTTTAGCCTTGTACTCAAGAGGGAGATATTCACAGATTTAATGTACATATATATGTGTTTTATATATATCTGGATCCTTGGCTTTCTTAAATCCCAAATCATAACGAAGTTGACAGGAATACTTCTTTGAACCCACATAATAACAAATTTCACTTCTGTTATAACCAGTTATTTGGAATGTGACTATGCATAAGACATATGGTCTAAAAGCCAGTATTTAATGGCTACCATTGTCACCTCCATAGTAAAGGTGGTTGGTCAGTTGGGTTTTACAGTGATAATGTTATATACAGCAGTCCTGTCCACCATGGGGCCCATTCCATATATACCAAAAACATCCCCAGGCAGAAGTACTGTTCAGCTTTGATGCACAATGATCTTGGAGAGCCCTGGTTTCATACCTCAGGCTAGCTCTGAGGATTGTAGAGAAAGAGGGAGGGAAAGGAACAAGCATTTGTTAAATTTCTATGTGCCAGGCACCGTGCTGCGAAAATGCTTTACAAAACTTATTGATCCTCACAACAACCCTGAGAGGTAGATGCTATTATTATCCCCATTTTACAGTTGAGGAAACTGAGGCAGGTAGAGGTTAAGTGATAACTTGACCAGGGTCACACAGCTAGTAAGTACTTGAAATCACATTTGAATTCAAGTCTTCCTGACTCCAGGCCTAGCATTCCAACAAATGCATCACCTAGCCAGCTCAAGGGTGGCTAAGAGGCTGCTTTTGAGCAGTTGGGCTTGGGTAACCCATTCTTAATCAGTCAATCAATCAATATTTGTTAAATGCATGTTATGTACCAGGCACTGTGCTAAGCACTAGAGATACAAAAAGAGGCAATGGACAGTCCCTGCCCTCAAGAAGCTTATAATCGAATGGAAATACTTCCAAGAATTCCACCTACTATAGGTTATACAGTGGTTGAGAAGATCCCTGAGAGGACAAGTCAGTTTGGAGACTCCCCAAGCATTCTAATTTGGTAAGGATTTTAGGAAATCTGTACTAAACTGGGCTTCCTAATCTCACATCCTCAAACAAAATGAATTGGAACCAATTGGACAGAGAACCTGGAATGGACCCACTGAATGGGTTCTTCCTCCTATGGGATGTAGTTGGGCACTTTTGAATATTAATACTCTGCTATTCCAGTGGATCCATGATCCCACTGATATGGAGGATCCCCTCCCTACAGCGACATAGATTGCAATGCAAGACACCTACCCATTCTATACAACTCTTGCCCATGTCTTCCCTTAAATTTAGCAGAGAGGATCTACCCAGAATACTTGGGGCCTTCTGTACTTTGTCTTGATAGCAAGAGCATACCAGTGGAGTACACAAGTTGCCCCATCAGTTCTCTCTCACTTTTGTCGTGAGACTGGCCTAATCTCCATTTTCTTGTTGCTGTATTTCTACTATGACATCTTTTTCTCCTTTTTTGTGATTCTTTGTAGTTATTGTTATATGTTGCAGCCTGATCACTCAGACTTACCATGCACCTCTCCATTGCCATCTTGAGTGATACTTATTTTTAGTTCTTTGCAGACCATAACAGTGTTCCATGACTCATAGACGTATAACAATTTGAAGAGTAGATAAATAAAAACACAACTATAGAACAGTTTTTAAAATTCATGCACAGAGAAATGTTACATCTTTATTTAAATGTTGATGGTTTTCCTTAGCTGATAATTGCTCTGTGTGTGTGTGTGTGTGTGTGTGTGTGTGTGTGTGTGTGTGTTTTAAAGATGATATAGCCATGTAGCGTTCTCAAATATTGTATACAGATTGAAATGAGGCTGTAATTCTCTGGAGAGATAATCCTGTGTTTGTCCAGGAACTGGCTTTTTGCCTACTCCCACACCACCCATTATCCAGGCAGTTGCATGTTTGGTAGAAAGATTAATGGAGCTGAACGCACAGCTGCAGATTTTCCCACTTTTTGAAAAAAAAGAACATTCAGCTGCTTAGAGGATTGTTATGCATTTTCAAAAAGAATACTTATTATGTTACCACAACATCATCTGAAACCTCAGATTTGTAGGTAACTACTAGTAACCACAAACCTTGCATGAGCTCATGATTCCAGTCACGGGATTGGCCCATGTTTTGCTAAAATAAAACCCCACCCAGCCACCTCAAGTCAATTCTGAGATAGCCTCAGGGGTGTGAGACTTTTTCTAGGCCACTCTGGGAAAGAGCAAGGACCTTTAATTAATAATAGTTGTATATTTCTGAAATGCTTTAAAGTTTGTAAAAACATTTCATTAGTATTATCTCATCCGATCCTCATAATAACCCTGAGGAGTAGTTGGTATTATTAGTTTCATTTACAGATGAGTTAACTGAGGCAGAAAGCAGTTAAATGACTTGGCCAGAGTCACTCCCCTAGGAAACTAGGAAAGTTTCTGACGCCGGATTTGAATTTCTGACTTAAGGTCAAGTGATCTATTCACTTGCCACTCACTGGAGTGGCCTCTAATTAAGTAACACCTCCCAGTTCTAACTAAGGGGCCAAAACGTTTATCTATAGTGCTTCCTAAAGTGAGCCAAACTTCTAGGAATCTCTCAAATGGAAGATGAGGCATTTGGATGTACTTTCTAATCCAGACCCACGATTAGGCTGCCCCCAGTTCAGTTTGACTTAACCTGCATTAAGCACCTACTTTGAGAAAGATCTTGAGGCTGCCAAGAAGATAAGCAATAGTTTCTGCCCTCAAGGAATTTATGTTCTGGAGGATAGAGGGGGAGAAATTGGAATGTATAAAGTGTACATGAGAAGTTAATAAAATGAAGTGAAGTCATCTCCAGAGGGAGAGAGAGCCCACAACTGGGGGCCATCAAAGAGGGCTCTTAGCATGGTACCTGCCCTGGAGCTGTGCTTCAGTTTAGAGAAAGCAAGGGATTCTAAGCCAGAATGACTTTCCTTGGGTCTGGGAGGGCTGCAGTGTTCGTTGCCTCTGTTTCACTTCTGTGCTTTCTCTGGGTTGTGTTAACTAAAACAAAATTTACGAGTATGTATGTTTTTTGTTTTGTTTAGTTTAGTTTTTCACCAGTCATCATATATTAAATTTTAAGTTGGGGAAAATTAAACCGTACAAATTTCAAAATGATGATAGCTTTTCAAGGAATGAAATCTACACAGTGCTATAAACAAAATATGGTAAAGCCATAATAACAACTGGAGTTAACAAGAAGGCTATGTAATAGGATTTCTCAGAGAGAGAGAGAAGGTATAGATATGATTGTAATCAAAGGTCGCAGGAATAGATTTCAGGATTAATAGGGTTTGGGAACATTTTTAGGATTGTTGTACCCAGGGGTGTGCTAGAGCCAGTTGGCAGATTATTAAATTGTCAATGTGAGTATTTATACCTTAGAAATCAGCAAATGCTATAAATAAGGGCTTGATTTATTGTTCTGTTGATTGTTTAGACCTAAGAAAGCAATGGAGAAAACGTTAATACTGCAGATTAAACTTAGAAGTGTGTCATGCTTTCGAGAGCCACTTGTTAAAGATCTATCAGCACACTATTGGCTATACGATGTGGGAGAAAACTAGTAGCTTAGTCTAAAGACTGTTGTAAACTCCTTGAGGGAAGGGGATGTTTCACTTTCATCTTTGTATTCTCAGCACCTAGCACAGCACCTGTTAGGTAGAAACTGAGGCAAAGGTTAAGTAGTCTGCCGAGGGTCACAAAGCTAGTAAATGTCTGAGATTAGATTTGAACTTGGGTCTTTCCCAACTCCAAATCCAGCACTCTCTAGACCAGGGGTGAGGAACCTTTGGCTTAGAGTCCACATGTGGCCTTCTGGGTCCTTGGGTGAGGCCTTTTGACAGTCCAAGTTTTATAGAACAAATCCTTTTTTTAAGGGGATTTGTTCTGTGAAGTTTGGATTCAGTCAGAAGGCCACACTTGAGGACCTGGAAGGCTACATGTGGCCTCAAGGACTCAGGTTCCCCACCCCTACTCTAGACTTCACACCATGTAGTTGCCTGCATCTGGCCTACGTCAGACACTCACAACTGATAAATGCTTGCTGAGTGATTTAGATCAAAATAACCAGGGTTTAAATCCCACCTGTCCCTTGACCTTGCTGGATCTCAGTTTCCATATCTGTAAAATGAGGAGTTGGATGAGACAGCCTCTGAGGTCCTTTTTGTCTCTAAATCTGTGATTCTGTGACCAGAGGCTTATCATTGTCCTTTATGCACCAGTCTCTCAATTATAAATACCAAAGCAGCCAGACTCAAGTTTGGTCCAGAGACACAAACAGAGCGACCCTTGTTGGAAACTGCTTGAATTAGGTCTTTGTGGGAAAGGGTTTGGTGCCAGAACTGCCTGGTTGAGTGAAGCCTTTGTGGGCAGTGAATTCTTTCTGACTGTTCCAAAACACCATTTTCATCATGTCACACCCCTGCTTAAAACTTTCAGTGGCTCCCCATCACCTCAAAGTTTAAGTCTTCTTTGAGGGTAGGAAGAATCTGTATCTTATTAGTTATAATAATATTTGTATAGTACCTTAAGGTTTGTAAAACATTTTACAAATAGCCCATTTTATCCTCACAACAACACTGGGACGTAGGCGCTATTATTATCCTCAGTTTACAAATGAGGAAACTGAGGCAAAGGTTAAGTGACTTGGCCAGGGTTACACAGCTGGTAAGTGTCAAGTGTTTGGTTTGAGACCAGATTTGAACTCAGGTCTTCCTGAGTCCAGACCTGGCACTCTATCTCCTGACCTGCCCAGCTGCCTTTAGCAGACACTAGTAATCCTATACATTGTACTATGTAACTGCAATTGGGCCCTCATTGCTACTTGGCAGTCTTTTTTTTTTTAATTCTTCTGTAGGTGACTCCCCAGAAGAGGTATCCCAAATGTTTTCTACTCTCCCCCAGGTCCCATTGAATTTTCCAGAGTCTCGATTTTCTCATTTTTAGTGGATAAGCATGCCTCCCTGCTGAGTAGATTCAAGGCCATTCTGTTACCAGCTCCTTCAACAACCTTGTTTGTTATTTTAGTCGTTTTTTCAGTCAAATCCAACTCTTCATGACCCCATTTGGGCTGTTCTTGGCAAAGATACTGGAGTGGTTTGCCATTTCCTCCTCCAGTTCATTTGACAGGTGAGGAAACTAGCAAACGGGGTTAAGTGACTTGCCCCGGGTCACACAGCTAGTAAGTGTCTGAGGCTGGATTTGAACTCAGGAAGATGAGTCTTCCTGACCCCAGGACTGGTACTCTATCCACTGAACCATCTATTGGCCCCTCAACAACCTTATATTTACCTTAGAATTTAGTTGTATTCTTTATTCCCTGATTCTTTCTTCCCAACCTGAAGAGAGGCTTTCTAAGTGAGTCGAGTGTTGGGTTTAGAGTCCGGAAGACCTGAGTTCATATGTGCCCTGAGACACTTAGTAGCTGGGTGACCTCTGGCAAGCCACATAACCACTGTCTGCCTCAGTTTCCCCAGCTGTAAAATGGGGATAATAATAGAACTCTCTACCTCCCAGAGTACTTTTAAAATGCTTATTCCCTTCCTTTCCTGCCTCCCTGCCCACCCAGAACCTCATTTGCTAAATGACCCTGTTATTTATTTTGTATTATGTATATATTTTATGTGTACATGTTGTCTCCTCCTATAGAATGCAAATTCCTTGAGGGCAGAGACTTTTCTCACTTTCGTTTTTTGTATCCCTAGCACTTTGCACAGTTCTTGGTACATCTTAACTAACATTTATTAAGCACCTATTATGTGCCAGGCACTGTGCTGAGCTTAATAAATGTGTATTGACTGACTCATTGATACTTGTGCTCTTTCCCTGTCAGGAAAGAAAAATCTGTAACATTTTTTGCCTTAGGAAGAGCTATAGGACTTGTTAGAGGAAGTAGCACTTTTGTAGGTGATAAGACAAAGTCTATGCCATTATCCCTACAATGATGGATGTTTTGTCAGACAAACTGAGGCCTGGGAAAGACCTTAATTTAGAAAGGCCAAGGTCACCCACTGAATGCTGGGGCATCACCAGTAGTCTTGACCTTTGTCTTGTGGCTGGACTTTGATGCCTTTGGAGGAGAGAGTGAGGCTGAGGACTTTGCACAACATTTGCCTCACTTAAATCCAATTCACTCTCAAGTCAAGACCTCACCCTGTGATGTCATTGGTCCTCTTCAAGAATCAAGGACAAACAACATATGCGTTGTAGAGTTCAGCTGACATCACCTTTCTCAATTCATACTCCTCCTTCTCACCTTGGAATACCTCTCTACTCCCAAGGCCCCCTTCTCACTTCCATTGGTGAATTATTCCTGGGGCTACTTCTTTTGGGGAGTGTCCCAGATCTGCCATCCTTCGTTTTTCTTCCAGAGTACCACCATGCCCAGTTCCCTTTTTGTATTTTCAGTTGTATTTTCCGTTCCCGTTTGTGTATTCTTTCTTCATTAAAATGTACATTCCTTGAGGACAAGGGTTGGTTTTCTTTCTCTCTCTTTTTTTTGGGGGGGGGATATTTGTATGTCTAGTACTTAGCACAGAGGCATACAGTACAAACTTAACAAAAGCTTGCTGACTTTCTAACTCTTTAGAGAGCATACTGCATCACTGGCTTTTATCATTAGGTACAGAAGATCTGATTTAAAAAAAAAATATTGAGGGGAGAAAAACATCCTGGAAGAGGTCTTATTCTAGCATCACCAATCATTTTGTACTCTTATGAGTCCTCACGGTTAAGTAATCATCTAGATACTTCTTTTGTTGAAAAGAGAATCAAACCTTATGAAGTATAAAAGCTGACAACCTAATGTAGTGAACATTGAATAGTCATGGTCCCATTTCTGTTGTTAAGAAGTGACCTTTTATAAGGACTTAGAACTGGGAAAGCTGGTTAAAGATGGAGAATAGTTAGGGTAATCTCTGTAGTTAATTGTGCAAGTCGTGGTGACTGGCCGCCTGAATTAGGTAGTACATAAATTATAATTGTATGCTTTGTAGTCTTATAATGATAATGCCTAGCATGTATGTGGCACTTTAAGGTTTGTAAAGCACTTTATTTCTAAAGCTAGGTCCTGATTGGAGGCAGGTAGATGGTTCATGGATAGAGCTGCTGACTCTGGGCCTGGACTCAGGAAGACCTGAGTTCAAATTCAGTCTCAGATACTTATTAGCTTATGTGACCCAGGGCAAATTACTTAACCTCTGTTAATCTTAATCTCCTGGAGAAGGAAATGGCAAACCACTAAAGTATCTTTAGGAAGAGTTGGACATGACTGAAATACTGAACAACAAGATAATGAGTCCTGTGAAGTGGTTACATTATTCAAATTCACATTGTAGCTTTCCACTGGGCTGGAACCAATTACCATATTTTACATAATTATTACTTCAAATAGTTCAGATTTGAATTTACTCTCCTGCTTCATCAGATTCATTATTCACACTAATTGAGACTTAGCTGTATTATCTCATTTGATCCTCACAATAACTTTGTGAGATAGGTGCTAGTATTATGCCTATTTTACAGATGAGGAAACTGAGGCACAAAAATGTTAAATGACTTGCCCACAGTCATATAACTACCAAGTATCATAGGTGGGATCAAATTCAGGCCTTCCTGACTCCACCTCTGGCTTTCTATCCACCATGCCACCTTAGCTGCCTGGAATTCTATAATGCTGTCTTCTCCAGGATTCATTAATCCTTGCCTCATTATAGATTATCGTACTGTATTTTTAGGAATAAAGGGGTTACCTGAAGTGAAAAACCTGGTACCTTTTAATCCCACCTGCAGCCTCATTCCCTTTCTCATTTTCAGAGCTCTTGTAAACAGTTATCTGAATAGAAGTTAAGGGTGAGAGTCTGTTTCTGCCAAGGTACATCATAGGTTCATACTAACCTGAAAGACCACAAAAATCTTAACCTTACTCCCTTTTCAGTTACTTCATTTCGGGGCAGCTAGGTGGCGTAGTGAATAGGGCACTAGCCCTGGAGTCAGGAGGACCTGAGTTCAAATGCAGTCTCAGACCAGACACTTGACAGTACTAGCTGTGTGACCCTGGGCAAGTCACCTAACCCCAATTACCTTGCCAAAACAACAACTACTACAAAAACCCAACAATTCCTTCATTTCTCCCAATAATATCATTCAGTTTTCAATAATGTAATTAAATTCCCAGGCCTGAAAGCCTGAAAGCATTGAACTTTCATTGGTTTTTTTGTCAGTGATGGCAAACATCATTTTAGGTTCCTACTTAAAAGTAGGAACACTTATCTCTGTGATGTTTTGTCATCCCTTTATAGGATTAGTTTTGTAAAACTACTCATATAAAAACTCATTGTTTCTTCCTACACATTATTTCTGTAAGTTGAACAGCTGTCACCAGCAAAATGGTACCTTAGGATTTGGTTGTGTAAGTTAACTGGTTAGACTTTCTCCCCAGTGGATAACAGAATAAAACACATGATGCAGTTGATTTTGAAAAAAAGATCTCTTAATCCACATTTATGCTATTTTAAGTCTTTAATTTCTATTTAACAACATTGTGATACTCAATTTAGAGCAAGGTTTAAATGAATGCAAACACATAGGTACACGTGTAATACCCCTTTCTGTAAAACATGTGTTTTCAAACATTGCTTAATGTAACTCTGGTTTGCTTTCTTCTTCAAAGAGAAGCTTTAACTTTCTCTTACTTATTCTGGCAAAAATCAAAGGCTCCATTCACATCTCCGTACTGGTTAAGTGTTACTTGCCAATTTGCAGCTCTGTTGTTCTTCCAGTGTCAATAGGAAAGTCCTTTGATACTTCCTCCCTCACCATTCATGGCCTCTCCCAGCTACTCTGTACTTAGTACTCACCAATTATTTTCTCTGCAAGATAGAGAACTGCTTTCTGCTAATCGAAGGGAAGATTAAGCCGCCTTTCTCTATACTATATCCTTCCCCTTCCAGATTAAAAAAAAAAAATGATAAAAAATAGGAGTGCCCTCTACACTTGTCTGCAGCTCTTTTTGAACACACAGTTCCTTATTGTTGATTGGTGCTGTGGTGAGATGTTTGCAGAGCAGGCATATTTTTTGTTTGGGTTTCTTTTTTCCCTTTGAGGTTATACAACTGGATGGTTTTTCTTAGGCTCCCATCATGCAAGAACAAATGTGTAATTATACAATCTCTGCTGGCTCTCAGTCATACAGCAGGGCTCTCACAGCTGCCAGAACTAATACAGGAGGAAAGATTATTTACAGTTAGTCTGGCTTCCTATCAGATGGAAGGCTGGGGCCCAACCATTGTGTTAGCCCAACTTGATCGCAGGCTCCTGTCGGCTTGCTGCACTCATCCTGTTAACACTTAGAATGCTGACTTTGCTTCTTAGGATTCTTTCTCTATTTCCCCTATGTGCAGGAAAGTCAGCTGTCCCTGCTCTTCACCCAAGAATTCTTTTTCTCCTTTTTCAGCAAGAGAGTGAAAGTCACAAGTGTCTTTGCTTTTGAAAGTTAACAACACTAATCCAGGAAAAGATTAGCTGCCGAACAGTTAACTGGTGTGCCTGAGTAAAACACTGATAGCCTCAAAGAATTTATATCCACCACCCAAGCTTGACCAGAACACAATAGGCCAGAGTTTCACCTTAGATTAAATTCCTTCTGAGGTTGGGTAGGGTAGCAAAACCTAGACTGAGAAAAATGTGTGCTATATCGGTCCTATCCTGCTGAGCTTTGAAATGAGGACTTTAGAAAAAGGGGGAGAACTCTGGATCTCCCCAAATTATTGGTTAGTAATAATCATTTCTCTCATTATAGGTGCTCCTTTCCTCCTGTGCCTCGTTCCCAGCTCCCCCTTTCAGAATATAAGCTCCTTGAGAGTAGGAACAATCTTGTTTTCTCTCTTTTTTTTTTAAATATCCCCAGCACTTAGCAAAGTATATATTATATAGTAGGCACTAAATAATTGTTCTTTCTAAGGTCATCTCTACTGGTAGGCAGAATTGATAGTTGTTATCCTGTTCCATGGGGGCTGGTCCAGATGAAGGACTGGAGGTGGTATCCAGAGCAGAAAATATCTATGCATTCATCTGTCTAACTATGTACATATCTATCCATTCATCTATCCATCTATCTATCGATCTATTTATCTAAGCCATTGGAATGAATATAATTACAGTGGGAGAAGAAAGTAGGACCAAAGACATAGAGCCTTGGGAGGCATTCAGCCTTAAGAGGCTGAAGGAGAAAGATGAATTGCCAAAGGAGATTGAAAAGGGATGGTCAGATATGCCACTTTGACCAGTTTGAGCCTTGATTTCCTCTCTGACCCTGAGATCTCATTGCCATTCTGAGTCTACTCAGATATGCCCTTCTCTTAGCCTGCTTTTGAATTTCTTTTGCCTACCTGGTACTGGGCAGCTAGGTGACTTAGTGAATAGAGTTTTGGTCTAGAGTGGGGAAGACTTATCTTCCTGAGTTCAAATTTAGCATCAGACACTTATTAGCTGTGTTTAAACCTGGGCAAGTCACTCAACCCTATTTGCCTCAATTTTCTCATCTGTCAAATGAGCTGGAAAAGGCAACCACTCCAGTAGCTTTGCCAAGAAAACTCCAAATGAACTCATAAAAAGTTGGACACAACTGAACAACAACCTGGTACAAGTTTCTATGTTCCTCCTGATACCTCTCAGTTCACTTCATGAAACTTCAATAATCACCTAGATTAGAGGTATCAAAAATGCAGCCCATTGCTTCCCACAACACTCCTGAGTACAACCAAACCAGATTAAAATGTGATTAGGAAATACTTAACAAAATAAATAAAAATATTCAATAGAACAAAGGTAATGTTAAGATGTGACTTTCTGAGTAAATATGTGGCTCGTAAGGATCCTTATTATAGTTGCTATGTGGCAGAATGAATAGATTGCTGGATCTGGAGTCAGGAAGACTCATTTTCCTGAATTCAAATCTGACTTCAGACAGGTACTACCTGGGTGACCCTAAGAAAGTCATTTAACCCAGTTTGCCTCAGTTTCACCATCTGTAAAAGGAACTGGAGAAGGAAATGGTAAACCACCCCAATATCCTCACCAAGAAAACCCCAACAGGGATCCTTATGTATGGTTAAAGACCCCATTTCCAATTGAGTTTGATAACACTAATCTAGATCCTGGCTGGGAGCATAGTACGTTAAGGCTCAGACTTATTTTCTTAGCTAATTATTCTAAAATCAATCCCATTCTAATTGCCCTCTGCTGTGGATGCTGCCTCTGGCACTTTGCCTGGGCTGGCCCTAGTGAAATGGGTTATCAACTCTCAATTCCACCTCCTTGTAGGGATGACCCTGGGGTTGTCAGGGCTGGAAATACTGTTTTAAGAACAACTTTAAGTGACTATGTCATTTTGACTATTATACATACCCAAATTATCTACAAAAGACATTCTCTGCACCCAGAGAAAGAACTGATAAATAGAGGCATATATAGAATGATTTTACATATATATATATAATATATATATATACATATATATATACACACACATACATATTTGTATCTAATGGTAGCTATAGAAGGGGAGGGAGGAAGGAAAAGGGGAAAAGTTACATAACTTTATTATATATTTTAAAAGAATAGCAAGTTATACACAATAGATTTGCAGTTTCATGTACAATCTTTTTTTTTCCTATTCTACTATTATGGAAATACTCATTTTATTTCTTAAGTTCAGAATAAAATAAAAAAATACTTAGTCTTCTTTTTTAATGAAAAATGAGAGAATGGTGATAAATCACTGGAAATAGGAGTTATAATTTTTAAAACAATTATTTTCAATATGTGTGGGGAGAATTAAAACTCTCCTGTTCCATCATTACTACCATTCTCACATAGGTAGAGGCTTAAGAGAGCTAGTTTTGGAAGATGATGGACACTAAAGGCACTCCTGCAGAAATAGTCTTCAGACTGTGAAGGAGAAGGCATAAATGATTTGCAGGAAATACCAACCCAATATAAGTGAAGAGATGATCAGATGACATCTAGCTATGCTCAGTGAGTTCAAGTCAGTGGCTCTTTGAAAGTTTTTGGAAATGGGAGAGGTGTTGCTGGACAGAAGACGGACAAATGGATCATTTTTCAGAAAGGGAATAGGGTAGAATCTATAGATATAAGCTAGTGATCTTGACCTTGATCCCTGACAAAGTTCTAGAATGTATTATTAAATGATAGTTTGGTAGCACCAAGAAAAGGAAGTAATTCTCACTGAAAGCCTGCATGACTTTATCAAGAATAGGTCACATCTGACTAGCCTAATTTCCTTTTTAGATAAGATAACTAGACTGGCAAATGAGAGGAATGAAGAAGATAAATTTTACCTAGATTTTAGCAGGATTTTAAACAGTCTCTCATGGTATTCTTGGGAAGCTAGTTGGGTGGATTTGGAAGAGTACGAATGGCTAAACCCAAAGAATAGTTACTGGGTCGGTGTCCACTTGGAGGGATATGTCTTAATGGAGAATCCTAGGGATCTGCCCTTTTCTTAGTATGAGTCATTGTATTAATCAGTCACTAAGATGGAGAAATCAGTAGCACGCTTACAAATTTGTAGATAACACAAAACTTGTAGAGATATATAGCATGTTAGATTAGAGTTGATACATAAAAGAGATTTTAACAAACTGGAATCTAATAAGATGACATTTGTTAAGAATGAATTGTGTTTAAAAATCAACTTATCCAGGATGGAAGAATTGTGGCTAGATAGCAGTTCTCATGAAAAAGACATGACATTATTTTTTGTTGTTGTTCAGTTGTGTCTGACTCTTTGTGACTCCATTCAGGGTTTTCTTGGCAAAGATATTGGAATAGTTTACCATTGTTTTCTCCATCTCATTTTACAAATGAGGAAATTGAGGCAAACAGGGTTAAGTGATTTGCCCAGGGTCACACAGCTAGTAAGTATCTGAGGCTGGATTTGAACTCAAGAAGAGGAGGCTTCCTGACTCCAGGTCCAGCACTCTATCCACTGCGCCACCTTTTGAGGGAACTAGGAGTATTTAGTTTGGAAAAAAGGAGACTTTAAAAAGACAACACTAACAGCCAGGTAACACAGTGGGTAAAGCATTATATCTGGAGTCAGAAAAACCCAAGTTCAAATCCAGCCTCAGATACTTACTGGCTATGTGGCCCTTGGGTGAGTCACTTAATCTCCATCTGTCACATCTGTAAAATGGGGATAACAATAGCACCTACTTCCCAGGGTTATTGTGAGGATGAAATGAGATAATATTGGTAAAGCACTTTGCAAACAAAATGCTATATAAATGCTCATTATTGTTGTAATTATTATCATTATTATTATTATCAGTCTCCAAATATTTGAAGGGTGGTCACAAAGCAGAGCAATTAGATTGACTTTGCTTGGACACAATGCAGAAGTGGGTGCCGTAGGTGGAAGTTGTAGATGTATTTAAGCTCATATGAGGGGAGAAGTTTCCTACCATATTGTTCAGTAGGAGCTCAGATGATCACTTGTTGAGTGTTCTGTAAAAGGAATTATCATTCAGTTACAGGTTGGGCCTAGTTGGCATCTGAGTTATCTTCCCATTCCTAGATTCCGGAATTCTTATCTCTTTTATTGAACAGAGAGACAATTATTTTTCCTGAGGCTGTTTTTGTGCTGTGGTTATGTGTAATGTATACATGATTTGCCACATAGAGCATACTGTTGGCTATTAATTTTAAATCCACTATAATTGAACAAATTTCCTGGTAGTGCCCAGGGTTTCTAAAGGATTTTACCTGTTTCTGTTTGCACAACATCCTGTTATTTTATAAATCAGCAGATGTGGGTAGAGTTAAACCATTTAGAAGCAAATGATACATTTCTTATTAGCCTGACATTGAAAATTCTGATTATTTAGAATATAAATATGAAAAATATAATGAATTTATTGTTTGATGCACATATGCACAAAGTACAGTGTTCTAGCATTATCCAATCCAATTCATTAAACATTTATTAAGTTCCTACTATGTGCCAGACTCTGTGCTAAGTGCTGAGGACACAATTATTAATAAAAAGGATAGTTCCTGCCCTCAAGGAGCTTATAATCTAAATGGGAAGACAACACACAAAAGGAGGTAGGAAAGCTGGGGGAGAGGGACACCAGGGACTGTCTTGTTCCTTGGAGCTGAAACCAGGCAGAGCAGTGGATGCAAAGTAGAAACCTATTAATCCTATGTATCCTAAAAGTATTATAAAAAGGAAAAAAGCATCAATTTGTATAAAAATTTTCACGAGTCAGTTTGTAATAGCAAAAAGTCAGAAATGACCTTTATGTCCAATAACTGAAGAACAGCAAAAGAAATTATGATATGTTAATGGATGAGGTATATGTTCATTTATATTTTTTGAACCAGACCTATAATTTTCTTGGTGTTGGGAATTCCTTAGAACTCTTTCTACCAATGCAAATTAGCACTTCATCTGCAACTTATAGCCCTAGATTATTACCTAGGGCATTGGGGGTAGGGGATAGAGGGTAAGAGAATTGTGCAGGATCCCAGAACCAGGAGTGTCATGAACTCACTATGTGACCTTGGTCAATTCACCGAGGCAAGCTGGCTGTGCAGTGGATAGAGTGCTGGCCCTGCAGTCAAGATGACCTGAGTTCAAATCCTGTCCCAAACACTTACTAACTATGTGACTCTGGACAAATCACTTAATCTTTCTGTACCTCAGTTTCCTCACCTGTAAAGTGAGGATAATAACAGCACTTACCTCCCAGAGTTGTAAGGATCAAATGAGATTATATTTGTAAAGGGCCTAGCACATAATAGCAGCTTAATAACTGCGTGTTTCCTTCCTTCCCTTCTCTGGGCTTCAGTTCCCTCTTCTCTAAAATACAGTTCGTAGGATCTCTTTCATCTTCTGTGGTTCTAAAGATGGTGAAGAATTTTAAATGACAAAGGAAGCCTTCTGACTTGGGTTGAGGGCCACCCACATGTGAAGTCTCAGGTTTTGAACAAAACATACCATCAGGACTGTGGTGTTCTGTGATTTATTTGGCTTATTTATTTAATTTAAGCTGGGAGATAGTATGGGAAACAGTGTGATGCAACAGAAAGATTGCTGGATTTGTGGTCAAATCTGGGATTGAAAGTTGCTGTGGTCAATTCCCTTAATACCTGCATGCCCTTGGGCAAATTTCTTCACCTTGGGCTGGGCTTCATCATCTTCATTTTCAAAATGAGAGAGTTGGATTTATAGACCTTTTCTAGGCCTAAATCTGTGGTCCTGTTTCATAACAGAATTAAATTAGGTTAGGTGATCTCAGAAGGCCTTGCATTCTGTGATTAAATCTCGTGTGTGTGTGTGTGTGTGTGTGTGTGTGTGTGTGTGTGTGTGTGTGT